>NW_023339807.1:25297797-25333297 GCF_004916995.1 Morone saxatilis | reverse complement strand
CTGGTGGTGTTTTTCTTACATAACTGAGATTAGTGCTAAGACCTAATAATTAAACGTTGAAGGTGTGTGGCTTTGCTGGGATTGTTCCCGGTCAAAACTGGAGAATTTTAGTATCAGGTAATTCAGTGTGTTTGGATGTAACAAGCTGCTCAGTAACTCCACACCCACTGACCCGTCCACTCAGCACTAAATGAATAGCCTATTCATTTCATCCCATTTACCGTAAGTGGTCTCAGATCAATGTTTATCTTTCCATACAATGAAACCTGATCACAGCCATTGATCTGCTTTCCTCAGTGTAAACCAAACCCTCTGATACTGTATCACTGCAGAAGAGGACATCTAGTATCTTAGAGAAAAAGATCAGATGATAAGGCGAGAGATCCCTCAGAGACTCATATCCTGTTCATACACTCAGTCCTCACTAATGATGATTGATATGACAACACATCTTCTTTCCTCTGGTTCTCCATCATTGATAGGGGAACCTCTTCAAGAAAAAATAGACACATTGTTCAAATTATGGTCCAGTTTTGGAGTCCAAAGGTTGGTTATAATATATAGTATATATATAGTTTTAGTATAACTCCTAAATAACAAACTGGTTAATTAAGGCCGTTCCAAAAGTAAATTGTTCCCAATAAACGGACCGAGTCTGGCTGAGGGTCTATTTAACTGCGTGTATGATTTCATAAAATTGTGAAGAACGGTGATATGACATATAGGAGTTGGGGTGTATTCCAAACCAAAAGACACAGAGGAGTCCTAAATATGGTCACAGTGGCCACCAGTCAACCGTACAATAGAAAACTAACATTATTTCTGTGGCGATGAGGGGCTTTCCATGTCCGGGTTGAGCTTGTTCCATCGCTCCTAACGAAGTGCTGCATCGTAAAACACTGAACCACAAACAAAAGGGCCGCGCCCCTGCTGACAGCTGGGAGGTGTGTATGTGTGTGTGTGTGTTCTTATATTTCTATAGAACCACATATAACCACATAGCTTCATGAGCACAGAAAGAGCAGGAACATGCAAAGTGAGCACGTTTTAGTAGCTCCTCACTCCGTTTAAGGAGATTCACAGTTTGAATTTATTGAGTGATGGAGCCAACATAGAAATGACAGAAAATGCAGCTCCTCTACTGGCTAGAAAGAATATTTCATAAAAACTATTTTCAGCCTTGAAAATGACTGAAATCCTTCATTAGGTTCAAATATAGAGTTAAAAAGCACCAAGATCTAAACAGTGGATGGTAAAAATGTGTCTGCTTACAGATAGTAACATTACATTTTGGAACTTGTGCTACGTTAAAAACCATCTGCACCGCTCAGGTCGTCTGGGACAGGTCTGCTTACTGTCTCTAGAGTTAAATATGGAGAGGCAGCTTTCAGTTTTTATGCACCACATATCACATATCTGGAACAAACGCCCAGAAAACTGCCGGTGGGCTGCAGCTCTCAGTTCTTTTAAAGTTTTCCGTTTGCCGTTGCCTTTTATTCAATCAAATTTGAGGATTTGATTAATATCTTACACTGCACT
This sequence comes from Morone saxatilis, assembly GCF_004916995.1. Lineage (NCBI taxonomy): Eukaryota > Metazoa > Chordata > Actinopteri > Moronidae > Morone > Morone saxatilis. The sequence continues at coordinate 25,331,758 of NW_023339807.1, read as the reverse complement.
GTNNTTTTTTTTTTTTAACAATGTATGGTTAGACTTTAACTTCAGGGTTAAGATTACAATCAGGATTAGACACCACTGAGTGCTTGATGTATTTTCAACATCCCTTCACTGCTTTAGCTCACACAGACAAATTCATTTGACTTGCATATATTTAAAATGCACGACCACCTGTAAATATGACAAGATGCAGCACTGAACCCCACATGTGAGAGTTGCTTCCTTGTTTCTGTTCTAAACATGTTCTGTTTAACCCCATAGAGCCTTGGTATAGTTTAAGACTGTTCAGTTTGATTAGGATCATTCATTTTAATGTTAGGTTTGGGAGTTAGGGTTCTCAGACGCATATAGACGAATATATAAACCTACAGTTCTACAGTAAGTAGAGCCTATGTGAGGACAGGATGAGGATCTAAGAGATGAAGGTATATTGGAGAGTTTCTGGCTCACTAAAAGCGACTTGTATTTCTGTTTTTTGGCCCGTAAAAACCACATCGGTAACCCCTTTTAGCAAGCCGCACTGGTCTCACGCACTGCAAGCTGTGTGTCGTGTGTGGTGTGTGGGGTGTGTTTGTGTGGGTGTTGTGGTGTCGTGAGGTGTGGTGAGTGTGTGTGAGAGAGAGAGAGAAGACTTGAGAGAGAGAGGGAGAGGAGCGAGAGAGAGGAAAGGGGGGTCCGAGGATTTTCTTCGGGAGAGAGGAGAAGGAGTGCAGAAGAGAGAGAGAGAGATGCTAGTTATGTGAGGGTAGAATAATATATCTTTACTCCACAGGTCACTATTTAGGCCTGGGCCGCTTTAGGGTACTGCTCACTTAAAGTTTGCGTTCCTGAAGCGTGTGCTGTGTGTGGTGTTGTGTGGTGTGGGAGAGGCTTCTTGGTTAGCATTCTCCTATGTTTTTTGTTACGCTGGTGTTATACAGTCTCCTACTTAATGCCAGTGCAGCTCAGTTGTCCCTATAATTAAACCCATACCGGGTTCATCATTATTACGGTTTACTGCTGCAATATTCATGCTTGAAAAAAACACTTTAATAAAAAGTGACAAAAATGTTAGAAGAAGCACTGTCACGTCCTGCTCGTCAAAGAAGCACCCAAACTGTTTTCCTCCCCTGGAGGGGTCAGTTAGGATAATCCGGGAGGGCGAGTGAAAGGCTTGCACCTTTAAAACTCTTTTAACTTATGGAATATTAAGATTTTTATAGGGTTTCCACAGTCCTCTTGCTCTGGCTCTGCTCCTTCCGTCCACCGTTCTGTCTTACCTTTACACCTCTCACAGCAGGCTCCAGTCTGTTGTTCACCACCAGGCACGAGTTCCTCAGCAGGACCGAGTGGGACATCTTCTCCGCTGTTTACAGTCTGCCTTCCCCTCCGTGCAGCAGGGAGAGAGCGGCGGGGGGGGGGGACAGAGGGGAGAAAGGGGGAGAGGACAGGAGGAGAGAGTCAATTTGTGCGTGTCATATTTTCCAACGTACTGTATGACATTGTTAACAACACAACTCAATACTCAATTTTCATTTAGTTAAAATTTTCTAGATACCTTTACTTCATTATTTTCCCCAGAATAAGTTAAAAAGGAAGTTTTTTGTGAACTAAGACACAAAGTCTTGTTTTAGTTTGGCCCCCATGAATTTTAGACTTTATCTGGCAGCTGTATTTTACCCAGAGTGGAGGGAGTTAGTCTTCAGTTGAAGTTAAAGGCACAAAGGAAGGAAGGTAATATTCATTATTTAATTTGAGTTTAACACTCAAAAACAGATAATTTGCTTTCTTGGGACTGTGTGGTTGTGCTTTGATTGACAATTTTTGCAGGTATTTGGTCATAAACCGAAGTATTGGACAAATACAAATCTTGACTGATGGTGGCGCTGGATGAAAAGTCAGATCACTAAAGTTATTGCAATTCATCCTTAGTGAGTATATGCAGGTATTTGGAGTACTTATTTTAAAGTCTGCACTCTAAATCCACTCTGATGTGCATCATTCAGCAGTGTTCTGCAAGCTGAATGTTTTGTCCTAGGATGGTGAAGGCACAATTTCCATGAATGGATGGAATAACAAATACTTCTAATTACTAATCTACTAATTAAGAGTATACCCACTTCTTTAGGCACCACTACACCACTGCTTAGGGGGGTGATTTGCAATTAATTCGACGCCATTAATCCAGTATTTGTTGATACTGTCAACCCTTGAACCACGCTGCTAACATTGAAGAAAATCACCAAAATTGGCCTTGAAACAGTTTTCACCTGATACACTGCCTCTGTGCTTGAGTTTCTAAGTAGAAAGTGACTCAATCTTCACAGTTAAGCTGTGAATTTTCACACCAACTCAACAATCCTCCTGCCACCTTCACAAACACTGCACATTGTATCCGTCATCACCACCAACTGCACCGTGGGACTGGACAGAATCTGCGCTTGTTTAATCCACTCGACTTTCACACCCAGCTTTTATTGCTGATTTTATCCACACGCTGTGTGTGTGTTTTATTTTACACACTGCAAGGGTTTATAAAGTGCAGGCTGGCGGGTCTCATGGCCCTGTGGCACTGCGGCAGGCGGCTCTAACGAGGACGGATCAAAGGAGGGCGAAAATAAATCGGGGTGGTTTAATATAGCAGCAGTGCTCCAACTAAACCCCAACCACACTGAGGACAGATGAAGTCATGACAGAGGAAGAGGGACAGAGATGGAAAGAGGGGATAGAGAAAATAAAATAAGCAAGTGGGAAAATAAATTTGATAAAGGACAGAGAAAAACAACTGAATCTTCTTGTGCACATTCAGCTTCAGCCAGAAATCTACCAGAAACTTTTAATGTGAACACAAAAAGGTTGTATCAGGCTGCATGACTTTCTGTGTAAGGACAAATTCAGGTGTTAGAACGTCTAAAATCACAAAAACCTGTCTCTCAATCCAACTGGATTAGATTTTGGATCTCTGCTACACTTGTGGGATTAACCACCCACAGGATCGACTGACCACAGGACCATCCATCACACGCCTGCTTATAAATAAAAGAAGGGCAAGGGGGACCCAGACCACAGAGGTGAGAGTCTGGTTGAATGAACAGCACAGGAAGAAGCTGCAAAATGTTGTGAAACAGGCAAGTAGAGCAGTTAGTGTCACATGAATTTCATCTTTAAGCAACAGGAACTACAAAGGCTCAGGTAGAGCTGTTTCTATTATATAATAGTTTAGTAGTAGTAGTTTATATATAACTGTCTCTAAGTTGTTGGTATGTTTAGTTTTTAATTATTTCTATAATATAACTGATTGATTGATAATTGTTTTTCTAATGACTGCTAGAGGGCTAGTTTTCCTTGAGGCAACAAAACACTGAAGTGAAGGCGACCGGCTGTTGGAGCATTTCCAACACTGTCCTGGTTGAACCATCAGAACAAACAGTGCAACATTGTTGACAGTAAGATGGAAACAGGAAGAGAAGAAGAGATGATTAATAGATTGGTGTATCCACTTATCGGTAACAATCTGCCCTTCAGCAAGCAGGAACCCTTCCAGGAACTCTGGAACTGTACCTGCATTTCAACCACAGGAATTAAGTTTTGGTTCCTGAAGTTCCTGAGGTTGGACTTTCCGATGGTCCGTGAACTATCAGGTTAGAGTGTGCAGTGTGGAACATTACTGACCGGTCAAACACAAGCCTCATGCTGCTACAACATGTTAATAGCATCATTCTGATGACATGCAAGCGCTCGTTGCAGTGTAAATGTCAGGATTTATTATGATGTTACCGATGTTGACCTGACAGCTGCCAATTTCCCCCAAAAGGAGCGAAAGCAAGAGTGAGTGAGCAAAAGAACCAAAGGCTCGAACGTAACTTTATATTAGATGATTCATTGCAAATTCATACTACTATGGACTATGCAAGAAAACAAACCCTAACAAAAAAGCTTTTGCACAACAGTAAATTATATCAAACAATGCTGTAGTCTCTTCACAGATTTAATTTGCTTACAAAATTGTCAATTTTTAATTTATCTAATTTGTCTAAAATTCATTGGTTCTTGACAATGCGTGGAAGTCTCTGACTGTGTAGTTCCTGGGTTTTAAAGGACCATACCAGTAAGCACGATTTGTGTATTTTTTTCTCCAGGCTGTCATTCAATTCTGTAAATCAGGGGTTCCCAAACTTTTTCCCTCGGAGGGCCAAAGCTGAAACTTAATGGTGGGCCTATTTGTATTGTTAAGATGCAAAATGTTTCTAGGATCCCAAGTTCCTTTAATTTACTGCCTTCCTGTGCAAAGTGTCAGCTCTGAGAGCCTTAAATAAATATCATTAAAGGTGGAAATGTAGGCTTTTCCTGAAAGGACATTGTAAACATACACAATTTTATTTGTACTTTATCCGATATCGGTGCGTGTGTATATGGAAGAAAATGACAATAATTATATTAAGAAAAAAAAGAAGATTTGGTAGGCCACTTTGGCCTATGAGCCCTGAATATAATAAATCTATGAATTTTGAAACTTGCTTGAGTTCTGTCGTCGTCCAACACAGAGAACATCAAGTCTGCATTACTGCTTCTTAAAGTTTAATTATTATGACGCAAACTAGTTTGTAAAGTCTCAACTGCATTACCTCATACTGTAACACTAATGAAACAGAAACCAATGAATGCATGATGTCTATAATGCTATGTTATGTAAAGTACAAAAAAACACTGGAGTGGTCCTTTAAAGAACCTCGGGCAGTTTGGTCGCCAAGGTCATGTCCTTCTCTCTCTCTCTCTCTCTCTCTGTTATCCATTAGCACAAAGTGGTGTTAGTACATAGGACCCCTCCCACCCCCTCCCACCCTTCTTGTCTCGGGGTCAAAGGTCACAATGGGTCACCACGCCTTATAAACACTCGACATACCACCGCGGCACCAAGGCTGGCCAACCGAACGGCTGTCTGTCGCTGAGGGTGACGACCCCCCCAACACACACACACACAAAAGGGATAAAGAGCATTGGTATGCTCGTAAGTGTGTGTGTCAGACAAAGATAAAGTGTGTGTGATCTTTGTGTTTGTGTGTGTTACTGTATGGAGATACAAGGATCTCAACTCAAAGTGAATTAATTAGTGCGTTCGACCTGTCCAGATTCAGTGTGTTTTTATTTATTTATTTGAACTTCACCACAAAAAGTAGCAGTCTTATTAATAATAATCTGGTGGAAAGCTGAAAATTTGTAGTTAAAAGGTTTTCACCCGACAATGATAAAGTATGAGAACACATGTAGTGAGCTGCTGAGCATCACAGAGACACAAGGTTTCGGTGTGTGGGACAAAAATATCTTAAAACGTAATCAGATTGTATCCGCAGCATTTTAAATTCAATCAGTTCAATCAAATCATTTCGAACCTAATTATTGAAGGTTAAGGTCAACTACAGTAATTCCATTATTGACCAATTTTATGAGCTTTAACTCTTCACTGTACATCATATGCTTATTTTGTCTGCTTTTGACATCTACGTGAAACCACAGATTAAAAATAAATAATAAATAAAGTTGTTTTTGGTGAGAAGATATGTTGGAAATATCAAACTCAGATCAGTAAAGTGCAGAAGATAAAACTCAGCATGTGACTGCACTTTACTGTCAGTTTAAATAACCGGGGAGGAATCTTTCTGGGTCCATAAACCTTCAGAAAATGTTTCCTGAAAGAAGCAGAAGAAAAGAGGAGCTCTTAAATCTTTCTACATTCACTGGGAAGAAAAATCATAAAAACGGAGGTTTTGAATACCAATATGGATACTTATTCCTTCAGATTCTGTGGTGCCAAGAATTTAACGTTTGCACATCAAAAAAGATTTTTTATGTAATGGCAATATGTATCATTGATACATGCTGATGTTATTTAAACATCTTTTAACTTTTTGTACGTTTCTACCTTTTTTACTTCAGATTCCATATATTTACTACTCATCATAATCTTGGGCAGAAATTGCAAAAAGACGACAGGAACAATTTCATACATTTTCAGACCAAACTGATCACTACAATAATAAGAAAATTGAATAGTTTACATCTAATTTCTCTGACATTTTATCAACATTAAAGGTTTTTTTCTTCTCCTTGAACGGATACAAATTCCTCGTTTATGTGACAATGGGCTGTTCATCCACTAGGAGGCGACAGTGTTCACTATTTCTCCTCCTCAGTGCTTTTTCTTCCTAACTCCTTCTCCTCATCATCACTCAACTGCTGCCCTTCTCTTTATTCCATCATCCATCACTTTCTCTCCGTCTGTCTGCAACTCTTTCTCTTGTTTTGCTATCCAGTTTCACAAGCTTCACTAAATGTTATGCCCTGTACTCTTTCTTACTCTCACACTTTTTACATTTTTCTCTCCAATTCAATCACTCTCCTCTATTTTTTGAGATGTTTCCTCCATATTAAAAGCCCCCCCCCCACACACACACACACACACTCACACACACTTTCTTTTTATGCTTTCTCTCTGTCATGGTGAAGGATAGACAGATCTGTCAGCGCAGGAGAGGAGCTCTCAACTTAAAGGCCCACTTAAGCCCTTGGACGTCACCCCTCCCGATCACCCCAAACTTTAACCCTCTTTGCCACTGTGACCTTCCACCTTCCACCTTTCCTCCAAAACAAACAGGTCACGACCCCCCAGCAGAGAGCAGGAGCCACAGTAGCTCAGGGACGAGACGGGAGGAGAGAGACGCCGATGGGAAACGGTTTCCCAAAACAGTTTCAACAAGTCGTCTTTTCTGCCGGAGGAGAGCTGAACGTCTACGTATGTCTTCACTAAAGGAGAGAAATGACGTTGCCCCCAGCTGGTCGGACACAAACATGAGGGCTGATTTGTTGAATTTACTTTGAGCAGGATGGCTGCAAATATGGTTTGGATAAACATAAAAAATACATTTTGGGTTCTTAAATTCCAGTTTCAGCCTTTTAAAGTAGCCTTACGGTTTTCAAATTCATCTTATTCCACACTTTAACATAGAAAATGTAGAGGTTTCCTCCTCCCCGAGAACAAATACATAAAAAATAAAAATTTAAATAAGTAAAGCAGTTTCATCTTAAAAATCACTGTTTGTCCGTTGCTGTACGGTGGACAAAGCCGAGCTGCTGCTAATGTTTGCTCGGCTTGTTTCTCTGATAACTTAAGATCCAGACGTCTGATGTCTGGTTAAAATATATAGTTAAAAACAACTGAGATCTTTAAAAGCGTATGGTAAAAGTCAATGTATGACAGCTTCTGGCAGACAACCACAATGCTGATGCAGGCACAAAGGAGATATGACGCGGGTATGTGTTTAAGTTTTCAAGTAACATATTTTATATGTCCGATGCATCACATTTCCTATACATTCAGCCATATATATATTTGGTATTTTTTGGCTTTACTTTAAATATTTACATTTTATCTGGATTTAGCTTTTATTTTGAAACAGAAGGAAAATGGGATACATCATTAAAGCTGTGTTGATATTTTCAATGTTATATACGATAAGAAATAGAATAGAGTAGAGCTTCTGTTGGTTCAGTGTTATCAGGTGGTAGTCAGGTAAACTTTGCCCCTCCTGTATTGATCGGCTACTGTTTGAGTTGAGACTCTGACAGGAAACGACCTTTGACCTTCCTCTCAGATCATTCATAGCTACTGAGTGTAAAACTCCTCGACTCCACAACTTCTATGTGTAGTTCATCTGGAATGTTTGTTTGATCGATTAACACGCTGCTTCGACCTCAGACCTTTGACCTTTGACCTCTTCACTGATGCGTGTTGTTTGTAATGCTGGAAATGAGGGAATGGAGGCTCATTCTGATATTAAACTCATATTAATTCCCGACAGGATGACAGCAGCAGATTAAATGTCTGTTTGGAGGTTATAAAGTCAGAGTGACGATAACAGATTCATACGTTTCTCACATTTTTATTTCATTTAATTGAAAATTTATCATCTCTTTCTGGAAAGTTCAATTGAATTGAACAATCAGTGTTCTCTGACACAGAAGAAAGCTTATTTTTTTTGTTGACGTCATTGTAGTATTGACATTTGTTGACGTCACCTTGGGCTTTGGGAAACAGTGATCAACATTTGTCACCATTTCCTGACCTTTTCTGGACCAGAAAACAAATCAATTAATGAAAATAATCGTTAGTTGCCACCCTATCCAACATATGGCTGATATTCCACCGAAAACAGACTCCAGCTCTTATTCCCACATGATGCCAAAAGGGAAAAATATCAGACATTTACAAGTTTCGGTGCACGCAAGAGGAACTCTGAAGTAGAACGAGTGACGGAGTGAGAAAAAGGAGCCAATCTGAGGGCGAGCGAGGGGAGGAAGCGCCGATGAGAGAGTGGAAAAAGACACGGAGATGAACAGACAGATAGACGAGGATGATGAAGAGCATGACGGAGATGGACCGACTCCCTCAAAGATAACAGATCGTCATGGCGACCGGCCTGTCAGTCAGTCTGTCAGCCACATCCACTCCTGGCCCCATTACAGCGCTCTGCCTCACCCCGACTCACACAATGGCTCTTCTGTATGTGTCTGTGTGTATCTGTGTGTGTGTGTCCCTACCCACAGAGCCATTAGCAGGTACTCTGGACCAACTGGAGAGCCACCCCCCCCTCCACTAACCCTTCCATGTATGAGTGACACTGGAGCTCTGATGGCTCCCCAACCCCCTAAAGACAGCACGGCGACATAGACAGCCCGTCTTTTGGGCGATGAAGGGAGTGGAAGTGCAGTAAGTGAAAAATACTTTTTTGCTAAAGGCCTTGTTTAACCCGATTTTAACCTGGATGTTCTGTGACCAAGCATCAAAAAGTTTCCTCTTGCTGTGCGGGGAAGTTGAAGAGTAAACAGGATCCTCTGATGGTGAGGACAGCTCAGAATATACTTCAGATCAGCCACTAATGTATAAGAAAAATAATAACAGTAAACATTAAAACTTTTCAGGTGTTTCTTCAGCAGAAAAACACTTTTTTGCATTATTAATTACATTTTTAGGTGTTATTTAACGATTAATTCTTAGTTTTTGTCGGCCGTACAAGCTTTTCTCGTATTTCAACAAATAAATTAGAAACAAGCAGGTTAAATCTGTGTAAAGTGCAGATTTAAATCTTTCCATGTGTGTAAAACAAACAGAGAAACAGAGCTAATTACTCTCTGTATATCGATTTGTGTCACTTGAAGAGTAGAAACCTTTAATGATTTGCTATATACAGTATTTGTTCATTGACTTTTAAAATTTACCAAGCAAACGTGGTAACCGTTGAGAATTGAAACTGGACACTGGTATCTGACCAATATGAGTTTGTGCCAGAAGGGAGTGGGGGGAAGCCACGCATCTGGGGTTTAAAAGTTTTTAGGAGATAAACAAAGGCCAAATTCAATAAAGTTTGAGCCCTGAATGTATGTAAGTTTATGAGTGTGTGTGTGTGTAGGGTGTGGGTTTTGTGTGTGTATGTGTGTGTAGGGGGGGTTAAAGTAGAGATGAAAGGCCGGCCATTGCCTGCTGATGACTGATAGCATTCAGCAGGGCTTTGGCTGATGTCTGCCTGATAACACAGAGGACGGCTCAGTCAGACTGCAGGCCGAGGGGAGCCTCACAGCAACAGCCAATCAGAGGCCAACGCAACAGAAGTATAAGTAATATGTTTAAACATGCACAAGGTGACATAAAAAAATAATAGCTGAAGGGAAAGCGAATAAACTTTCTGCTGTGATATTCCTCCATCAGTTCCACTATGTTTTATATCAGAACACCTGTATTATAGATATTATACCATGGCAACTCACCACAAAAAAATAAAAAAAACAATCTGACAATCATAGCTGCTTTAAGCAGTGATTAACAAGTTGTCTCTCACACTCCTTTTTCATTTTTCACACAGTACTTCCTCTACTTTTAATGCGAAGAGATTGTCCGAGTGCATTTCAAGCATACTGAAAGGACCATCGGTAGGATTTAGTGCCATCAAGCGATCAAAGCTGCAGTTGGCAACCATTTGAATACAGCTCAGCCTTCTGAGCCAGTGTTTAGTTTGTCTATTCTGGGCTACCATAGAAACATGGTAGCTGAGGATGCACACAAACACGTGGACTTGGACACACACAGACCCTCAAGTTCACACCCACGTGCTTCCTGGAGGATAAACTCTGGTCATGTGACGCCTTTTAAAAACCAAAACCCCTCTTTCAGCCGATGTCGAGGCGGTGACACAGAAAAGCCTTGTTTGTCCAGTCTCATCTCCTAAAACAAAGACCTCTACAGCAGCAATCGGGATGAAAGAGGGGTGGTGCGAGGGTCGGGGGTCAAAGAGCACATGTTTCAGGAAAGAGTCGTCCCCTAACGTTTTGTAGGCTGGCCTTAACAGCCGGGCCGAGCCAAGACAGCACGACGACAGGCATGTCTGTTAAAACAAACAATCCCCACTTCATGTTTCACTGCAAGTTTGTTGTAAATCCTCAGAAAACAGTGAGGAAGTGCTTTCCTGCTCTCGCTGGAAAGCAAAAAACCTGCAATCCTGACTTAATGTGCCATGGAAGCATTTTCTAAATAGCTGCACTATAACATCCAAATACTCTCACAAATTGGTTGCACTTTACTTCTTAACCACAACATTAAGCTGCTTACAGAAGTGAAAGGATTTACCATCAAATAAAACACAATGTCTCACACGACATCCCGCCAAAACTTGAATTTCAAAGTCTCTTTGCAGTAGCATTACAAATCTTTCACAACCTTCTGATAAGAAACACTACACAAAGCTCAATAATCAGCTTTACAAATATCACTATCAGCGCTTAAAGAGGTCATTTTACCGTATCAGTCTGAGTGGAAAACCTGAAGCAGCTATTACACGTCACAGGGCGGGTGGCGAGTAAGTGGCACTGTGAAGAACTGCCAGCTCTGCAACGTATTTGAGAATGCAGAAAGCAAAACTAGTGGTTCTTACCAGACATACGCAGGTGATGCAGGGGTTGTCGGTGATGTTGGGGATGTGGAGGACCTCTCCTTCATTCTCACAGCTGGCCTCGGTACCTGCGAAGGACAGCGGGAAGGATACAAAGGTGAGATGCAGGCTGAGGGCGGGGCTGAGAATGAAAAATGGGTCTGGACTTTTGACTCGGACCAACCCTCGTGATCTACACAATCACCCATTGGGACCATGGCGTCACACATGCTCGTGATACATAAACTGTAAACTGAAAGCAGGTGAATCATGACCACAGGGTCTTCCAAGGTTATTTAAAACTGCACTAATCACAAACCAGAGAATTATCACCCAACCCTGCACCCAGCTCTAGTCTCTCAGCTCAGTCTTTACTGTTTTGGTTCAGTCTCACCACTCTCCTGAACTTCGTTTAAGACAAAGCTGGTGAACATAGCGGAGCATCTAGCTGCTAAGGTGCCAAATATTTTATTAAAAAATATGTTGGTGGAGACCAAAGCAGAGCTAAAAGGAGAGGAATATTGGCATCACCCTGGTTCCTTTGACAAAAGGATTTTTCCATTGGATTTTGGATTTTTAAAGAAAATAAACTTCGTAGTGAGCAAAAGTTTTTGATACTAACACCTTTTGTTCCTCCAGATAAACTTTAAAAATAAAAACAATATTTATGATTTTTGAAGCACGAACTTGCTAACATTTGACTTCAAACAAACTACACCATGGTCGTCTTCAACGTCACCACCACTAAACTTCCAACTCGTAATTAAATCTTGTAATAAACTGCCAACATATGCCAATACTGATATATCAATAATACGTCAGTATCGACTGATAATATTGACCCTGTCCATATATTTTATAGTGTGTTTAAAGCCAGCGTGTTCTGGGGTGGTTTTCTTCCTTTCAGTTCGGTTTGTCTGTCCAGGTAAAGGCAGCGACATTTAAACTGAGGTCTTAAAAACGTGAGTCAGTCAGTTTGTTACGAGAGCAAATGTAATCTGAACCAACTACAGGAAACGACCCCAAACACAAGGGTTTATGGGTAGAAGGAGACAGATGTCAACATCTCATGGACAGCAGTTCCTCCTGCTTGGAGAGCTGTGGCAGAAAGAAGCGAAGTCCGGTCCGAGGCTCAGCTGTTTGTTCATGTGCCAGGTTTGTTTTGACTCTCTAAAAAGATAACTTCCTTCCCGGTAGGAACTGATTGTCATGAGCTGGGAGTTCCAGGGTCATTGGAGGTAAGGGTAAATCCCCACCCCTGGCCGCTCTGTTTGAGTGTCAAACTACTTCCTGTTACTAGTCATGTATCCTCCAGCTGATCGTATCTCTGGGAGGAAGAGAATTTCTCTCCCAGTTGGAGCTCAGAGCATTGTATTTACATTTTAGGAATTGCTTTTGATGTCATGAAATTTCATGATACGCTGAACTAGAACGCTGCTTCATCTTGTTCTATCCAGATCTGCTTGTTTTTCCAATAATAAGTGTTTATATATTTGATTTGTTCATTTTCTGCCTCACTTAATCTGTTATGATGCAGTTTCTCCATCGGGAACATGTTAGTGTTATCTCATCTTACGTTTCACCAAAACCTTCTACACTGCCGAGTGAAGTAAAGCACTAAACCAAGATTTTACATTGAGTCTTGTAAGCAAACATAGTAAACATAAAATGACCTGTTGGAGCAATATTTGGTCAGTCTCTTATCAGTGTGACCTCTGACTTTTGACCTGCTGACTGTTTGGTTTGTTGTAATCATTTTGAAATTGGCCGCTCACTAAATTCCTCCCCCGATCAAACGCAGTTTGCATGCCAGTGTAATAGCAGCAATATATGGCATTTAAACAGTTTGGAGGGTGTTTCGCCTTTCCAAAACCATCTTATGTTAAAACAAAATAACAATCAGATTTTTCCTTATTTATAATACAAGGACTAACTAGCTAATTATTGCAGTACAATTCTTTATTTCATTCATTGGTGAGAATGCTAATTTTAGCACATTATAATGTATAGCCATGAAAATGCATATTTAAGATCCCCTTTCCAGATTTTTGGAAAGAAGTCAGATGGAAAAGAGACACGTTTTTAAACCAACTCACGGAGCTAACATCAGCTGAATTTGCTAGCTAGCTAGAGCAGGTGTCATTTCCGCCAACAACTTCTGTCTGAAATCAAGGACTCATTGATTGGGATGGGAAATCTGCCTCCGTTATGACTGTAAACTGCATATGTGCAGTGTGAGAAAGCTTGAAAAGCATACCGACAGTAACCTCAGCTGATGTCTGAAGTCAAGAGTCATAGATGTTAAATGTTGTGAGCAAGGTTTGTATCAGAGCTGTAATGGTCTAAATTTTATTAAACTCAGAATTTACTTTACAACAACAGATCCTTATAGCAGCGAGTCGTGCCGTCTTGTCTCTCAGTTCAGCCGAAAACCAGCCTGTGGATTCTGGCAGAGCAGACAAACCCTACCGACTCCACCACCACTGTAAAATTTACAGCCTTCGAGTGTAATTAAACTGGCAGGGCTGTAAGTGGTGGGGGGTGAGGGCGGGGAAGGGGGTGGAGGGTGCAGGAGGGCTGGGGGGTAGCTCGGTCTCTGAGGCCTCGTCCTCAGTCTGAAAAAATACCTTCCTCTTCTGTCTGTCCACTAAGTGTCTTTACCTCATATCCCTTCTTTTTTTAACTTTAATTAAAAGGAAAACAGACAACTTGAAGCTATTGCAAGAGAAAAAACAGCGAAGGTGACTAAATAAGACACATAACAGCGGAAGAAAGAGAGTCAGCGGTTGGAGCTCAAGGACAGCAGGGGACTCAAAACTATGACCTCTCTTACATTAGAGGTCGCTCTCTCTGACTCTGAAGGTAGATCAGACTCTGATAGATCCAGTTCCAAGACGGTAAAATACCTACACGTTTTCCTTACGTCAGCCTCTCCAAAAAGTCTCTAATTAGCTTCAAATATGCACGTGCTGCACATTTTCTGTTTCCAGGGGCACTGGAAGAATTCAGATCCTTCACTCAAGTAAAAGCAGCAATACTGCTGTGTGAATATACTCCATTACAAGTCAAAGTTTAATTAGAAAAATGTACTAAAAAGAAAAAGGCAGAAAAAAACCTCTTGTGCTATTATATTGTTGCTGTATGATGCATTTAGGCGTAAGTAGCATGTTATTGTTTTAGTTGTAGGCAGAGATAATTTTACCTACCCTATAGATTGCTGAGTAGTATACTAGATAAGAATGCATCATATTTTGTCGGCTCATTATGTTTTATGTGTCAATCTGTAAAGTAAAAGCTGTTAAATAAAGTTCTGAAAGAAGTACAATATTTATACTAATTGACTAGAAATACTCAAGTAAAGTACAACTACCTCAAATGTGTTCATAAGTACAGTAGGAGAGTTACATTTCACCACTGTCTGTTTCAGAACAACCAGGCTGTTGAAAGAAATATGTGATCTGAAAAATGTATGAAGGATTATGCATGTGGCTAGAAACATTCTGTTACAAAAGGCATTTTTATTGCTATTCTGAAGGTGTCAGATATGGCAACCCATTACAGAACAGTAATCCAACTAATCAGTGAAGTCTGGGAGGTTTTTGGTGAAACTGACAGCAACTACAGGCTTACCACAGGCCCAATAAAATGTACTCTAAGAAACTTTTATTTAGCTTTTCTCCCATTCAAACCATGTTACTAGCCCCCCTGACTAGAGAGAGGAGGAGGAGGAGGAGGAGGAGACAGGGATGACGAGCAACAAGTGTCCTGGACCAGATTTAAATCCTGGTGATCACTGTAGAAGCCAACAGGATGACCTCTGTACCCGCTGCTCCACCTGCTGCAGTGACACACTCATCTGCTCCACTATTGGACCTCAACCTATCCAGAACCCTCCGGTCTGTGGTTCAGCAGACAGTAGACAGGATGTGCATACAGTGCATATTTTGGATACCAGGTGGAGGAATCTGATCTACTGGGATCATAATGGTGCAGCCTCCTCAGCTGATACAGAGCTGGTTCTCAGATGTTTTCCTGCACTGTCCAACAGATACACAGAGTCCCATCTGGTACAGGTTTTGTCCCCCCATCTGATTCCCATCTTCGGGTTTGCTTCAGGAGCAGAGATAACAGCCAAGAGAACGGATGTGCGTAAACGTATTTCTAGCTTTATATTAATGTTAAAACTGAAGAGACCTCTGTTAGGAATCAGCTTTATTAAAGAGCTTCTCCTTTTGTTAATTCAATTATCATTAACTGCAACTACTGTCGTCATGGAAGCCCTCCAAATGACCCCTGGAGGAACCGAAACTAAATAAATAACCATAATCAAATGCATTTAATCGACTGTCCATTCCTCGGAGTGCCTTGAGGAGGCAGGTCAGGTCCTGTCCCTCACGCTGCTGATAAGACGCATGCATGGCGGGCGGCTGGCGGCGCAGCCCGGCCTGCGCGCCACATCCACCTTCCATTCTCTCCGTTTCTATTATTCTCATTTCTCAACTGCGCTGCAGGGCAAACAAACGATATCCTATGATGCAATGCGGCTATCAAAGGGGGAGCGAGGCCGGGGAGGGAGCGCGCTCAGACCGGGAGAGACAGACAGGAGAAAAGCTGTTAAATCAGAGCTGGTTAAGGAAAGTGATTTACACTTTACAGCCTGCTTTTAACTAAAAAAGTGGGTTAATTATAACTTCTAGTGGCACAAACAACAATTTGAGTAAAGATCACTTATAATTTTACGCAGACCATTCATCCTAAAGATCTAAATTCTTGTATAATTCCCTAAAGTTTGATATAAATTACTTTAATATTGACTTATGTCATCGGGATTTATGCCAGGCAGAAAACTACCTCAGTAAATAACAAGCTCTGCTGCAAATAACAAGCGTCCCAGGGTGGATTTTGGTGGTATTTCTCTCCAGTGCAACCCGCTGGAGGAAGCGACCGACTCCTTGCAGGGAGGTACAGGGAGGATAACTCGGGTTAAACTGGGTCTATTTTCAGTATGCAGCGCTCGAATGTCACCTGAACCGCCAGAAACAATAATGAGAAGCTTTCCAAAAACACTGAAATGCAATTTAATGAGATGTTTCTTTAACCTTTTTTACAGTATGGCAAAACCATAAATTAAGAGCAAAATATAAGAAGGACGTTGACGTTGATTTTTTATTTATTTTTTGCTTCCGGTGACCATGCACCAACCCGGGGGGATTAATGAGCCCTTTAGTTGACCACCACATTACTGGTGACCAGCTTTGATTCTGGTGCGCAGAGTAAAAACAGACTGAAGGAGCACGGAGACGCGGCAGACTAAATAACCGGGGGTTTGGGTAGATTTTACGCACGGTGGGTGTTGTGATGTGTTATTATGAAGCCATATGATCCCTTTAATCTTACCTGTAATTAGCGGAGAGGAGGACCCGGGCGTTTGGAGCAGCAACAAAAAGCAGAAGAAAAACCTACAGGTGGACCAGGAGGGAGGGTTCGAGCAGCGGAGCAACATCCTCGGGTTTGCTCCAGGAAAACGCAACAGAGTTTGATAAATGCGGAGGAATAAATAAATAAAATCAATCCAAAGGAAGACAGGATGAAGCGAAACAGATCCACGTTTCTTCCGCAGACTCCTCGTCTTTATTCCAGCCGGGAGAGAAACCCTCCTCAGTTTGTCAGTTTGCGCTGAAATGCAAAGCGACGATCAGCCAGACGCGCGGAGATTACACCGACATTACAATGACAAAGACGCGCCGACAGGCAGCAGACAGCGGGGCTGCTCATGTCATGTGCGGAAAACAGGAGTCCGCGGATGAAACGAAGACATTTAAAAGATCAAATCAGTCCCAAATCCTGCAGATGGAGGGACCCTGAGAGGAGGAGCGGGTGGTTTGTGAGGTCTGAAAATGGATGTCACTCCACTCCGGCAGTCAGAAGAGTCCAAACCAAAGTGTCAGAGGTTATTTCAGAGAGATAAACAGCTGATTCAGAAGAGCTGGATGATTTCAAAACGGCTCCCTGCCGATGAGTCAGTCAGTGAAGCTTTTCCAGGAGTAGACTCTCTGCGCTCTGAATCCAAAAGTCCGTTTGGCACATGGATGCTCGATGCCGAGTGTCCGGGACGGAGGAGTGGACTGCAGTCTCCCTCACTCTCTCTGAGCAGTGTAAAAGAGTCGACCGGCCTCTCCTCCTCTTTCTCTGGTATTAAAGCGGACCTCTGGTGTCGGAGCGCACCACACAGCCAGAAAGTCCTGCCTCCTCTGTGGAAGCCAGGACCTCCTCCTGCCACCAGACCTTTCCAAAACCTCCTCCAGACCCTCTCTGGTCCTCTGCTCCAGGTCTCCTGCAGACCTTTCACCAGTCCTCCTCCTCTTGGTCCAGACCTCCTTTTGTCATTTTAAGTGTTTAATAATCATAGTGTCTCTGTCTGCCTGCTACTGAACCTCTGTAGTATAAAGCTGTGTGTGTGTGTGTGTGTGTGTGTAGGTGTGTGTGTGTGTTAGAGAGAAAGAGAGAAAGAGAGAAAGAGAGAGAGAGAGACCAACCTCCTGCTTTGGGATCCAGTTTCATTACCAACAAACCAGGGGAGCTACATGTGCTTCATGTCTCTGTGTTGTAAATTTAAGTGTTTTAGGAGAAGACGAGGGGAAAATAGAAGAGACTAGAGGACTGAAGTCAAGTGCAACAATTGTGTCTCCTGCAGAAACAGAAACTGAAGTCAAATTTCTTCTAAAATACCTAAAATTGGAACAAATTAGAAGTAAAGTATTTACTCCGTCAAACTGTCCTTGGTGAGACTGTCACTGTGGCACATCTGGCAGGAGAAAGATAGACACTTTTCTCTCACACACATTTTCTTTCTTCTTTAATTTTAGATACAATACACAGAATTTTCTTTCTTTCTTTTTCTGATTCTGAGTATTTTTCACTTTATTTAGAAACTAGCAAAGCCAAAAAGTATGTGGAAACTGCTGTCTTCATACTTTTGTGTACTTTTGGTCTGAAGAAAAACCTTAATTCTACAGCATACAGTTTTATCTTAGACAATAGTGAGCTTCCAACTTTGTGCCAGCAGTTTGTGTTTGTCCCTTTCCCGTTGCAACAACGTCCCCCGCTCACAAAGCCAGCTCCGTAGAGAAATGGTTTTCAGTTTGGTGTGGAAGAACTTGGTCTTCACAGAACCCTGACCTCAACCCCATCAGACACCTTTGGGATGAACTGGAACGAGCCAGACCTGATCAGTGTTGGACCTCATGGATCTCTGCAGCCAGTGTCCAAGAGTGGAAGCTGTGATAGCAGCAAATTAATGAACACTTACAAAACCACATGTTAAGCTATCTCATATGGGTGTATTGCTCAGGTGTCCACATACTTTTGGCCATGTAGTCTTCTCTGTTTATGTATATGCTTTGGTTTCAAAATGTTGTACCAATAAAGTTGGTTGAACTAAACATTACACTATTCTATCGGTTCACTCCTGTACAGAATAAATCAGTCCTTGTGGTTCTCAAAGTGCAGTTAAGAACCCATTTGGGATTCTTGAAAGGCCCAAAGTCCCTCTGGAGGACACTGATCAGACCCTGACCTCCAACAAAAGACTTTAAATGCAAATTCTGAAACATAACCAAAAACAAAAATGTCTCATTTGGGGTTTCTTTTGAACAAAATCAAATGAATGTTGCAGTTTGGATGTAACAGGTGACTGTTTGCAGCTCGGTTTTGTGCAGAGAAAACTTCTCCTTCTTGTCAAACTCAACACGCTCTTCCACCATATAAACTCTTCTACATTTTAGCATTATGTTCCCATAAATCTGCAGTCTGGAGTCAACATTAAAGTCTTATGTGACAGATGAGGCGGGTTGCATGACAGTGTGTGTGTGTGTGTGTGTGTGTCTAGCCTCTTTAAAGTGAAGCTCGTCAGAAGCTCAGACGGGGAGGAAAAGCGAGTCTTCAAAGAAATAATTAGGACCCACCCAACAGCTTTTAACTGAGCGTCGATCTGTGCTGCTGCACGCTGGAAACACACACCAGCCAGGCACGGCCCAGGTGTGTGTGTCTGTGTGTGTGCGTGTCAGAAAAGACAGCGAGGAAGAGAGTCAAAAGGGAAATGTGTCAGAGAGTGTGTGTTACTGTAGTGGACAGAAAGTCTGAGTATCGACAACAAGAGAGTGTGTTTTTCTGAAAAAGGAAATTTGTGAAAAAGAGTGTGTGTTTCAAAGAGAGGGAGAGCATCAAAAAGTGTGTGATTCAAAGAGCAAGAGTGTGTGTGTGTGTGTGTGTGTGTTGGAAAGAAAAAAAGCACACTGTGTGTGTGAAAGAGATCGTCAAACATTTATAAAAATCTGTTTCTATTACAGGTAAAAAAGTGTCTTAGAGTGTGTGAGGGCTTAGATTTTGGTAATATTAACCACTAGATGGCAACAGAGGGAGGGAGGGGTGACCTGGTCTGACCGCACGCACACACACTCACACACACAGTACTTTAATGATGTCCTCACACACGGTACAGCCCTGACACGCACACACACACACATTTGAGAGGAGCTGACAGAGTGTGTGTGAGCTGAGGACACTGCAGGAGTGCTTCTGAGCGCTGGAGGTTTTAGAAAATGTGTGATTTATGATCGAATTCTTATTGAACTATTTGTTGAGAAATATTGTCAAATTAAATTAAGCTTCTGAATTTGGTTGTAAATTCAACTCAAAGAGTGAAAAACATCAAATATGAAATGAGGAAATGTAACTTTAAAGAGCCTGATTGTAGGTGCAGTTTTGGGTTCATCTTTGAGGGTCCAGTGTGTAACTCTGAGGATGATCTACTGGCAGAAATTGAATATAATATTGATAGGTATGTTTTAATTAGTGTATAATCACCTGAATATAAGTATTGTTGTGTTTTCGCTACCTCAGAATGAGACATTTTTATCTACAGACGGAGCAGGTCGTCTTCTACAGAGGCTGCCACGTCTCTACGGCAGCCCAGAACAGACAAACCAAACACTGGCTACAGAAAGGGCCTTTCAGGGTTTCTCCTATCCTACACACATTGATTCTTTAAGTAAAAGAAAGTTCAGTATTCTGGTTTTCCCCTCTTCTCAGTTACATTCAAAATCTGAATGTAAGCAGACATCATCACATAAATGTATATTTACAATAAAGATCCCACATCAGTTCGTCATCAGTATACAGAGAAGGAAGGAAAGAAAGACGAACTGTGGAGGCTGAAAAATGTTTGATGTACTAAATGTCTTGAATGCAAGAACAGACAAGATTCTTGTTTTTTACAAGATAATGAGCTCCCTATTGACTCATCTGTATAAGAAAAACTGGATGAAAGTCTTTTACCTTACCTGCCAGAGGAAAATTTCAGCAGATCATCCCTGGAACTTTGGATGGATACAAAAAGATTAGTTTTTTGTTGTTCCTCCCATGTGCAAAAAGACATTATCTGTTTTGCAAAATGCCTGAAGGAACGAGAGGGAGGCCAGTTAAGATTGTAGAATCAAACCTACCACTGAATTCCAGCTTTTTATGCTGAGTTAAAGCCACAATACATCAAGATGGCCTCAGTGAAGAGGTGATGGAAGACAAAGTTCAAGCCAAGATGCTCCAGAGGGGTTAAAAACTGGGGTCTGAAGACCTCAAAGCTGAAATGGTCCCAGACCGTTCAATCAAACAGTATTTTCCTCCAGTAGAAACAATCCTTGTTAGATAATGTTTTTAGACTGACTAATGTAGTCATAGAGCCTATTCCCTCAACACATAAACCACAAAAGAGCAAATGTCAAGCAGCTAAGAACAGAAAACAAATGGTTGCTTTTAAAGGAAGAAGTTTGTCTGTTGGAAATGGATTTAAAACAAGGAGGAAGAGGTGAAACCAGGTGAACAGATGACTCTTCCTCACTGTGATGGATGGAGCTGCTTCTTCACATCATCTCAGCGTCCTCCTGCCTTCAGACCGGCTGCAGACGGGAGGCGGGGGCCCCCTGCGGTCCTGAGGTTAAAGCCCCCTGCAGCCGGCAGGTCTGGCACTGAGAGGCTATGAGGGGGAGGAGATGGGGGAAGTTAGACCCAGCTGTCTGACTCAGACTACATCAACACTAATCGCCCATTTCCACCACAAGAACCTTTCCAGGAACTCAGGACTCTTTTAAGGAATTCAGGAACCTTAACTGTGTTTCAACTGGAGGAATCAGGTTTTACATTCAGTATCTTTACCATAGTTGCTCGCCCCCCATGACTCCCTGCCCTGAAGGTGGCACTCTGATAGCCCAGGAACTACTGGGATGAGCTTGCTTAATGTCGGCGAGTGGTCAAACAAACTAACTCGCTCTGCTTTAAATCATGTACCGCTTTATTTCCACACACAGTAAGCAAATACTGCTTTCAGCCAGCATTATTCATCAAAGATAACAGTGAGAGGCTAAATGGATATGTTTTTATGTCTGAGTTAGAGCTGGGAAATATGGTCAAAATCTCATTATGTTACATTTTTTCCAATACTGACATACAATATGGTAAATGTGGGCAAAATGGTATGTAAAAAAAAAACTCTCTATGTCAAACAAAAACTTTACTGACTAATTATGGTATGACATTTTGCTTGAAATTATTAATAAAAAAAAAACTGAAATATTATGCAATACTTCAAAAAGCAACACGACTAATGAGTGGCAGGTATCCAGCATATGAGCAATAACTAGTGAGTCTCAGTGTCAGTGTGTCTGGTGGCTAAATAATAGGTGCTTCCCATCCTGTTGATATAAATTGAGGGTGGAACAACACATAAAAACACTAATTGTGACATGTAATTGTTTGCATTTTACATCCTTGTAAGTACACAAGTGCAGATATTTTAGAGGTTTATGGAGCTTTTTATGAACTCTTTATGTCGTCTTTCACGACAAATGAACACCCTGGAAACAAATGTGTGAAAGGTTGAGGGTTTGATGCTGTGTATATTTCAGGATGTAAAGAAGTAAAGTGTTTTCCATGTCTCTTTCAGGGGGAGGAGAAGTTTTTTGTTAGAGAACAGCAGCACTAGTGTGGCAGGTCTGGGATCTATCACGCTCCATACTCTTCTGGTTTTACAAGCTTCTCACAGGGAAGTTGGGCTACGAGTTAATCTCTTGGCGTGTATTGCTGTTGTCGGACAGAAGCTGCATATCTGTAGAGATTTTGAGGAAGGAAGAAAAGGATGCTTTTCCTTACAGGCCCAGTGGTCATAAAACTCACTCAGCAGATAATTGACTTTGTAAACTCTTAAACAAAAGAGGCAAAAAGTCATATTGTAATTGTGAGGAGTTTTTGTTTCCCTCCATGATTCAGTTTCAGCTCCTTACCTGCTGCTCTGGACCAGAACAGGAACACACAACACACACTCCAGACATCCTCAACATACCAACCAGACATGTTCAATGTGGCTGCTATTAAAGGTCAAAGAGAAAAGAAAAGAAAAAACTCACCCTTTTCAGTGTGCATTCGACATTTATCTGTTCATCCTGAACTGTCAGTAAAGTGACTAGACCTTTACAGGGCGTAGAAGACTATATATAGATAAAGATCCTCTTGCTGGATGGCACACATGGTGGAAACTGAACTGGTCCAGGGGATGAGGCACTCAGGAAGTGGGTGCGAAGAAAACCAGTCAAGCTGGGGGGAACCGTCCCTGTGCCAGGAGGGGAGGTTAGGGGTTACTGTCAGAACTGCCTGTGGGATGGTTGAATAGCTTCAGAAATCCACTCCCCTCTTACTTTAACAACACAGAATAACACCACTTCCTAACTGGAAGCAAATGAGCGAACATCAAATTGTTTCAGTTTTTCCCGATGCAGATGTACTACCCTTGTCACTTGTTTGAAAAAATGATTTCCTGGTTCTATTTTGCCAAGTTTTGTGCACTTGCTCCATCTCCAACCTGCAACAACAAAGTGTGCAGATCAGGCTATGTGAGATTAATCAGCAGTCAACACGGGTTTCCCTTCAGGGCTTTCTGCAGGAACCATGATGATGAAGTGGCACATGATCCACAGCACCATTTCTATACAGATATTTTCATAAAGGACGAGGGTTGTAAGGAAATCAGGGAGTGTCCCTCGTATAATGGCCAGCTTCGCACTCCATCCTTTAATTCTCCCCACATGAACAACACGTCACGCAACCTGCTTCTTTTCTCGGATAACCTGGACCTTATTCAGATGCTGCGTTAGCTGTTGTTTGCCCACATAGTGGCAGATGTGTTTATGAATGCATACAGTTTGGAGTCTTAAACCTTAACCACAATGTAGCTTCAGCAAGCAATGTAGAAAGCAAGAATTGTAAACACACTGTCTGTGAACATAATGCAGGGCTTTTAGGAATGGCACAATATTCACATTTTCCTTTAGGGTCTTAAAGCTTCCATTAAATGAGAATTCAAAACATTTTTGGACTATAAATCTGTGTGACGGATATTTTACTGTCTCTGACACCCGAACAGAACAGTTTAGAAATATTACAGGTTATTATGATATCAAGCAAACTGTAAAATAGGCCAACAGAAAGTATGATCTAGTTGTGTTATTCGGGGAATATTATGGTATCTTACTTTGTTTTATAGCAAATAGAACAGAAACAAAACAATAAGAAAATATGATCTAAAATCTATTTTCCATCTTTCCACATAGCAGAGAGAAAATGTTGTAATGTCACTTAGAGGAACAAAACCAAGATATAGCTGCGTTACCAAGGAAACTAAATATAATTTCTGGTAATTTTCCCCTGGGATCAAAACAAGGGATCAGTATTGTTCACACAAAAAAGAAATCCGAGCCACTTAAGTTCCCCGTGGCGGAGGTGAAACATTGCTGACGCTTCAAATCTGCAGCGAGAGTAAAATGATGCGGCAATTATCTAATCCAGTTTGTTTACGCCTTAAACCCCCGAGAGACTGAAATAAGCTCCGAAATAAAACCCACACTGAGCCGCTTTCTCCTCAAAGTCTAAATCCAAACTCCGCTTTTATTACACTGTGTCCAAACTGCGGCGGCCCGGTTACACTTTGATTGTTGGAGTATTGTTGTTTGATGTTTTTAACAGTTGGGTGTGTGCAGCCATGTTTGGTGGTTCCTCACATCAGAGCTGGTTTACTGGACCGAGGCGAGAATGAGGGAAGAAGTTACTGAGGAGGAAAAAACTAAATCTGGAAAAGTGTTTAAAGTCACAAATACAAAACACAAACCAGAGAGTAAAAGAGGAAGAAAGTGAAGCTCTGAAAGAAAAGCCTGATAGAAAAGGGAACGGGAGGATGGAAGAGAAATGACCCCAGATGTCCACTGGCAGAGCATCTCCCAGCAGTCAGACACATTTACTTACTCTCTATTCTTACTGTTGGGGTTTATTTTGCTTCCATTTCTTGTGTTTCACCAGCTTATTATATCATTTCATCACATAATCTCTTTTGCAAGAGAACTGAGAACAGCAGAAGAAAATGAGATGCAAAGAAAACACGATAAAAAAATCTGACACCTCTGAGAAGTCCAAAATGAACTGTTTGAATTCAGCCAAAGTTTTAACTGAACACACATACCTTTGTTTGTTGTCCTACAAGCAGATGTACCACTGCCTCTCTCTCCCTAGTTTCCTCTCCTTGTCCTCTTTTTACTTGAGTATCTAAGATCTAATATGCTGTACAGACTTAAAGCTGTTTCCTTGAGGCTAATTTGTGATTTGTGATATGCTGAGGCAACACGGACTCACTCCCAACACTTAAACACTGCAGCTCGGTCAGTGGCTGTATGTTTCACAATATCACGCTGTACGCATCATTTCTGGATGTGCAGGGTCCTGCGGTCAAGAATAACTATGCAACATCCAGTTAGACTTTCAAAATAACACTTGTGTAGCAACTGTGTTGCAGTTTGGTTGGTTTTAGGGACAAAAACTACTTGATCAGCTTTAGAAAAAGGTTGTAAATCACATTACGTAGCTGAGGTGACTTACTGTTTGCTTTTGGTTTCACAACAGCCCATGAATGATGCTCATTAATGTGCTAACAGAAACTTTGTGGTTGTACTACTGCTACTAGTTTTAATTACTGTACGCAGCATGCTGTCTTATCTTTATCTCTTAGCTGTATTTGTTACTGAAAACAGTCTAAGAGCAAAGGGAAAGCCGAATGTGGCGGTTGTGTAACACACAAAGTTTGTATCTGACCAATCAGAGATGTTTATTATTCTCAACAAATATTCAAAACAAAATTAAAGTACAACCAATAAGTTTCTATGCTGGACAACGGGAGGATGTGTACTTCTTCAAGAAAGTTCCACAGCTCCAGGAAAAGTTCCCGTCTGCAGGGAAGGGTAGGAAAAAAACAACAAAGAGAGAGTGATAATCTTGTGAGGGTTGAGAGGGATCAGAAGAGAGGGATTGAGAAAGAGTTACTGTAAAAGAGTTACGATGGAACAGAGATTTGAAGTAAATTATGGAACAAAAAACTCAAATGGAGTGAGTGATAGTAAGAGAAACCAAAAGAGAGAAAAAAAACTGAAGAGAAAAGATTTAAAACTATGAAAGGAGAAGGTAAAGAGTACAAAGTGACCAAAAAGATGGAGAAAAAAAGATTTTTTTGCGAGAAGTGTCAAACGAAAGATGATGTGATTGATGTGAAAATGTAGAGATGAAGGGAAAGATTAACAGAGAGGGGGCTCAATAGACCTGAAGAGAAAAACAAAAACAGAGAAAAAGTTTGATGTGTGTAACAGGGAGGGGGATAAAAACAGATATGAGCCGAGAGACTGAAATAAAAATATGAGTGATTGAGAAAGAGAAACAGAGAAATTGCGAGAGAAGAGTGTAACTGTATCTGCGGCGCTGCTGCATGTTCACACACTGAGCTGCTGCCAAATGAAACAGCGGCAGCTCTGCTTCAGCACCGTTACCCAATCTGCAGCTGACCTCGCCTCCAGAGCCCCAAAGACAAGAAAAAACAAAAACAATCACTTCAAAAGCCGTCAGACTGAGTCCTGTTCATCAACCTGACAAGTGTTAGGCTCTTTTCTGCACTTACTCTTGCAACTCTCTGGGGAACAGAGAAATGTAAGAATCGCGCCGCGTTCGCGAGACAACGGAAAGTCGGAAATTCAGTCTTTCTTGAAAGGGAAACTCTGGAAATACGCTACAACTCCAAGGATTTAACGCATTGTGGCCTAAGGGCAACACATATTTTATGAGGCGGTTTATTTCCCATCATCAGCTCTACAGAGAAGCAGCTGTTTTTATCACAATCTGCACATATCATCTATTGTAAGTTCTGTATGGTGGGTCAGTTATGTGCTGTGGTCCGGCCCAGTCTCATGCCAAAGCGTGTAATAGACCCGCCAACCTAGTGTCACATTTTGCCCCGCCTAGACGTGAAAAGTACACGAGTGTGCTGGGTGGATAGATGGGTTAAAACAAACACTTTCACCCAGGAGAGTGGCCTGAGTCCCTGCGTGAAACCAAAAGTTCACTCATTTTACCTGACTTTCATCAGTTACGTAATGTTAACGGAACATAACAAATAGAGGACTTTCACCCAGGAGACACTGACTTATTTTAAGTTACATATGTAAAAACAAAAGTCCTACTACGATGGACGTTTGTAACAGACATAATAATAATAATTTTACAGTTTATCTTCCGAATAAGTTAACTTAGGGGCCAACCACAGGGTTTGTTTGCAAGCTGACTGCTTGTTTCTTTACTCTTCCCAAACTCTCCGTACTCTTCCAGGTTGTAATCTACAAGAATTATACATAGTTTCAGTGTCACATGACTAAATTCATTAAAATACCTTGGCTAAACTTATATATTACATTTAAGGTGCCAAGTTACACTGTTGTTGTCTGTGTGCTATGCTAGCTAGCTCACATTGTGAAATCGTTGTTAAAAGATCACTTTACAGGTTTTTACCAGAATTGACCACAGCTGTGATCTACTTACAGCGTCTGTGTCGGCGCAGAACGGAGACGATCCGGCACCGAACTCTGAGGGGAAAATGACTGTTAAAAGTTCATTTTATCAAGAAACTTTCAGTTTGGAAGGAGCTTAAAGTGGCAGATGAGCCTTCAGGTAAAATTCAGCTGGTTATTTGTCCTGTAGCTGTTTAAAAAAACAGAATAATTCAAATGAACAAACATACAAGGAAACACAATATAACAATAAAACTGTTACAATATACAAAATAAAGCACTAATTGAAGGCTTTGATTACTTACAGTAGATTATTTTTATTACTAAATGTTTCATAAATAGGGTTTCATTCTCAAACTCTTGGTTGGGGATCTTTTTAAGCCTGAACGTCGACAATCATCAGTTGTTTTCAAGTGCAGAGCTGCTCCTTTTATAATGAACTGTGGCTATAAAAACAGACTCACCACAGGAGTCTGAGTACATCTGAACAGCTAATACA
This sequence comes from Morone saxatilis, assembly GCF_004916995.1. Taxonomy (NCBI): domain Eukaryota; kingdom Metazoa; phylum Chordata; class Actinopteri; family Moronidae; genus Morone; species Morone saxatilis. The sequence continues at coordinate 25,304,387 of NW_023339807.1, read as the reverse complement.
ACAGTGCAAAACCTACTCTATATTACAAACATTCAAAGTATTCTGAAACAGTAACATGTTGTTAGTAGCACCTTGTGTCCAATGGGAACCTCTGTAACAACTATTTTACATTCTATTTTCAGACTGTGTTTTTATCTGTGCTAAAAGTTCCAAATATTCAACATTTAAAAACCCTAAAAACATAAAACCAACTGAGATCAGATCTTTGACCAGTGAAATAACAAGAAGAGAAGCCTTCGAGCCTTTAGAGGGTTCCCCGTGGACAGAAGGCCTGAAGCTGAACGTACAGACGTGGTGCAGACTGTATACAGAGCTGCTGGGATTGTCGTTTGTTAGGCTGGCACAGCATCTATGGCTGAAGTCTATAAGCTTCAAGTCTGGCAGAAATACAGCTCAAAGCTCCTAAATCATGTGTGTGTGTGTGTGTGTGATTGACTGTTTGTCCAAAGCTTTACATTTCTACAATGAAAAGGAAAAACATTTTTTGAGCCTGTAATACAATATCTCCAACATCAACAGGGCCCGGTCTGTAAAATTGTCAAACAAGGACGTTTGTGACCAGAATTTGTCTTCATTTTGTTCACTTCTGACAAACAGTGGTGACTTCATCCTGGAAGGAAACTCCTCAAACGGCTTTTTGTGTTTTTATATACCATGAAGACTGATTCCCATCTCGACTGTTTCGATTTAAAGCTCCTGATTCATTTTCAACTTTACTGATCAGGTTTTTCTATCATTCTGCAACTATGCTGTAAATCTGACTAAACACAAGGCCAGTAATACACATTTTAAAAGATTTCTCTCTGAAGATAGAAGTTTAATGAATCTTTACCTTGTTTTTGTCAATATTGGTCATACCATTTTCAGACCATGCAGATACTTTTGGTTTGATGAGCCCAGGTTTTTCACATTTCTGCCTCCACCCCAATAGTATAATACAATTACATTTGAACTCAGTAGCAACTTCTTCTAGTCCCTCCAAAAAACAGTCCTCTTAAAGTGGATAATCCACAGAGCACACAGTTCTCAGTGGAGCTACTTTCTGTAGAAGATATAGTCCCTAAAAAATCTGTGTTCAGGGTGGACATGAGAAGAGATGATGTGGAACGTTTTAAATGTAATTGTTCAGTGTTGTGATATCAGCACTGATTGACAGTACTGGGGAGGAGGCAGAAATCTCAGTGATGGATCTGGTAACAAAAGTTAGGATTTGTTTTAAAGGTTTTGTATCGGTCAATACAATACTTTGATACCAATATCCAAACTGTACGTTTTTCAGTACCTTACTTTGATGAAATATTGTTTATAACTAAATCCTTTAAACAAATATCATAGTTATTTTCTCAAATGTTAAATGTTGTCTTAACATATTCAGTCTTTAATTGGTCAAATTTAGATTTAAAGAATAAAGACATTTGATGTCTTTCTGTAGCTTTTAATAACACCTCTCTACTTAGAGGAAACATAAACTACCTATCCACATGGTTTGATACCAATAAAAGGGAGAAAATATGTTTCTTTGTTGCAATTTGTGAACTGATCTTTTACAATAATTTAGTATCTCGTGCAGTTTACTCTAAAAGCTACACTAAGACAACACCCTGTTCTTCCTCTGGCACTAGTGACGGTCATCTTACTGTAACATATCAAACAGTATGGTAAGGAGCTGGTGAAATGTGCTGCTGATGTTGTAGACGACACACGTGCCTTGGAGTTCGTTTAATATCGAGCCTCCGCTTCGTGATGTTCTCGAAGATGAGCAGAAAAAGCCTCGGGTGTTAAAGCGGCCCTGCAGGCTGCTGATTGCCACCCTGCTTTTTTTCCAGAAACGCCCTGTTGGTTTCCCCCGTACAAAAACAGTCTCAGGTTCGACCCCGCTGCACCGAGTATGTGTCCATCAGCAGCCGCGTGTCCTTGAGTGTCCCAGAGTTAAAAAACAAAACTGACTGGAAGAGGTCAGAGGGGGTGGTGGTGGTGGCGGCTGTAGGATGTGGCCTTGATTTACCCGGAAGCAGCGGGGCTGCTGGACGCGGCAGCTGATTTATTCTTAGAGACGAGGCGGGGGAGGCTCCGGCAAGGCCCGGTGCCATGCGAGGGGGCGAGAGGGCGAGAGGGCGGGTTCCGACGTCACATCCACAAGTGTGCGTGGGCGGGGGGGTGGTTTAGGGCCTGACTGGGATTAGGGAGGCACAGGGCTGTGGGTTCAACTGCTGCTGAGGCTAGACGAAGAAGTCGAGGAGGAGGAGGAGGAAGGAGAGAGTCAGCGAAATGTCTGAGGAAAGCAGTAGGAGGAGGATTTTCGCCTTCCTCCTCGCTCTCCGTGGGCTCAGACCTCACCACGGTTGCCCAGAGCGCATACACACACACACACACACTAAAACTACTGGATGTGGTGTGGTTCAGCAGCAGCAGCCCAGAGACACAGAAAGAGTGTGTGCGTGTGTTTGTTTGTGTGAGGATCAACTATTACTAGACGATGTAAATATGCATCTGAGAGGAAATTGCTTTGCGAGATATATGGCCTTGAATGAGTATTTACATGTAAATATATATTTAGACTGCATATGTGAATGTATATGTGTGTGTGTGTGTGTGTGTGTGTGTGGAGTTACGTAGCCTTGTATATGTTCACATGGACACTGTATATACATACATGTATATTTATATGGAGTGTGTATATGTGTATCTTGTGTTTTATTTATGCATATCATATGAACTTATTGCACTGCTCCTGTCAGCCATCTCCGGCCTCTGGCTCCTTCTTCTTCTCTTTCACTTTTACAGACACCTTTTTGGACACTTTCTTGTCCCCTGACTCCTTGCTGGCCTCCTTCCCTTCCTTGTCTTTGTCTTTCTCCTTCTTCTCCTTTGAGGACTCCTTCTTCTCCTTGGAGGATGATGAGTCTTTCTTGGACTCCTTCTTTGCCTCCTCCTTGGGCTCTTTGCTCGAATCCTTTTTCGATTCCTTTTTCTCCTTCTTCTCCTTTTTTGGCTCCTTGACCGGCTCCTCTGCGCCTTCCACTTCTTCTTTCACGGAGGCTTCTGACGTCTCCTTGGACACCTCCTTTTTCTCTGAATGAGAAAAGAGAAAACAGAGATCATTAATACACACACCTCTAAATGTGACTAAATATGACACTAAACTGTGGATTACAACCATCATATATGTGAGTAAAGGTCACAATTTAGTGTTCTCCTTTATACATTTTTCTGTTTCGGTAGTCAGACAACTGAACATAAAATAGTGATTTAATCGCTCCTGCAGTAGGATGTCAAATCAGATCAAACCACAGTTTTTGATGTGATCTAAGAATGAAGAGATAAATGAATGAATCAGTACTATCCTATACCCGTTCTGCTGTCTGACATTGGACTTGGTGTGGACGTATTCTCTGCACTGACAGGGGTTGTGCTCAAAGTGTTAATGAGCCGCGTGTCGTCTTAACAAAGTACGACCTCGGATGGGTCGTCACATTGTCAGTCAGTTGGATCGGGAGTGAGGATGAGGATTAACGGACGTTTGAACAGTCAGCTGTGTTTTGTTCTTGAACACACTGATGCAAACACACTGCAGCTCTCAGAAGCCTTTAGCATCAAGACAAATTGAGCGACAACAGCACCTGTTGCATGACAAAGGACCCCCACTTAACCAAAGCACCCCCCAACCCCTGTCAAACACACACACACTCTGCAGCCCCGCCTCCTCCAGATTGGACTGACTCTCTGATAAGGTGATAACAGGACCGTTGTCTGCCAACAATGAGACGCACTTCTTATCTCTATGAGAACTGAGAGGGTTTAGAGACTGGAGACTACAGCCTGGTATCTCAGTCTGTGTGTGTGTGTGCGCGTGTAGACTGTTGCTCAGCCTCTAAAAGTGTCTGCATGTGTGTGGATGTTCAGACTGCTCTGGAAAAGTGTGTGTGTGTTCACAGACTCCAGAGAGGAGCTCTAATCAGACAGCTCATCGTCTAGGGCTTAGACAGAGAGAGAGAGAGACGGTGCCATTAACTGTCTATACTACAGTATCTAACTCACTGAAAAGGGCTGGCAATTTTACTTTTATAATGAAGTTTAGACATGTTTGTCACTGCAGATTAAGGAACATTTAGAATTTGTATTGAACATTCAATTTGTCAAGTGACCAATCTAACACCTGAAATTCATTTTGCATCCATATCACTGCTTTTAGTGAGGACTGGACATGCTTTTTCAGCTTTAAAAACAATACACAATCAAGAGAGGTCAAAATGATTTAATAATTTAATTAATCACTTGATCCAGTGTTTTTCAAAGTGGGGTATCCGTAAGCAACACAAAGACAGAATGTGTGATTGGTCATAGGTTTCATAAACTTTCTGTAATAAAACATCTAAAAACAAAGCTCCTATCTGATGAGGGACAAAATCTTATAAAATGGGGGACTGTGGTCTAATTTGTGTCAATTTAGGGGACTTTAAGATGAAAAACATACAGAAAGTATGAAGTTTTACAGTGTTCGAAGCTGGCGTTTCTTTTCCTTCGTCTTTCAGGCAGCTCACACAGGATGGAAAGTGAAGACAAACGGGGAGGAGGATTATACATCAACTGATATGTACAAGTTAAATGTGTGGTTTGCAGCTGTTTTAGGTTTCACAGTTTAACAGACAGTTCAATAGACGCTAAGTGAGGAGGCTCATTAAACGAATTGTGTTTATCCGCCTACAGGCACTTGTCTGCCGACCCATCCCCAACACAGCAGACCAGGGGCAAATAACTCCAAATAACCACATAACCTCAAAACTCCAACAGTAAGTACAAGAAATAAAGAACACACAAACACGAACGCTCCGTCTCCAGGACACGAAACACACTTATAAACTTCCATGCTTTGACAGACACAACAAATGTTTCTGCTCATACAGAACAAGTGAGCACGAACCCATTTACAAGCACAAACACACCAATAGGCGACCGCAAATTGTGTAAAAAGCTGTTGTATAAAACGTGCAAATTTACACATTGACATGCAAATGCTCTCAGTGGCCTCAGAACTTTTACAGTCAGACATGAAAGAAACGCTGGCTGAGGGAGTGTCCGTATCTAAGCAGTAAAAGAGAAAAAGAAAGGGTGCCACAAAGAAACTGTGTGTCTTCATGTGCTCTTATGTGACCACATCATTACGTTGTGTCCGTGAGTGGGGTTAAAATCCTGTAGCGACAGTCTAATCAGGACGGGACCTAACTTGTCCTGGTCCCACCACTACAGAACACACACCACACAACACAACACACAACACAGTCTCCTGGTATCTCCTGTGTGTTGTGTGTGTGTGTGTGTGTGGTGTGTGTGTGTTGTGTGTGTGTGTGTGGATTGATTGATGATGATTAAAAATAATTAGAACTTGTATTTCTGTTGTCATTTTGTAAAATTCTTTGGGTTTGTAAATACTCTTATTATCCACTTGTGTTAAAGAAAAACACATATAAATATATTATAACTCGTTCCAATCATAAAGGATTCATGGAGGATTTATACAACTTCCCTACAACAAACAACACAAGGAAGACAAACACACAAATTAAACATACAAATGTGAAGTAAGTAAAATTCTCATAACACAGCTGTGGAACTTGTTGACTCCCAAACTTTGGACTGATAAATTTGTACTTAAGCTTCACAGGAGCTGGTCCCATCACCAGCTCTTCATGTCTGTATTAAATGTAAATGTATATCATGATTTATTAAATTTTAGATATATAGATAGTTTAACTGATTACATTATGTATTGTTGAATTGATCTGTAATACACACATATTTTCTTTAGATGGAAACAGTGGACAGAGAAACAGTTCACAAAACTAATCTCACCTCAAAGAGCATTTATTACAGTAGCTGTTCTGGAGCTTTAGCTTTCAAACCGTATCCACATGGTGTCATCGGGCAGATTTGGTTTGCTCAATTGAGTGGGACAGCGTGTTTGTCAATTTTTACAGAAAAAAAGAAAAGACAAATCGAAGGCCTTAATAACCAAGATATCTTATTTAGAACTGGTTTTACATCAGTGTGTTATTTGAAGCAAAATATCGTCGGATGTCTTTGGTTGTTGATAAATTAAAGTGGAAAGAAAGAATATACAGTAAAATGTTGGGTTGACCACGGAGTGTGAAACCTTGAGCATCACTACTGCTCAGCAAAGGTGTTTTGGTTATCGCCTCTTCGTTGTTTCATAACACAAATTTCTATGATCATAAACACAATAAAGTGTTAATTATTAACAGGTTGGGTTTTACAACTACACACGTTTTACAAAATATATCTTCTCCTAAGTGCAAACTCCAGTAAGCTTGTGATTGTTTTGTGATGCCTTCCTGCTGAGAGAGAACAGAGAGTGACTGATTAATCATTTGAAGGCCATTATAATTATTGACTTATTCCTAAGAATAGTCTAATTGTATGTAAAATGTGATTTCAGTAAAATATCTCTGTTCTCACTTAAAACTACTGTCAATGGATACATTTCTGAAACAAACAACAAAGGTGGCTGTGTCGGACGGTGTGTTGTGTGGTCGTCCACTTGATCATATAGTGTTTTGGTGGTTCGATCCCTG
>NW_023339807.1:25297573-25297772 GCF_004916995.1 Morone saxatilis | reverse complement strand
TGACTGATTCTACATTTTTGAAGCCAAAATTTAGCCTTTTAAAGAAGTCTTAATTGTATGTAAAATGTTGTAATTTCAAGGTAAAAACTCTGGTCCACAAACTACTGTCTGTAATAGGAACATTGTTTCTGAATTATATCAAACATACAAGGGGTGGCTGTGTCTGGAGGTGGGGGGGTCGTCCACTGATCAGAAGGTT
>NW_023339807.1:25297054-25297428 GCF_004916995.1 Morone saxatilis | reverse complement strand
CATTTACCATATCTCAGGAATTTCCCTACTCAAATTTCTTGTCTCAACCAACATGTTGAGTTGGTTAATTTATTAGTTAGGCTCAAAAGTTGAAAAAATTTAAAATAATCACAGTATTTTAACAGTGAGGTGAGAAAAAAAGACAATTCAATTATATTTATATAGCTCCGAATCCGAAGTTAGTCTCTTTAAGGGCTTAGGACACAGGGCACTTTCTGTCCTCACACCCTCGATTGAAACATGTTTCACTGATAAAATATAAATATTATAATTTCTAATATCTTTTTACTTGTGTTGTAGGTTTTGTGGTGCTGAACGGACAGCTCCTCTAACGTTTTTACATGCGTCTTCTTAATTAGCTGCAGTGTTCTTTT
>NW_023339807.1:25295091-25296902 GCF_004916995.1 Morone saxatilis | reverse complement strand
GGCGCTTCAGTGCTTTTGTTGTCGCTGAGCTTCGTGGTCCTGGAGTGGCAGCTCTTACTGAGATGTTGATGAAAAGGAAGTCACAGCGAATATGAGGTCTGATGGGAACGATACGGGACATTCTCATGTGGGATCTGTGTAGCATAACACTCCTATAAAAACAGAATGAGCAGATTTTTGGAAATGTTCCCTGCGCTTGTATGTCAAGACCATTTTCCAGCTCCCAGGGAAGCTACCGTCTTTTCTCTTAGGTTTTCTTATTTTACTCTCAGCAGGAAATAAAAGAGTGTGTGAGAGCCGGGTCCTCGGGGGAGCAGTAGCAAGGGGTCGATAAACATTGACGTTGTAAGACAAGATGGCAGCTTCCCTCCTGTATAGAAATCCAGCGGGGTCAGGTCACATCTTGTCAGTCTGCTACTTCAACAAACTAACAAAGTGGAAGTCTGTAGACTAAACAGAGCAGAGGCCGGTGCTCCACGTCGCTCTGAGCGGCCGGGAACGAAGTGACGTTAAACCCTTTTCACATGGGACTGGAGCTACCTGGAAACGTCTGGTGGTTTTCTGTCTGCAGCCATTTTAATCCCACGTGAATCTGCTACAGCCGTGTCTGGATGGGATCACTCTGACAGGAAAACGTGGGTAATGTAGTTACTGACGTTGCACATCGTTGACTTCAGTGAACGATCCTTAGGGGAATAAATCTATTATAATATTGTTCCCCCCAAATTACTGAGGAGGTGTTTCATTTTCAGGAACAACTTCTCAGCGCGGAAAAAAAAGAAATTGGCAAATCAGCTCGTTCATGCAGAGGCTGCCGGGCCTAATGACACGATTGCCCTTGTGTGGTTTGTTAGTTGGTTCTGTGTAACTGTGGTTGTACGTCTCCTCTAGCCTCATTCTGGGTTTCCATGTTTCCATATTCATTTTAGAACATTTTAATTTGAACAGTGACGGTTTATTAGTCCATTGTGGAATCTTCACCTCAACTGTATGATATATGATGTTTTTGTCATGGAATCAGATTTTGTGTATATATATTACTAAGGTTTTGGTTTGTGGTTGCCAGTTCAAATCCCCTGGTAAACTGCGGACGGGAAAAGTGAATGAGTAACGCTCCGTGAACACCCAGCTTCTGCAGGGAAGCTGCTCCGGCAGAAGGCTGTGGTTGAACTAGGCAGCTCCCAGTGTGAACGTGAGGCTGGAAAAAAAGCACAATGCTGGGCTGCATTTCTCTGGAAGATTGATCTCTTGTTTGAAGTTACCGTGCTGCTGTTCTCCTCACCCAACCCTGTCCAACCCTGTCACCTAGAAATTACGTTTACATATGACTAATTTGCAACAGCAAGTACGTTTTGAAGGAAACGTAATAGTGACCAGAATAAAGTTTCCTATTAACATAAGGAGGGAGACCAGTACGGAGTTTTATTGGAGTAGCTTTGAGTTTTCAGGTTTTACACGTTCCCCTTTGTTTAGGCTTTTGGCAGGAAGGACTGTGGGTAATTACAAGTGTTTTTTCAATTTAGATATACACATAGGTGAGAAATGAAAGAAAAAACCTGAATGGATGTGAGGAGAAACATAACAAATTCAGATGCTTTCATATAGGAGACAAGGGGATTATTGAATGGTTTGATGACAATGAAAATGAATAAAACGTTAAAAAAAACAGATGCCACAGCCTTGAGTATTAACTGGCACCGATACAGATCCATCTATTGCCCTCTCAAACAACCAAGCTGTTAATAATACTCACCTAACAGAGCCATCATGAGTTTAGACTTTATGTCATAGTTTAGGCTAATGGATCGTAT
>NW_023339807.1:25290355-25294991 GCF_004916995.1 Morone saxatilis | reverse complement strand
CAAAATTCATTCTTGACCTTGGAAACAGCAGCTGACAAAATAACCTCACCACAATGTCCCTTTAGTTACCAGTATTTCTATATTTTCTATGTTAATGTTAATACAATACTTAAGATACATAAGCAGCCATACAAATATCTTACATCTGTATTTAACATAAATGGTTAACATTGACGTTTATCTGTATTGTCAAAAAATTGGCAGAATTAATATTTTAATCAGGAACCACCATAGATTTAATGTTGCCCGGTTCACTTTTTCATTTGAAATGCAGAATGGTTTAGCCTCTTTAGTGTTTTTATATAAGTTTTACACACTAGCAACATTTCACTCCTTCACTTCCCTCCTCTTCACCTCCTTTTTACCCCTCTCTTCCTATCTCCCCCTTTTGGTGTTTTAGTCCATTGTTTCTTCCTTTTCTTCCTTTTCTTCCTTTTCTCCCTTTCCTTCCTTCCTCCCTCCCTCCACCTCTCCCTTTTCTTCCATCCGGGGTTACTTTCTCTATTGATCTGTCTCTCCCTCCCACTTTCTTCCCATCTTTTTCTCTCTAAGTTGACACCTGTTCAGCTTCCTTGTAGGACGTGTAACAGCCCTGGCTGTGTGTGTGTGTATGTGTGTGTGTGTGTGTGTGTGTGTTAGCTGTACTGTGGTCAGCCATCATTCCTCCTCCTCCTCCTCCTCCTCCTCCTCCTCACCACCTTTGCCAAAGATACATTTCACTTCACCACATCTCCGACGGAAAAGAAAAAAGTGAGCAGTAGGAGAGGAAACCATGAAGGAATATTTCTGACCCCCTCTCGGTAAAAACAAAAGAGACTTTATACTTGGGAGGGGGAGTCCATACATCCCCCCGACATACCATCAACTATGTATTTGAAAGAAAGAACAACCTTTCCTTTACCTTTGATTTAATTTTTTTTTTCCGGTATTTGTGCCTTATGCAGTGAAACAGGCAAACTATCGACACGCTGTGAGCTCAATTTTGACAATAGATTTCTTGTTTAACTGTACAACAAGCTGTTTTTAAGTCTCAATTTAATACTGATGCCACTATATGAACTACATACGTATACAAGACCATCAGTGTGAGGATTGGCTGCTTGTCACCGGGTCGGATTCGGTTGTATTCCCCTTGAAATCAATGAAATTAGACGGTAGAAACACTACCGCTTTTATCCACAGGAGCCGCCAGAATCAATACAAAATGAAAGTAATTTCTCTTTGCTGGTTTTATCTTCTCAAATGTGAGGCTATGCTGCTTCCTTTGTTTTGTATCACTGTACAATTAATGTCTTTTGGGTTTTGGACAATGGACGATAAATGACAGATTAATCTTAATTAAGATTAATTTTCCTAATAATTCCGTAAGAAGTTTCTGAAAAATAACTAATTTGGTCATTGTTCTGGGGACCCCTTCATTTCAACCCAAGTGGTCATTAATTATTGGAAACTGTATTAGCTTTATTTATTGAAAAACAAAATCACACCTTTGCACTTTCAGCTGACCCTGACTTTAAGCCTCTCTAGATTGCGCTATTAGGATTTATTGGAAGTCTATTGATTGACCACTGTATCCATTTCTCCTTTATTAATACCAAAACACATGTAACATGATTACCCAGTTTTTAATTCAGTGTTTTGGAAGTCTTTTCATTGCAGGTGTTGTGCTCTTCAATATCTAAATCAAAATTTTTATAATTTAATTAGATTTAAAACTAAAATTTGTATTGGAAGACAAACTTCACAAATGAGCTCTGTCTCAAATATAACACCTTCTGGAAATCTGTTTCACCGTTCAATTGCATTTTTTATTTCATATTTTCATCCTATGTTTTTATTTCTAAATAGCGTAATAAACACAATAAAGGTTCCCTGCAAATGACTGACTGACCGAGTAACCACATTATGTATGTTTAAAGTGTCCACTGATCCCTCACACTGTGTGTTTGTGTGCATTTGTGTGTGGCATTAAAGTTGCCAGGTTTATGTCTCATAGATTTACAGATCATTGGTTAACCAAACACACAGAAACAGACACACAGACACACAGACACATGCGCACGTAGACAAACACACCAAATTCACTGCAAACACACTTTATTCCAATGAATTAACTGGCGGAAAAGTTGTGCCTGGAAACCCATGGAGCTCTTTCACAAACACACCAAAGTAATTCCACAAACAGCCTTCAAGTGATGCTCAACATAATTTAAAAATTACTCAGTTATTTTAATGACATGTAACCCTAAACACACACACACACACACACACACAACTGGAAGGAAAAAAACCCTTGTCAATGAAAGTCTGTATGGCAAATCACTTTCTTACTTCCATTCTTTCCATCTTTAACAGGAAAACAACCCCAACAATATTAAAAAAGTCAAAAAGTTGCACTTTTCGGACAAATAAGAGTTCAACCAGTTAGGTTACTGTGATGGTGTTCCCGTTGCCAAGCAGATGGGTGCTGCGGAGGCCACATACACATTTACACACAGACACACACAGGTAGTAAACATCCTCCACTGTATAATCAAACAGTAACTTAACTCCCTCTTTACTTTCACGCTTCATTTTCAGGTCCCTCCTCCTTCCTTCTTTCCTCCTCTCCTTGCTCTCTCTCTCTCCTCCCTCCCTCCTGCTATCTTGCTCTCTCGCCCACAGCAGTAAACTCTCAGTTGTACGTAAATTGTTGCTGCAGTCCTGTAATCACAGCTCCAAAGAGCCGACAACATGGTCACCGCTGTAAGCACGAGCCAGACTGTGAACGCAAGCAGGGACTAAAGTATGTCACAGCTGATTACCAAACATGATCAGTTAGTTAAAACTGGTTTTAATTAATCATCTCCAAGTTTCCAGCATTAGAGAGGTGAAGGTCAAAGATCACCGATACGTTCCTGAGACATTAGTGTTATCATGTAGGGTACAGATAGGAGAGTTAAGAATAGATAGATTCTATTGTGAGTAGACAAACAAAGACAGGGCATGGATGTGGGATGAGTTAAAATGAGAGGAAGACACACTGTGGTCAGACAGTGAGTCCACACAGTAAGAAATGATGTATGTTTCAACTGGTTTTATGCACTTCTTCAATTTACACAATATCGCAAAAAATGTCTGCAATATGCATGGCTGAGGTTTGACATTCTAGCGTAGATAAGGGAATAAATGGAAATGATTTACACTTTGGAGTTGTGGTACGTCCTGCATCTGCATCTTCTACTGTAGACAACATATGGTGGACGCAAGAGTTCAAAGCACTGCATGCAACATCCAAGAGTCCAACACATGTTGCACAGAGGAACATTGAAAACAAAATAACATCTAAGGTTGGAAGCATCAAACTGCAGCAAAGGATCAGAGTAACTAGTACTTATTACGTAATTTTCTGTAATATTGTCCTGTATTCTTGTATACACATAGAAAAAGGTGATGGAAACCTGCGTTGATTCACACTTTACTTTGCTGAAACGTCAGAAATTCAAAGAACTTTGCACAGCATTTAAATGAAACATTTTAAGAGAAAAGTAAGCGTTGTTTTCAAAAAGAAAAGTCGACAACACCTAACAGTTTACTTTCCAACAACCTCTCCCAACCATTCTTTTCATAAAAGAGCAACTAAACAGAAAAACAGAGAAAACAAGAAACAGAAGTCAGAGGAAAAAGCTGACATGAGAAATAAGAGAGAGAGAGAGAGGGGTCAAACAGAGAGTTTACAATCTCCACATCTTTGGCAAATCCAGCAAATTTCCTGTTACCACAGGTGTGACTGTGGGTGGAATCAGAGTGCGTGTTTGTGTGTGTTTGTGATCCAGCAAAATATGCTGCTCATCAACGTGCACGCACATGCACACGCACACGCACGCACGCACGCACGCACGCACGCACGCACGCACGCACGCACGCACAACACACACACACACACACACACACACACACACACACACACACACACACACACACAACACACAACACACACACACAGCCACGCACGCAGTTTAACTTGTACACTTGCCGTTGTGCTTAAATTTCAGTGGTGGTTTCTACGTGTTGCTTGTCCTTCCAAATCTACCTTCCACATACTTCATTACATCAATCTTGAATGCTTGTGACTGCTTAACCTAACATGTAAATTTAAAAATCAAACCTTGTATACAGTACTTTTTATTACAAGCGCAGAAAATTTACACAAACTAGAGGACAAAGCAAAGCAGCAAATTAACGAAAACAAGCAGAAAGAATAAATAAATCAGCTCCAAAAGTCTGGTTATTATCTAAAAGACAGTTTTGGTTTGACAGTGAAACGTTCATGAATGAATTACACAGTGAAGCAAAACTAACTTTAGCTTTCAGTCTCAAAACCTACAAAATACCCAAAAACGAGATAACAATTCAGTACTGTTTAGGAGCTTATATGCATTTAATGGGAACAATGTCTTTAACTGTGCATACACGTATACATACACACACACACACACCACACACAACACAGACAAGTGATTAATCTGACACTCCTGTTCTTGGCAGTGTGTTCCCGCAGTAAATCTAGGCTCTGGTGGCATCTGCATTCCAAACAAAACACACACACACACAACACACACACACACACACACAACACACACACTACACAACACAC
>NW_023339807.1:25283652-25290330 GCF_004916995.1 Morone saxatilis | reverse complement strand
GAGGATGTGATTACATCCTGACCTACTCCTGTTTATCTTTGGCAGTGTGTTTCCCGCAGATAAATTCATAGGCTCTGGTAGGCAGTCTGCATTCCAAAACAAACACCACACACACACACACCACACACACACAACACAACACACCACAACACACAACTCACAGCACACACACCACACAAGGTCATTACCACACACACACACACACAGTGTACAAACTAAACCGACCAACCTTAATGAAGACAGCTCACACAGTCATATCCACACATGCACACACCTGCAGAGAAATACACGAGTACCAAAGTATGCATCCATAAATCCAAGTGCAAACCCACACCTGGAAAATTCACACTCACTCACAGTTCTGCTGCTGTTGCGCACTGCAATTTGCAGTCTATATATATAAAGTTCATGTGAATTTACTGTCACACGACATTTTAAAAACACTAAAACAACACTTTACTGCATTTTAGATGGTGGCCATTTTTACAAAGAAAAACTACTCTGTCTCACATGATATTAATACACAAACTCACTCACTCATGCTAATTATTTTTGAGGGTTCATATGAGAAGCTGTTTCCTGCTAAACCTAACTGAAAATGATGTGCATTTTATGTGCATTTTAATTTTCAGCTGTATGTTCCCATAACTGCAAAAGTTTAACTTAAAGGATAGAGCTGGCAATATTCTTCTTCTTCTTAAAAGACCACAACCAGCAATGAACACATTCACTATATTGTTCAGCTTGAGTCACATTTGCTAAAAACTAAAGCGACCAGCTGTTTTAGGAATTTAGGAATGACTGTGTAAGTTCCAAAAAATCTTAAAGATTTGCATGTTCAGTCGGAACCAAATGGGCAGCAGTGGCCTTGCCTTAGGCAATACTTTGAACCCCAAACTGCTCCCAGTGGACAGCCCAGCACCTTGCACAGTAGCTTCCTGCAACTGGTGTGTGAGTGTTTGTGTCTGAATAACAGGCAATTTGTAAGGCACTTCGGATAAATGAAACCATTTACCATTTGCCAATGGGCTTGGGGTTGAGTGCCAAAGACTAGGGTAGGGAATGTCAGAGACAGTATTGAGAGACAGACGTCGTTGGATTGTGTCTTTTCTTTGGATTTGTTGACCATAAAAGAAATATAGAAGAACACCAACCTCATCCTTTAAGTTCAGATCAGTTTTGACTCATTATAGCAGAAGACAATGGCACTCAGTTTCATTCAATCAAGTTGCAAAACAAAGTCAGATTCCCATCTCTGCGAGTATGTTCGAAAGAAGATACACGGTAAGAATGCACACTTCATACACATACTTCAGTTTATCATGTTTGTAGTAAATATACTGTGATCTTCCATCTTGCTGCCTACGATAACAGCACGTATCCAGGGTGTGTAGGCTCTGACTGTGTGTGTGTTGTGGTCGGTGTAGTCTAATTGTAGAGGGAAGTGTCTGGCAGTCAACCTCTCCTCTTTATGGCTGAAGATACTCATCATCATCATCATCATCAGACAGTGGTGCATCCTATCATTTTACAACACTTCACATATATAGACACACACACTCCAAAAATACACTCGCAGAGCGACGTACTGTGCTGAAAGTACTGCAGAACACACTCACGGTTGTATAGAAACAGTTGACAAAAGATCACACAGACGGCCCCATTGTTTGACTAATTTATCTTACCTAGGCTAATCTAATCAAGTGAGGAACAAACCAAAATACACACAGTCCGACAGAGACCTAAATTTACAGTTTGCGATAAGGTTAGGAGCTAAACAGGAAACAGGAAGTGTGTGGAATTGTGGGAAAAAACAAACAAACACTGACTTTCAACTTGATCTTGGCTGGCACTGAGTGTGGCTGCTTTCACAATGAATATGAACGTTAACTTGAGATTAATGTTTAACGATTTGTTAACACACCAGTTCTAGGTATCTGGACAGGGACAGTTTTTGTTGCTATAGTTGCGCACTCTGACACATTTAAATTAACATCACTGACTTTTAGCTGTATTTTAGCTTTCGCATTCATTTTTGCCTGCTCACGTACATATTAGGTGTATGGTTTGAGAATCGAAGCCCTTTTATTACATAGAGCCCCAATATTAAGAGATGAAGATCATGGTCAAATTAAGATAAACATTGTTGTTATTGGGAAGGGTCAATTCCACAAGCCTGAGCACATATTGCAAGGTAGACATTCTGGGGATGCCCATTATATAGAAATCCCAAATGTTCTTAAACTGTCCTGTTGGAGCCAAAGCCCATTTGTCCCACAGCCTGTTATCCCGAAACCAAAAGCTGCTCCAAAGGCCCGTTTTTCCGTTAATGCACACTCTTCTTGGAGTTTTGGACGTGCAGGAAAAGACAAAGTCATCGTGGTAACAATAACAAACACGGGTTAAATGTGAAACGGTTGCAGTTAGGTCAGGTTTAGGTACCAAAACTACATAATTATGTTTAGGAAAAGATCATGGTTTATGGTAAATAAGTACATTACTTACAACAGTTAAGTAAATTACGTAAGTCAGTCCTACAGAGAAATGGGAGTTAGGGTTAGGGGTGAGGGTTAACCCTGAATAATGCGTTGCTGAACGAATGGGCTTTGGGTCCAATGGGAGAATTTTTCAGACTGTTGGGATTTTGGTTATCGGAACAATGGCATGGCTCCAGACATTCTTCAAAGTTGGAAGGTAGTCTGTATGCAAAGGAAATTAACTACTTCGTCATGCACTGGGTTAGTGGAAAACCCAGAAGATAACAGTCCGGAGCTTTATGAATTATGTAATTACATATGGCTAGACACTTATGAGAGGCAGAAGAAAGCCTGACAAGAGAATCTGTGTGGGTGCACAACAAAATCTTGCATGGCTGACAGTTTTCCATTATCTCACAGTATGAGTCACTCAGGTGCATGTCAGGCATTCGTGCATTCCTCCTATGCACAAGAGCATGACATTCAGTAATGAATCTGTTAAATTAGTTATTTTCAGTGTGTCCGTCAGATAAAGACACTTGGGAAAACATTTAGAGGTTCTTGACATAACAGCCATGAAGGAACCTCAGAGAGTTCATTCAGAGGTTCTTAAGGAACCCCGAAGGGTTTTACTGGTGTGCGGAGAGAAAGAGGTGGAAGGAGGTGTTAAAGGCAGCGTTGACACAACAGATAACACAGTCTCATAATACACCTTATCACACACACCCCTTTCAAGTCAGCACCGAAGCGTGTGCGGCTGAGTGTGTGTGCGTGTGTCGACAGCAGAAAAGTCCGTAGTCATGTCCACACGTGTGAGGAGATTGTGAGTTATGGTTGTGTGTGAATGTGTGAGAAAGAAAACTGCTGTCTTTGTGCGTGTGTGCAACCAAAGAGTTATGGGGCATGTGAGTGAATGTTTGTCTGTGTGAGAACTCAAAGAAAACAAGCAGTGTCTGAACAGTGGTAGAAATTAAGAGTGCATGTGTGTTGTGGGCAGGGAAGATGAATGAAGGTTGTGACACTTTTCTAAAGCAAACAACCCACTGTTTGTTGTCTCTCTATCAATCCACCAGCCTGCCACCAGCTCAGTGTGTGTGTGTCGGTGTGTATTTCTGTGAATCAAAGCAAATAAAGTGCTGTGTGACCAAAAGTTTCTGTTTATGAGGTGGGAAATTTGTTTCATTCAGAGGTCATGCAAGTTTTTGTTTTGACTTTTTAATTTTGAAGGTGAAGCTGCTTTATTTGGTGGTTTACCAGTTTTAATCACTGGGTGACTTTGTTTTGGAGAGACCTCTGCAGATAATTTGGCTCCTGGTAAAAACCTCTGGTGAGTCTGAAGTTATCAGGGAAACAAAGAGTTAATGTTAGATGTAGCTTGGCTGGCAGGACCACCGGGACGTTGTTTGTTAACCCAACAGCTTCGGAGAAATATTGATTTTTAAGTTGAAACTGCTTTATTGAATGTTTTTACCAGTTCTAATCACATTTGTTCATTTGTTTTGGAGAGGAGACCCCCCAGTAAAAAGTCTCCTGAACAATGGACACAGAAGGAATCCTAACTGGGAGGAAGCTGACTGTAATGACTATTAGTAATGGATTAGTTCCATGACATAATTAAACCCTTTGTCTTTTGTTATTGTTTTGATGTGGGAGGAGCACCCCCCCTTGGTGGCAGAAACTACATATGGTGCGTTTAAAACTCTTGGATATTAAACATATCCACACATCCAAGTGCAAATTGTCCTACAAAATTCATTTAGTCAAAAGTAAGTAATCCCAAATGGTGCCTGTCAGTTCCTCAGCTATATATTTTTAACACTGCATCACTAACTTAAGTGCTAACTGAAAACAACAGATAAGTGTCACACATACACTCAAAGGTTTTACAAACAGCATCTCTACTAGTTTAAAATCTGCAGAGGTATCGTGCAAACTCTATGGGCGTGTGGAGTGTGTGTGCGTGTGGTACTGGTACACAAAGGCAAATCTATGTGCAGCCTCTCCAATCAGTAACTTTCTGTCTTCCAATTAACAAAAGCACAGTGGGACTCTGTAATCTGTGTGTAATTGGGTGTGTGGAGGGGGTGGAAGACAGGTGCTGGTTGCACGTGTTTCTGCTAAACTCTCGCTCTCTTCGCCACAGACTCGCAGTAATACTGAATTAGCTCGGCAAAAATGAAGAGGAAATGGAAGGTAAGTTGTTTCTTATGGAAACCCTGTATGTCATTCACCATCAATCGGACTGATACATAATGCTGCTGTTTCACAAACATCTGCTGACCAGCAATACATACATAACCCCCCCCCCCCAAAAAAAGGGACAAGAAGAACTAATTCAGTCAGGTCAGGCTACTGAATTTCAGAGTGAAAAGGGCACTGGCATGGGAAAAAAAAGAGGAGAAAATAAGTGAGGCCATTCTTTCAGAGCCAGTACAAGGGAGGAGCAAACAGCAAATATGTCTTTTTTTCTGGGTCATTGCCTCAGTGTGAAAAGGTGACTTTTGTGCAAGCTGATAATAGAACTGACTGCCTGACTTGGTGGTCTTCTCCAATACATCATATTAAACATTTCACACAATTATAAACACATAAAAAACAGGAATGTATGAACTGTGCCTGATTTTTATACAATATGCACATGGCCTCTCTTAAATCCCGACTGAACTGATAGGGCTCTATTGAAGCGAGGAACAGTAAAAATAAATATACATTGATCCGTCTATCATGCCTCACTCACGTCTTGAACAACTCAACCATCAGGAACAGAAATGAGTCTGAAACCACCATCACCCTGCTGCATGTGTGTGTGTGTTTAACATAAATAAGAAGCCGAAAAGGGCCGTGTATGTGCTCGGTGAGGAATACATGAATCTAGATGAAATATCATACATGTATGCATTAACATATGTACACACGCACAGACACATGAATGTGGTGGAAAGAGAGCTATATATTTATACTGCCGTCACACTCACAGATGGAGATGGATAAGTTGTGAGGACTGAGGTGGCTTTGAAGCTGATCCCCCTCCTAACCCGCTCGACATACTGCCCTGTGGTTAGTGTGTACAGTGGTTTATATTATCAGTTTCAGTGAATATGATTTCAGCCCTCTGCGGCCACGTCGATCAACTGCCTTAATCCCTGCTATGGAGAATACAATCATCAATAAATAAATAAAATAAACATCTGCTTCTACTGAACTTTACACGGCCTGAGTCCCCTCACACGACCAAATGCAAGAAGGCACTGATAACTGTGGTTTAGAGTGAACATAGTCTCCCACTACACCAAGGTTCTGGTAAAAGCTTCAGGTACAGTTAATGACTATGTCAATGTCAATATCATGCCGTTAATGGACTTGGGATGTAGCTGATCTAATAATAGAGGATAACCATCATTTACCTGCACAAAAATGATCCTGTTTGTGGATATTAACGGTCTCTTCTCAGACTCTATATACACATACACAGCTGCTACAAACACAAGAAAACAAACCTTTCAGTTATAAACTCTTTAAAATATAAATAATAATAAAAATAAAATTTTGAGGCCATTCTGTAGATATTTAGACATTACATACTGTAGAGCAGGGCCATTCAATTATAAATTCAATTGATTCTAAAACCAAGGAAATGTAGATTGGCACATTTTCAGCAGCCTATTAAACACCATATTTTAACTTTAAAAGGTCCAGTGTTTAACATTTAGGAGGATCTATTGGCAATATAATATTCATAGGTATATTTTCATTAGTGTGTTACCACCTGAAAATAAAAATTGTGTTTTCCTCAAGTTAGAATGAGGCGTTTTTGTCTGCAGAGGGATCACGTCCTCTACGAAAGCTGCCATGTTGAACTGTAGTTCATCCTACAAACTTGACTGAGTCAAAGGGGTTTCAGTTGGTTGCAAGTTGCTACTAAATCCTACACACTGGAGCTTTCAGTCTGTCCTGTATGTTTGGTGTTTCTGAATGTGCTGCCTCTAAATATTCGTTACCTACCGCAGCGAACTCATTGCAAATCAAACACATTGGTTTGGCATTTGGAGATGGTTGTAAAATCAACCAAGTCCTTGCCAGTCCAGGCAGGGTTCAACTGATGATTTTAATTGTCAGTTTTATGTTTCGGGGTAGACCGATGCATATTTTCAGCAGAGCACTTCCCTGCTTGTGATTGTCAATAGCCAGATGTTTTGAAAAG
>NW_023339807.1:25279872-25283572 GCF_004916995.1 Morone saxatilis | reverse complement strand
GATGTGGCCCACGGGCCTCCAATTGAGTCAGCCGGTTGTAAAGGCAGTTCTCATGATGAATTTTCATCATGGAGTCATGGTTGTTAATGGGAACTTTTATGCTGAAACTGTAATTTCTGTATAGAGGAGTGATGTGTTCACCCTGAGGGATTGACTGTAATTTGACTCAAAACTGTTTTAGTAAAAATACATTATTAACTGTCCAAACATGAACAATACAGCCACAGGGGTTTATACTACATGCTAATACATATCCATTCATATACATATCATATCAACACAGCAGAGG
The DNA here is from genome assembly GCF_004916995.1 of Morone saxatilis. Classification (NCBI taxonomy): domain Eukaryota; kingdom Metazoa; phylum Chordata; class Actinopteri; family Moronidae; genus Morone; species Morone saxatilis. The sequence continues at coordinate 25,283,283 of NW_023339807.1, read as the reverse complement.
CATGATTAGGGTACTGATTAGGACAAAATACGTTGCACTTGAGTTTTCTGATTAATTAAAAACTTTTTAAAAAGTGTATCACAAGTTTTCTGCTTCTGGGGTTGTTTCACCAAACACTCCCACAGCCCGTCTCGCTCTCTCTCTCAGCCCGTCTGTCTCTCACCACCAGCTCTAAATGGTTCTTTCATGGATGTGATGGATGGCCACCAGTGTGTGTGTGTGTGTGTGGTGTGGTGTGTGTGTGTGTGTGTGTGTGTTGTGTGTGAGAGATAGGGTAAAATATATGAATACTCAAACATAGTGTGCTGAGTGTGTTCAACACGGTGAAATATATGAACACACACTCTCAGGGCTCAGAGGGTTGTGTGTATGAGAGGTCAGGAAGTCTTCACCACCCCTGTTTAATGACACCATTTATCTCTGACCCTGTTGTGTGTGTGTGTGTGTGTGTGTGTGTTTGAGTGTGTGAATAGCTACTTAAATAGGCCTTTGTTCTGAGGATAATAGGAAAGGTGCCATTTAAGAGAGGGATGAATCTATGAATGAGCCTATAAAGGGATCTGAGAAGAAAAGAAGAGGAAAGAAAGAGGGTCAGCCAGACCCCAAATAACTTAAAGTCCAGGTGCTCGGTAGACGATGAGACGGCTGGCTGGTTTGTCCAAGACGGGTTTTCCAAATATGCACGTCAGCAGGGTCATAATGAGCCTCGGCACCCTTCTCTGAGAGGGTTGGCACAGTTCCACTGTTGCTGAGAACATCGCATCCAGATCATGACCTGCTCTGATCAGCCAGGTAGGTAGTGAACTGAGACAGACAGGCAGAAACAAATAAACACAGAACCACAGACAGGTAGAAAGACAGACAGCTCTCCAGGTAGAAGAGTTGGTCATGGGAGAGGGACTGTGCTTATAGAGGAGAGGAAATCATCCCAGCAGCCTTTATGGAGCTCTCTCTCAAACACATATGCGCACAAACCTATACATACACACACTACATCCCTCTGAGGGGAAAAGGTTATGTTCCCTGTGGTCACATCCCCAGTCAGAGGAAGAGAAGAGTTTCCTCTAAAACACCAAACCTGTGTGTGTAAATGGTTCCAGGCTCCTAATATTTGTTTAACCCCTCGAGAAATAAAGTAAGTAAATACAGTCTGCTTCGGCTGATTAATGTAAAAACATCTCATTTACTCTGTGTGTATGCAGTGCAGTGGTTCACTGTATGTGTGAAAGAAATGAATGTGCATGTGCAGTAACCATATACCGTATGTGTTAAAGAAGTAGTTTATCATCAGCCTAATTACTTCGGATCGATACCACTCTCATGTATGTGAGTTCAGTATGGAGCCAGGTGATACCAGGCTAGCCGTTTCCTCCGGCGTCCAGTCTGAATGCTAAGCTAAGCTAATTGCCTCCTGGCTAGCTCCAAACTGAACTGTAATAAAATGGTATAGATCTTTGTGTATATAATTGGTTTATTTCCCAAAATATCAAACTATTCCTTTAACTAGAAAACTTTCTGCGAAAAAGTTGGTGCAAAAATGAAGAATGGTTTTATAATTAGGGAGGCCACAGATTCTGTTAACAGGCCTGCGATATTTAACCAACGTTCACTCTACGGTCAGTCAAATTCTTCTAATTAGCGATAAAGACTGTGTTGATCATCCAAAATATATCTAACTGAAGACAAATGCACAGAGAAAAGAGAGACAGAGAAAGAGGAGGCAGACCGAAGAAGAGAGAGACAGACGGGAGAGGAAGTGTGTACATTCCAGCCTAATCCTGATAGGACGTACTCACTGGTTGCCAGCCAGGACACAACTACATACCATGTTGATGTAGCAGAAACACACACTTGCATGCTTTGGCAGTGCTGATTATTTATGAGCTGGTGGTTTAGCATTGTTTGTTAAGGGCTTGTGTGAAAGGATGTTGGTACTTACAAGAGTGTGCGCGCGTACAAACTGTACATGTGTGTTGGTTAAATATCACAATAACGAGAGAGAATTATTCAAAGAATGAAAGCGAATGAATGAACACCCTACGACGTGCGTGCGCGTGTGTGTGTTGTGGTGCTGGCTAAACACAGAGTGTATATTTGCTCTGGTACAATGGGAACAAAGACGTCAGTGTGTCCTGGAGAGAGACAGAGAGGGAGAGAGACATAGAGAGCATATAACTTATTTATCTTACATGGAACTTTTTGTATCCCACACACCATAAATCTGCTAAACTATAACAGACTCTCCACCCTGTACCCTCACACACACACTCTGTAATGTGTGAGGTATTGTGTTTAACATGGTTGTTTTCTGTGTATTTCCTGTTAGGAACAATAACGTGTTAAAGGTGACTTTTACTGATTAAACAGGACATCTGTCATCCAGATAACATTCTATATGTTGGTTATGAACATGAATTTGCATTGCAGGTTGTTTTTGTCACAAAGCAACTCATATTTACTGATTAAAATTCTACATTATTTTCCCACAAAGGTGCAACAAGATAGTCACTGTAAATTCACACTGTTTCTGTTTATGTATCTTATACAGTCATCAATTGAGAGGACAAAAGAGAACATGAATTCCTGAAAATGACCACGTATATTTTAAAAAGGAGAAAGACTTTGGGACCACATCTAAAAATATATTAGTATATACGTCTGAGAAAAATCTATTTAAGCACATTTTGGACATAAAACAACTGATGTAAAAAAAATAAATAGAAATTATTTACTACTGCGTGTAACACACACTGAGGAGAAGGAGATGTGGTCCATTTATCTCAGGATTCCTACCTGCAGAGCTAACTCTAGCATCACATTTAGATGGTGCTTAGCAGAGAATAAAACTGTGTGTGTGTCCAACTATATACACTATAAGTGCATGTGTGTGTGTGTTTTCTCACTCTCTTTTAAATATATATCGTTTCCTGTTCTCTTCAACTACTCTTAGTTTGTTTTTTCTACCTTCCAGGCTGTTGGGACTTAATTTTTATGTGCTGACACTTAACTTGCTGAACTTTGTGAGATTAAATTATGAGAATACAGAATATACAAAGACACAGCTTTTTATCTGCACAATATAATGGGTCAATCCCATCCTTCTATCCATCCCCATCCCCTACAAAATGTGTTAGTATAGTTTTAACTTAGCCAATGTTTCTGATCAACAAAGTGATCATCCTTAAATCACACTTAAGTCATAGGGAGGAGGTCAGGGTGGATAGTTGGGCGTACAAACCACAAGACTTTGACCCTGGAGACCTGCTTCCCACATTGGTTTCTGACCGGGAAAAGTTGCAGTTTGGGAAAGATTGCGGTTTTGGTTAAATATTTTGAAAGTCATGCTTCAATCAGTGTTGGGTTTTTCAATATTCAACCGAAACCGGGATCTTTCCCCAACCCTAACCATGT
>NW_023339807.1:25274868-25279859 GCF_004916995.1 Morone saxatilis | reverse complement strand
GTTAAACATGGTTTTGTTGGTCAGAGTGGACATTACAGGAAAAAGCAAAAAAAGGGTGAACAGGGAACATATTAAAGATTTTTTCAGTGTGAACATTTTGTGTTGGCAGAGAACAATCAGTGACAATGCATGTTGATTTTTTGCAGCCAGCAGCGGTGACGTAATGCGAGTTGAGCTACCTTACGCCTGCGCAGTTCCGACTTGTCCGTAGCAAGAAACCATTGTGGCTCGCCTAGTCACACAAAATTATTATTATATAATATTACAGATAAACAGTACACTAAAATATGCTTCTGAAAAAAAAAATTAAGAAAAAAATAGGCAATGCAGTAAAGGAATCTTGTCAATCTTGACTTGTCAATCACAAGGTAGCCACACCCTAAAGCATACCCTGCTTCATCATCTATTTTACTCTAAATGGGACCATCATTTACCAAATGAACATCATGCTGTAAGGAATAAGACTCGAAACTAACGGTTGAGACCATAAACTCATTAGGAAACTGTTTACTGAGCTAATACATCAGGTGAGATGGATGCTCATTTCTCCTAATAAGACTCAAGACTTTTTTTTGGCAACCAATGGAGCTGCCCCCTACTGGCCATTGCATAGAATGCATGTTTAAGACACTTGTTGGCTTCACTTCACAGACCCTGAAGCTCTGCCCACTATATATACCGTCAATGGTTTAACCCCTCAACCCTGCTCAAGCACTTGGCAATGAATCTCCAGCAGCTGACCCCAATATCTGACCTTCTGGTGGTACAAATTGAGGATTTTCAGACATAATTCAGAAAATAATCATTCTGTGATTCCACGTGATGACAATTATCAGAAGACTTATGTCAGCTGGAACAAATGAGTCTCAGGTGGCTGCGTGTATTCAGATGTATCAGGAACACTGGTGAGATGCAGCGAAACTGAACTGATGCTGCGTGAAGTGAATTATGAGAAAATGACCTCAGACACTTTCCACATCTCCCCTCTCTCTCTCTCGTTTTATATGGAGTGACATCACCGACTTGCCCTCTGTTATCAGCTCTCTTTTCTCCATCTGCTTTTCACACTTTGTTTCTCTCTCACATTTATCTCTGCTGTGTCAACTCTCTGCGGACACTCATTCGTGTGTGTGTGTGGTTATTTATGGCATCTGTGTGGGGATGAAAGGGAGGAGAGATGGATGGACAGAAAGAGAGAGAGGAATGAGAAGCGCCAGATGACCTCATCTTCTCGCAAAAGACTCTCAGAGCCCTCCACTGTCACCTTGGAGTGTTTTTCATGGAGGGTGTGTTCATATAATGATTTGGGGCATTTGCCATTTTAATCTCTGTGGTGTCTTGGAGGTTTGAGTGTGTGTCAGTAGGACACCTGGCTATCAGGGTGGGAACATCAGCAGGACTCTCGGTGTTTCCATAAACACACACACATGCACACACTGATACACAAAATACCAGGGTCACTCTCACGGCGGCGTTCTGGCGTGTGTTTGTGAGACAGCTGCAGGGTAACAACAACAAAACAACAGGAAAACACAGAAAAAAAGCTCGTAGAAGATGAAAAATAGAGTGGATGACTAAAAAAACAAATAGAGAGAAACAAGAAGAAGAATGGATGAGAGAGAAAAGGAAATCAGGAAAGGGCAGGAAAAGGGAAAAACAGAAGTGAGGTTGTTGAGTCCTGATAAATGGACGAATGGAGAGGTGGAGAAATAAAATAGTGAGGGACACATTGTAAGAGGAAAGACACAGAGAATGGAGAGGATAAAGGGATGATGAAGAGGAGGAGAGCAGAGCAGAGAAAGGAAAAGGGAAGAAGGTAAAGGGTGCAGAAAGAGAAGGAGGGTAAGGAGAGAACATCAGAGAGTTGACTATTGTCTAAAGTGGCTCTAAAAACCCACCGTGCACTACCAAGAGTATAAAGAAAGTACAGCTGAGGTAAAAGAGGAAAGAAACTGTTATATAGAATAATAAGAAAGGTGAAGTGAAAAACTGATATGATATTTCAGACGCTTTGACAATGTTGTTTAATTAGATTTAGACTGAAACTGGGAAGACTGAAACTGGGAAGACTGGGAATTGTCTGAAATGATGCACAATACATCTAGAATATTTCCATTTGATGGAATGGTTCACAGTTATAAAAAACATTAATTACATCTTGTGTTTGGATATTTGACTCTGTAAAAACATCATATAATTATAGTATTGACTTTGACACTGTTATTTCTACTTAAAGGACCACTGTGTAGGGTTTAATGGCAAATAGAGGTGCAGTTGCAGCCCCTTCATCTTACCCTCCCATTCCAAGTGTCACAGCACTCACTCACAGCATAGCATTCAATTTAATCAAGAGGGGTTTACCAACGAATTCAGTGCATAATGCCATAGACACCGGTGTTACAGTTGACCTATCTCACAATGTTAACGTGATTCAGATCCACTCTCAAAATGTATTGGGTTCTTCTTTGGCCAATGCTAAACCCTACCACCAAGTTTCATGAAAACCAGCCCAGTAGTTTTTCCGTAATCCTGCTGACAGACAAACAAAGAAACAGCACTGAAAGCATATGTTGAGAGGCTAAACACATAAATTAAAAAAATAATACTGTGGTGATTATCAGGGTATTACTTCCATGTAAAATCAACAGTTTTTTCAGTTGAAAGATGTGTAACGCAGACACTCACATGCACTCAACAGGTTTGCTCCAGCTTTCTGGAGCACCGAGCCAAGTTGAACATGTGCAAAGCAGTTTGGGAGTGTGCCTATGAGTGTGTGTATTTGTTTGGGGTGTGTTCGAGGACCAGAAGGGGAATGAAAGAGAGATATTAATGTGTGTGTGTGTGTGTGAGAGAGACCATAAACCTTTAGGAAAGAATGATGTGAAAAAAACAAGTGAAGGAAAAATAGAGGAGAGGAAGGTTTTAGAGAAAGATCAACCGATGGAAAGCAGGGGAAAGAGAGAAGGAAAGGAGGAAGGAAGGAAATAAGGAGGAAGTGAGTGAAGTGAAAACAGAGATGAAAAGAAAAAAAGCCACCATACTTAAGAGTGCTGCTGCTCTGGATGACAAAGTAATGACACTGCGTGACGACAGGTTTATGTTCTGTACGCTGTAAAAAGTTATCCGACCACGCTTAGTGTTGGCTCTGTGAGGGAGGGAGGGGATGATAAAGAGCGAGGAGAAGTAAGAGAGGGGGTAAGGAAAAAGAAGAGGAAAGAGGACAGAAAGAGAGTGTTTGAATTAAAGAAATAGAGTTTCTTGCTTGACCTGATTTCTCAGAGTAACATGGTTACCATGTACATGAATCCATAGAGAAAGACAGAGAGAGGAAGAGAGAAAACGGATCAATGAGAAGACGATAACAAGAGAGATAAAAATCTGGAGTGAGAATGAAAAAGTCTGCAACCTGGTTGGACTGAAGAACCTGTAAAAAGCTCTGCGGTGGTTTAACTTCAGAACCATTGGCGGGATTTGGAGGGAACGCAGGATAATGTCAAAAACACATAGCTCCCTCACTCATTCCAATGGCGAGTTCTGATGCAGAGGTCTCAACAAACAACACCTGGCAGGAAAGTTGAACCTCGCTCAACTTGTGCTGCAACCCAACGCGACGTCCTCCAGTAATGCACAGGCAAATAAACACGTGAGTGGACATTCCTGGTAGATACATTTTCATTTTCCCCCAATCTTGATCATCCCACCTGCAAAGTTCTGACTGGCTCAGCTGTTCAAACAGCACAACACCAGATCTAATTTAATTGCTTACAAAATTAGAGATCTGGTCTGTCATAAGGCAAAATTACAAGTGTTTGAAAAAGGGCAGGCAGTTTAAAAAAACAGGCCAGATGATCCGTCTGTCCATCACCGACTAATGAACCATGTGACGAAGTCAAACTCTTCTACCAAAGCCAGGAGAAGAGCAAAAATATCTTGTATTTTTCTGTGGTTTGTCTATGCGTGTGTTTGCCCTAAGTTGCAGTGCATTGAACTCTCAGGGCCACCATACAAAATGTTAAAATGTAATTCATTCAAACAAACAAAATGGCAGCATCACACAGAACAGAAATATAGAAACTGATGTAGTTGTAGGCGTACACAGTGTAGAGGACAATTAAACACTGCAGAGCTTCTGAACTCTTTAACTTTAAACATGAAATCTTAAAATGTTGGTTAATCTATGATATTTGTCATAATTAAACTATAACAGCTCATTGTTTTTGTGTAGGAGGGTCAGTGAGAGTGAATGTGTGTGTTTTTGTGTACGTGTGTGTTACGTGTGTGACCTCAGCATCACGCTGTGGGCAGGGTGACAGTGAGTTTCAGCGACATCTGCTCGTTAACAGCTACAGCACTGACAGCCTGATCATGACCCTGTGTGTGTGTGTGTGATTTTATCCTACCACAGCCCATCAGCTCATCTTAACCAAACATACACTTGCGAACACACACACACAAACCCTATCGCTGCCATAGCAAACATAAACAATCCAATGTGTCCCTGACCCTGAGGACACACACACACACACTTTATATAAGATGAGTGGGGAAAGATCCTGAGAGGGGAAAAACGGACAGATATTATCGGCCTCCTCAGTGTATCCAGTCCACTTCTGATCCATTTGTGTGACCCAATATTTCCAGATGTATTGATCAGTACATTGCTGCACACTGGAAACCCCCTTCTGTGGTCTTTATTATTGTTGAACACTCAAAAAATGCGTCAGGTTGGAAGATGTTCCACAGGCACTTTGAACCCCCACCATCCTCTGTTAATCAACCCAGACTATGAAGAAAGACTTCCAGCGCTGTGAGGTAACCTAATTCTACTCTCTTCCTGAACCCTGAATGGCTTTCGTTCTTACATGCCAAAATTCAGCATTTTCTCACTTTGTTCAACTTTCAGTTGTTTGTGTCCCCAGGAACAATCTAAAAAGAAATCCTACTTACGATTCTTCTGCCATTGCTGCGCAGAAACATAAAATCGTCTCTCA
>NW_023339807.1:25274572-25274768 GCF_004916995.1 Morone saxatilis | reverse complement strand
GAAGAAAGAAAGAAAGAAAGAAAGAAAGAAAGAAAGAAAGAAAGAAAGAAAGAAAGAAAGAAAGAAAGAAAGAAAGAAAGAAAGATGAGCAATTATATTGGACTAAGAAATTGGGGAGAGAATTACTGCCACAGTAGGAGAGCAATCACTAGAGACACTGAAACTAAAAGAGTTGGAGAATCAGAAGAGGTACAGC
>NW_023339807.1:25263755-25274530 GCF_004916995.1 Morone saxatilis | reverse complement strand
GGTGAAGAAGAGGAGGAGGAAGAGGAGTAGGAGGAGGAGGATGAGGAGATAAGAAAAGTGAAAGTTAAACAGAGGTACAGGGCTGCAGAGGGCTGATCTTTCTTAGGGAGTGACTGCGTGATCCTGAGGACAATGACAATGACAAATGACAATAATTGAGACAAACTTACAGTTTTAATCTTTAAAACTAGACTGATCTATAGTTTTATATTAACTATAGGTCAAATGACCATGTGGCTCGTAGCAATGAGCCAACAGGTAATAATGGACTCCCCAAGTGTTTGGCTCAAAACGTATTGTACTCTGCTTGCCGAGCACCAAACACAGAAGACAAAATTGATGACTAGCTGGTGAACATAGTGTCATTACTGTTTGCTAACATGCTCTAACAACTTTTGCGCTGCCCCAAGTGGCCAAAAGAAAGTACTGTAGTGTGCTTGAATAAATCAACCACTGTCAGCAACTATTCAGGAATATCAGAAATGCAACAGAAGAAGATCAAGGTATCTGTTTCTAAAACGTGCAAATCATGGGCTGAGTCATGCTGTTGTAAAAATGTTTCTCTTCAGAATACTCAACATCAGCTGCAGGAAAGGCCGACTCAGTTATTAACCATTTTAAACTACTATTATCGAGAGACAATTACTGAATTGAAATATATTGCATGGCTATTGCTGAAAAAATGCTATAGCCAAAAACAGTTTGACGCATTGAAAATTTTAAGCATTATACCTTTAAAGTAAATGTTCTAGTATGTATGTGCCTGTGTACGAATAAATGAATGTGTGTGCAGAGAGTGTGTGTGTGTGTGAATGTGTGTGAATGTGTGTCTACAGAAAATGAGACAGAGGCTGATGGCAGATTAATGAAGCTGGGGAGTGAGGGAGCAGGCTGGATTAACAATCCACTGAGATTACCCTGACCCTGAGGACACACACACACACACTTTATATAAGATGAGTGGGAGATCCTGAGAGGGGACGGACAGATATTATGGCTCTCATGTATCAGTCCACTTCTGATCATTTGTGTGAAATATTTCCAGATGTATTGATCAGTACATTGCTGCACACTGGAAACCCCTTTGTGGTCTTTATTATTGTTGACATTATGGTCAGTTGGAAGATGTTCCACAGGCACTTTGAAACATCTCTGTTAATAAAGACTATAAGAACACTTCCAGCGTGTGAGTACTAATTCTATTTTCTGAACTGAATGCTTTTGTTCTACATGCAAAAATTCACATTTTCTACTTGTTCAATTTCAGTTGTTTGTGTCCCAGGACAATCTAAAAGAATCCTACTTACGATTTTCTGCATTGTGGAAAAATAAAAAATAAAAACATAGATTCTCATCATTTTTAAAATGTTTTTAGGGGCAAAAGTGGACAGAAATCTCTCTGAGTATTGTGACAGAGAAGCTGCACACAGTCTCTTTCTTTAGGTTGTTCTTTTTTTGAGAGCAAAAAGCACAAAGAGTCAGAGAGCGGTTCGACAGTTCACAGGTTCAACGTCAGCTCAGAGATTTTATGGAGACGAGGTCTGATGTCGATGCCAAGACGTAACCAAAGCAACATCCACACACACAACAACTGCAATGACATGCTTTTCATCCACAGGTCATAAACAACTCTCCTGCTTCTCTGTGGATCATCTGATCCACGAGACCGAGAGACATCAAAGAGAAAGAGAGAGAAAGAGAGAGAGTGTAGCAGGAGACTCCAAAACTGTAGCTCGTTTGTTCGAACAAGGCAACTTAACATGTACAGACAACACACACTCTGTAAACACAAAATGGTTTTCCATATACACAAACAAACCCAAAATGAGGTGTAGGCTGTGATAACACAGCACAAAGTTTCAGCCAGATAAACAGAATTCTGACTATAATTTTCACACACACCCATATACAAATCATTCCCATCCATAAACACAGAATTATGGAAATGATTTGAACACGGAGACAAACACCCATGAACACACACACACAATCTTAAACACTATCTAATGGCTGATGATGAGGAATAGGCCCCATTTCAGCCCGTTCACGGCCAATGTGCTCTTTAACTGGCAATGAGTTGTTATCTGATTGGTCAAATGCCAGAAGAGGTCAGACTGAATTGGAAGACTGGACTATAAGAGGCTGCTGCAGGAAGCACTTTAGCTTACGATTTTCTTAAGTACGCAATTTCCTTATAAGAAAACAAGTTGCTCGAATTACTTACGCTTATTTTTCTAGCTTAGTTTGTCTCTTTAATCACAAATAAACTATAAAATGAGTTAACTAATTAATTAAAATCTTAAAGAACAGACACAATAAAGGCTAAATTCATGTGAGTCTTGGTTTTATTTTGAAAAATATATTTCCTTTTCCAATATTCATCAGTTTATTCTAATCTGTATATCTATAGCGCTCATATGTGGGTTATTTCTAATATAAATGATGCAGTCATGCAATCATGTGTTGCCATGTCTTTTTATCAGTAATTATCAGCACTGTACAGAACAGTATTCACCTTGATGTGCCTGTGCTGCAAAGTAACAGCGAGTTTAAGGATATTACACATTATATCACAACTTCAGCTGTAAAAACGAGCCATGCTCTCTTTAATCTCTTCCATCTCTCCATCTTTTTCAGGATGAGTTGCTCAGTGTGTGTGTGTGTGTGTGTGTGTGTGTGAGATTTACACAGGTCATGTCTGGGTCAATCTCTCTGGCTCCAGCACTTCCCTGTTTAACCCCTTCATATCCCTCCTCTGTCTCTCTCAAACACACACGAATAACCTTTGGCTACTGTCTGTCGCCACCATGTGTGTGTGTGTGTGTTTTCAGATTCGCTCTATGAATGGACACCTGTATTCTAAATGAAATGTTCAATATCGGATCAATGCCACCAGTATCATGCATATTTCTGTTCAATCATTTCACATTGCATCTGTCTAAAGTTATTTTCAAATGTATGAAAAGGTGATTATGCTGATGTCATGTGGTAGTACTGCTGCCATTTTGAAAATGGTGATGCATTCAGGGATGCTCAGACATCCAAGACTTGGGGCTCGCAAGCCGATAAGAATTACATTTACTAGCCATGCTGACAGGAATTGAACCCAGCAGAAAACCAATACATTATGAAAATGAGAAATGTCTCTTTTTTTTTATTTGACAGCATTAATTGGAGTGATGATGAAGAAGGACAGATGAGGAATGGCAAGAATGTCCCAGGACGGACACAAACTGCGAGTGATGCAGTTCATGGTTGGCTCTTTAACCCCCGAGAAGCACCTGTTTAAAACGGTTTCTGATCACCCTCCTGCTCATTCACTCACTCTTTGGTGATGTTATTCTGATGCAACCTTCTATCCAGGGGTGGAAGTACCTAACTAATATAATATTGCTTTCCTCACTCAAATATAAATTACCATAATATACTGTAATGCTAATTGATGGTTTATTTGAACATTTTACTGTTTTTATTCAGTCAGCTGTAGCCAAGAAGAAGGTTTAAAGGAAAGCCCTTCAACAGCTCTGTAGTCGAGCTACATATCGACTGATGAAATGACGGGAAATGTAAGAAAAGGTTACAAAATAAAAATATACTAAAAAAAATACAGTTAAACATATACAACATAGCAATGAAACACTATGGCAACATAAATGCTCAGCACCATCTCTCTCCCCCTCCCTCGCTCTCTCTCTCTCTCTCACACACACAAACACAAGCAGATTGCTAATACATGATTATGCATGTTAAATTACCAAACAAATATTTTGATATGGATGTCAAACACAAACACACCCTAACGTACACTCCCGCGTTAACAAAGTGTTAGCATGCGAGCTCCCTGCAGACATTCCAGTGGTTGCAGCAGATAGGCTGTGATTGATGGAGTCAGTCAGTACTGGTCCCACTGGGATGTTCCCAGTTAATTACTGTCTGTCGCCACACACATAACAGGCATTGTAGGCTTTGATGTGTACATCCAATAGTGACAGGGTACTCAAGGACATACGCACAAGTGTGTCAGTGTGTGTGTGTCTGCATTCCACCCAAATACTTGCATGCTTTGAAACCTGCATCCAAAAATGAGTTTTAATATAAAAGAACATGTTTGTGTGTGGATGTTCTGTTTGTGTATAAACTACAGAATACATTTGAATGCTTTGTGATATTTCTCTCTCTCAGTCTGAGATCTTCTTGTATGCTTTGAAGTGTGCATCCTTGCTGGAAGCCAACAACAAAAACTGCTTGCACCAAAAGTGACAAAGTATTCCAAGGAATATAAATGTGTGTGTGTGGTTGACCCATAAAAAACTCTGCAGGAATGCTCAGTTTGGTGATTTGACAAAGAACCACATGTATAATTATACCTCAGCTATCTTAACCTCAGTGATTCCAAAAATTTGTCTGAGCCACTTCCAGAGCAGCATGAACCAACATGGAATCTGTGAAATGAACCCCCCCAGAAAGCTAAGTGACTCTGATTTGGGTGTTTGGTGAACATCTTTCTTATGTTTGGTTTTCTTGTGTTTTCTCGCCTGAAGGGTCATTTACTCACATATGGCAGACACCAACACAAAGTTAGTAAACTACAGTGTTGTTGTGTGTTTGGTATGGAGGTTTTGGAGTTGCGAAATAAATCACAAAAGAACTAGGTATGTCTTAATCACAAAGGCCCGTTGCAGACAGCACGTCAATGCAAATAATGCGTACATCTCTAACACACAGACGGTAACGTCGAAGAGGGAAGTGGCGCAGCTGCAGCACCCACTAGAGTTATTATAGGAAGGAGCACTTCATAAAAAAACAAGATTAAGAGTCTACCGCCATGCTAGCAGCTCTGTGAGGGGGCACAGAGGCACGTTGAGCTAAATGTTAACGTGCATACTAACACGCTGACAGTGACAATGCTAACATGCTACTGTTTATCAGGTATAAATGCTGTTTACATCTTAGACTAGTGAGTTAGAGAATTAGCATCATTTGCTAATTAGAACGCCGCACAACGTGCAGCTGAGGCTGATGGGAGGTATTTGGTCATAAACCAAAATATCAGACAAATAAAAGCTTAGACCTGATAATGTAACTTGAATGCATTTTGGCACAGATTGAGGACTGAGACTGGGGACAAGGAGCGGGACCAGTGTGAAGGATTTAGTGGCATCTAGTGGTGAAGTAGCACATTGCAACCAACTGCACCTTCCAAGCAGAAACTATAGTGGTGGCAAAACCTGAAAAAATCTTTAAGGTTTGTCTGTTCTGGGCTACTGTGGAAAGAAACATGGCAGATCAGCTTGGCGGACCTTGTAGAACAGGAGCCCCTCCCTCTGTTGATACGGCTCACTCTAAGGTAACGAAACTTCGCGACTCTACAGCTTTCACTGATGGTGCAAAATGATGTTTAAGTTTGATATCTCAGTTCACGAAGTAAACTATTGACTGAGGGGCAGATTTTGGACACAGCAGAGATCTACACCAAAACACTGCGAGTTAGAGCTTCAGAGACAATACAAAGTAAGAGAAGCATGATAACAAGGATAACAGCTTTAATGTGAAAATCTCCTGATATGAAGTGATGTTGGCTGATGAAAAACAGGATACAAACAGAGCACCACAGCCAGGCCTTCTAACCAACTACATGTGAGTACATGTTTTTAGAAGGGAAGACCAATTTGACTGCATAAACACTTTCTCCAAAACACACAGCGATAAACAGACTAACACATAAACCGAGCTAGACATACACACACCGCAAACACAGACGTATACACAAATGTCAAAGCTCAGAGCTTCCAAGAAAACTGTTCACTCCTCGACACACACTCTCAACATCCTTACACGTACACACAAAGTCACAAACACACACAGCAGCCTTACATCTTCCCAGACAGACATACAGTGCCATAAACATCGTCACATAGCTCGCTGCACCGCAAATGATGGAAAAATAGCTCTGTGTGTGTATGTCTGTGTGTAAACCCAAAGAATCAAATAATGCACACAAAAGTGGAGGAATCACGAGGACTCCGCCTCACCTGCAGAATGGAGGTCGAAGAACAAGAAAAAACGGGATAATTCGATAAACAGTGCCTGGGAGATGACTGTTAGCATGTTTATCTTTCGATGTTTTATAATTCTCCACCATGAAGGGTTTATCAGAGAATTGAAAAGAAGCGTGAGACTTAGTGCTAGAACAAAAACACATTTTGGGGGGAGAAACAGAAAACTGCTTTAAGGTTAGCAAGCGAAAAGAAGACAAGAGATGGAGCACAAGAAGACACTCCTATCAAAACCACCAGTGCAAAAAACCAACACATTCAGCACTTGTTTTTTGGTGGAGCTGATGATGAGTTTCCCTGTGAAGTTGCGCAAAACATAATAAGACCAGACAATCCAAACACATCCTGTGACACCGTATAGGTTAGATATGGGAAAGGATGGAGTCTATGCTTTAATGTTTAAGAACTTTTACATTATTCAAGGTCAATATAAGAAAACCCTCAAGAAGAAGGACTGACCAATTAATTGTTCGCCGTTAATTTGGAGAACATTTTCATGCAATGAGTTTAAGTTAAATTTGAGTCAGATTAGTGAATATATAAGATGACTTATAGTAACTGGAAAAGAGAATGTTTAAGAGAGAGAACAGCGTTTAGTTGGACAACCATCAAATCGCGGACGTATAGGATAGAGTCATGTGGAGAACTGCTGGTTCGGAAATCCCATTCAAGATCTTTCGATTAAAAAAATGTCCTGTATAGTTAATTAATATATAAACATGGAGTCTCTGGATGATCGTAACAGTCCTGAAGGTTTGATGTTGTGCTTCTCTCAGAAACAAAGTTTCTAAGAAGTCATGTTTTGTCAATCCGCATGAGACGTATGGAGATGGAGGACAGCATCTAAAAGAATGAAGCAACCATAACCGCATGAACCTCAGCTACAGTGGCTTGGAGAAAGAATGCCAGTGAGAACAGGACAAGAGAACAGCAGCTACGCATAGTTTATTAAAAAAGATACATGATTGATATTTGGTTTTCGGAAAGTAAATACAGTCTCAGCATACGATAACCGATTATAAACACTCCCCCCCTCAGCAGTCACACAACAGACAGAGACATTGCAGGAACAGGAATGAATCATCAGAAATGAATTCATCCAGAAGAGAAAGCGACGAAGCAAATCTAACACAATAAAGTAGATTTAGAGACAGAGATGTACGATGCACGTATTTCAGACAGTTGTAGCAACACAGAGTAACTTCTAGTTTCTCTCAAACACCAAGCGTAAGCCACGCCACCTGGTTGCTTTCAACGCTTTGCGACTGTGCTTCACCGCACAGGAGCTTCTCAACCCACTTCTCCTCTCGCCGAGGCATTTAACAATAATATCTCTCACTTCGCGCTAAGTCGGGTCACTTTCCTGGAGGGAGCACCACAGAATTTCATCATACTGACGAATGTGCAGCTCCCGGCACGCTCGCCACCGACAGCACCCCAGACGAGAGTACCGAGTGGTTCCTCGAGAATAGCCTGATCTCGCTTCACAGGTACTGCTCGCCGGCAGTGCGATTAACGAGTCAGCTGTTATGATAAATGTTAGACAGGTCCAGAGGAAGCTTACTGCCAGTACATGTATAAGAGATAACCAGGAGACGCACAATCCAACCCGATTTGAGTGAACTGGCTTTCTGAGTACCAGAAATTATCGCACTTGAAAATAACAATACAATGGACATCTATAACAACTCGACCGGCAAGACCCCCCCCCCCCACGATGATGCAGTGTAGCGACCTAGACCGCATCAAGGAGACGACATACTCAGGACATCTAGGATCTTAATGAAGTTGCACTAAAAAACACACAGAGAGCCTACACGCAACAGTGAGGACTTATGAGCTCGAACGAGCTTCTGGAGGCCAGCTCAGCGGCCACTGTCGAGAATTGGGCTAACCGTACGAATAAATGAAGGTCGTGGTCTTAGCGTGTGGATCATCACAATCTTTGCTCACACCTGCAATTCAAAAAAGGACAACACAGTGTCAGTGCTGCCTGACGGGATCTATTTCGTGTTATGTGAGATATGTGAACAGTGTTTATGTAGGTATCTTGTAACAACACGCCACCGCCACCGCAGACCCCCAATACCCACACACACCACCACTACACTCCACCCCCTCACCTCACCTCACCCTCCACTTCCACCCTCCCCTGTGTCTGTCTCCCCTCCCCTTCCATTTAATCGGCTACATCCCAGTATCATGTAAGTGCTTGTGTTCGATGTGAGTCTGTGGATGAACGAATTAATACAAGAGCCTTTCGTTGCTATCGTAGATCAGGTAATCTTCGGAGAGTGATCGCTATCAGATGTACTATATCTCTCACTCACACGCAGCACCACACACACACACACACACCACACACCCACACCACACACACACACACACACACACACACACACAACACACCACACACATCACACACAGCACATACACACTTACACACACACACACCTCACTCATGCAAGAAAGCCCCTTTGTTGGTTTCAGTTGAATGTTCAGCTTTGTGCTGCTTTTTCGAATGATACGCTCAAGACAGGAACCAAATGTCACATGTCCCAAGGTCCACAAAACATTTAAAAGGATTTATTACAGGAATTGGATTTGTCCTGTTTATTCATGAATTAAAAGTGATAAGTTAAAGGTCTTTTTGTGATGTTTGTTTAGTGCACTTTATGTCTGTTTGGCTACCTCTATCTAACTTCAGTAATCGCAGTCAGAAGCCGTTAACTGCAAATAGTTTGCACCGTACCCAAATACTTCCAGAGGGAATTCTCCTCTTTTAAAAAACAGCTGATTAAAACAGTAAAATACCACTGATAACAGTCCCACCTTAAAAATCAGTGTTTCGCAACG
The DNA here is from genome assembly GCF_004916995.1 of Morone saxatilis. NCBI lineage: Eukaryota > Metazoa > Chordata > Actinopteri > Moronidae > Morone > Morone saxatilis. Next base: position 25,265,618 of record NW_023339807.1, on the reverse strand, counting down.
ATTCCAGCAGACGAAGGACGCTCCCAGACGGGCCTGCTTGGCTAACGTTAAATCAGCTTGTCAGCTTCTAAATAAAATTCAGACATCCAATGGTATAAAGTCATTCATCTGTTAAAATATATAGTTGAAATGGCCAGGTCTAAAAAGAGTATCTGTAAAAATGTGGCTAAAGTGAATAGAAGTGTATTCTGCATGCACAAAATGGGATAGCTGATGCCTCTGACAGTAACCACTTTAACTGAATAGAACTAACAGATTTTGAACATCTTGGGGTAATTTCAGCCACAAACTTCAACAAAATAATATAACAAAATGTCATATGATTCGATATCTTTTAAAGCCGGTGGTTATTTTGGTCTGAAAGGTTTTAAGTGTCTGCTGATGAGCCAGACACAACAGAGGTTAATGGAAATGTGGTTTGTGACACTAACACACTTGACAAACACACTCCCAGCCGTCTTTTGTTACCTTGTCCACTACATCGTCGTCCCTGTTGGGAGACAACAGGACGACACTAAAGTCGTGTTTATAAAGCCTGAATCGTTGTCATCATGCGCTGGTGCCATTGTGTTCTGGCTGCTAATTGACTTTGGATTGGGAAGTTCGTAATTCACACACACACACGACACACCATCATTGTTGTCCTGGTTGCAGAGCTAGGCAGGACATTACGGAGAGTTATCACGACACGTTCGCTGTTCACTAAATATACTTCTGGTTGATTACTGATGATCCTGACTGGCCCAGAGGATACAGACAGACGTTTCGACTCCAACAAAAAAACTGTTATCCTCTCTGTACACGCACTAAATGAAACCTCAAACCCTTCTAAATATATCACGCAACCCGCTGCACCTCAAGCCTTCCCAACACACTTAACACACACTGTTGTGTCGTTGTCGTGCTGGTTGTGTGCTGTGTGTGTGGTGTTGGTGATGTGTGGCTTGGTTGCGGTGGTTTACTGAGGATTGTTCTGAGCGATAATCATCACTGTGGTGACCTCCTGCAGCCTGGCTCAGCTACAAACATCTCAACTCTTCTACTCACTCTTGTTTCTCAGTTACTATCTTCCTCTCTCTTTACTGTTCTTCTCCCTCTTTTTTCCCATTTCCCTTTATTCCTTGTGTTGAACTCCACTAGTTTTTATTTATTTTTTTTGTATGCCACTGACAGAACATCTGTACCCCTGGGCACCACATTTCTGGTCCAACTCTGTAATCTTGACTTTGATTTTTTCATCAGATAGTTCCTGATTTTAAATCAATGATTTTAACCATGACCAAATGAACGGAAGGCGAGGAAGCGATAGTAACGGAGTGGCAGCCGTGACGCCGTACGTGTGGTCCCTTTTTTTTTTTTTTCGTTTCTTGTCAATAACAGGACCTGCAGTTTAGGCAATTAAATCATTAATGTGGCCGCAGCCCATCCAGTAGCAGTTAGAAATCAAAAGAATTTATTTTATTTTTACAGATTAAGCGCAATAAGGAATACTGATAAGTTAAAATTCCCTCTCCTTACCTTGGACTCGGCCCCAATTAACGACACGTAGCTCATGTATTCCCGTAAGTGACGCCGACAGAACATAAATTTGATCATTAACAGGGATGCACGCAGTGAGATATGAGTAGTATCCACTCGCAGCTCTGAAAAAAAATATATAGAAAAAGTTCCGAAAAGAGTAGAGTTCTAAAACAAAATATGCACTATGTTTACATAGGACGATCTAGTGAGGGGCTAAAATACAAACATTTCCAAGGGCAACAGATATTTCCAGGATAGTATTGCTCAATTTCCAGGTGTCGCCATGAGGTGAAAAACTATCCATAAATGCCAGGTTGTGTTGGAAATGTGTGGAAACCCTGG
>NW_023339807.1:25262864-25263730 GCF_004916995.1 Morone saxatilis | reverse complement strand
CCCTGGCAAAGATTTTATAACTGAACTATGACACACTTTTACTTTCTCTGACTGTGTGGAAATCTGATGTTTTCACATCACAGATGATGAAGAGGATATTAAAACATGAGGTTAAACGGTCTCGACTCGTTTCCACAGCAGGAACGGCTGATATTGGAGTTCAGTGTGACACAATAGTCTGGTACAGTCCTACTTTTAGACCTTATTAGAGTTGCAACTAACAGTTATTGTCATTGATTATTTTTTTTGATTAATCAATAAATCAATTGGCCTATAAAAATAATGGCAAACACTGAAAAGGGCCCATCAGGATTTCCAAAAGGTGTCTGCTCTTCTTTTGTATTCTTCATTGTTCTCTTTCTCTCCATCACTATCTCCTCTCCTCTTCATCCTCCTATTCCTCAACCACATGGCCACGCTGGTTCTGATGACGACATAGCTTGGGAACCAGCAGGGTGAGGTCATGCAAGGCTAAACGCTGCAGTGTGTTTGTCAGTGTGTGTCCTGTTTATGCATGCAGACGGGGTAATGCAAGATGGTGTGTGTGGTGTGGTTGTGTGTTCGTGTGTGTGTGTGTTAATGACAGGGCAGCACTGTGTTGGTTACTCAGCTTTCTTGTGCCTCTCATGATTTCATGGTTCTTCTGCTCTTTGTGTCAAACTTCACTTTTTCTAGCTCTCTTCCTCGTGTAAACTGCTTTATGTGTGTAGATTTTAATTTTTATGTATTTAATTTTATGTTTAACTTCGTTGCTCTTGGAAATGCTTTAACCTCTACTGTCCATCTTCGCTTGTGGTGTGCCACCAAGCTCAATTCTAGGCCCACTATTGTTTTCTATATAAAACATGCTGATGTCACACGTTCAG
>NW_023339807.1:25256467-25262814 GCF_004916995.1 Morone saxatilis | reverse complement strand
TGCTTTTATTACAGTCCCCCAGTAGCTTATATTATTGAGACTTCCTAGAGTGACAGCGGCTAACAGTGGAGGAGACAAGTCTTCATGTCTGTTTTTGTCCAGGGATTGTGTTATTTATTCACTCCGTGGTTGTGTGTTGAAACCCCGGAGGCTGGAGTCTGGTTGGGGTTTGTGTAGCTCCTATTCTGTCTTGGACTGGATCATTTCTCCAGAGAGTAACCAGAAAACCTCCAGGATCCATCACGCCAGAGCGGGTTAATGTTGACAAAGGCCGACTGTATCACTGACTGACCGACCAATTTACAGTTCGCTTGCAACTATTTACTTGCTTGTAAATAGTTGTAAATATATCACTTATTGTTCCAAGCTGTTTCCTGGCTTTGCTTTGTTTTCTTCCTGCTTTTTGAGCTGACGTAAATCCTGGAGTGATATTTTGAGTTGCTGTGGTTTTTCTGACGAATGAACTGAACTGAAAGCTTTATTTTGGGTTTGGAGATTTAGTTTTTGGTTGTGTGGATGTTTAAACTTGCTTCTTGCATCCACCCATCAATATTTCTCTTTATCCCCACAGACATCTGAAGTTTTGTCAACAATAGCTGAGCAATTGTTGAAATTGGTGTATTTTTTGTTGTTGATTGAAATGATTTTTTTATGCATGCTTGTTTGTTTTTAGAGTTTGTGATTGAAATATTCTTGCCAGACTCGACGGGTACTCCAGATCTAGTACTATTAGTAAGTACTATTAAATAAGGGTGAGAGAAAATGTTTACAAGAACGTTCCCATCCTACGTCTTCTATGATGGAACAATATAATACTAATTTTCATTTTTATGTTGATGACACAAAGCTGTATGTGCTGAATGTTTGCAGTCAGTGTTTCTTCCCTGTGTATCCTTGAGGTTTAACAAAGGTGTTAAGTGCATTTCCTTTCTCGTAGAATATTTTCTTTTTTAATATTTTAATTTGCATCGTTTACATACATGTTTGCTTTCCTGCATTTTCCTTTGTTGCTCAGCATTTCTCAGCACATACTGCCACCAACTGTAGAACCGCACTGCCAGAACGAATGTTGAAAGTGTTTGTCCTCGTGTTCCTGCACAATACAAACAAAATGGTGACCCAGCGGTAAAACACTGCTCCAAAGGGTACTTATGAAGGTCTAAAAGTCTTTGCTGCGCTGCTTTGGATACTGCAACTGGTCCAAAATGCAGTAGCAAGGAACTCAAGCATTTAAGTCAGAATTAATTACGAAATGTACATTTAAAGCAGAACTAGGTCTGGCTCCAAAGCACATCTGTGAACTCCTGACCCCGTATGAGGCAGGTCTTGGCCTGAGGTCCCTTAACAAACTCTCTACAGATTCACCTTTTCAGCATTCTTTGAAAAGTGTTTTTCTTGGTAGATTCACTTCTTTGATTCCTTGTGAATGAGTCTGAAAGACATGAGAGCAAGTTCTTACTCTTTGATCTTTCTCTCTCTTCATCTGTGCAGCTGTTTGAGTCCAACCAATGCCCAGATTAAAGAGAGAGAGACAGAATGACACACTGTATCTCGCTCGCCCCTCATTAACCAAATCAAAGACATTAAAAGCCTCTTGACTCCTTCTCTGTGTCTGTAATCTGGGTTTTTTGGTGGGATCACCCCCTCTGAGCTGCTGGTGCATGACTCATGTGACTCTTATTAAGCGGCACCGTTATTACAGTGATGCATCATGCAGTGATGTCATCAGTGGGTGCCACAGTTTGGGAGTGCCGACATGATGCTATGGGGGAAGACTTCTGACTTCTCTGTAAGCGGTTCACATGTTCGTCCTTGAAAGCAGATTTTAAGTGATTGTGAAACAACTCAAACCCCACTGGAGGCCTAAAGGGTCAGTTCACCAGTTCAATTATAAGAAACATACTTTCTTTCATACAGAGCCACGAGGAAATTTCTGCCTCCACCCCAACACAAGCTCTGAGCATTGCAAAATTAGTCTTTCGCCATTACTCTTGATAATCCACAAAACATGCTGTCAACTGTTTGTGTAAGAATTATGAAAAGCTGACTGAGCTACACATTCATACCATGAACTTGTCAGTTCAACTGTTCAACTTTACTGTTAATAAAGGCCACCATGAAGCAAGACTTCCTCATTTTGTTAAATGAGCTAACGTTGTCGTTGTAGAGTCTAACAGCTGCTTTATACAAAGTCGACCAGAAGCGTCTCAGATGCTTTGGTGTCCATTTTTGTAGTTAAACATACTTTTGCCATTACTGCTTTAGTGTTACTAACAGTCCAAATAGGGCACGGCAGTAGGTCAAGCTGATGGTGGAGCGCCCTCTGCTGGTCACAAGACAAACTACTTAAAACGGTCTGTTGCGTTTAGAGACTGTACATTTAGAATTTGGTCGTTATAGGTCATTGCACTTAAACAGCCCTAATACTTGCTGCTTTTGCTTTCCGTTGAAAATTTGGGGGCCACCAAGTTTAAATATGTTATTTTTACAAAATAAAAGCATTAGCAATTGTAAAAGTGGAGGACGCTGAAGGACTGAATGTTACTGTAAAAAAAATCTGCGTAGCAAAAAGGTGACAAGATTAAAAAAGTTCTAATACAATAATAAAATAATAAAAATTATAATACAATAATTACAAACGTTTTGAACTACAAACTCCACTTAAAAGGGACGTTTTGTCAAATGATGATGATAAATGTAGGAGTGTTTGTGTAGAGTGTTTTTCCCTCAGTGTGTTGAGTGAAAGATGTTGGTATAACTGACCTGACATCAGTTTGAAAAATGTGTGTATGGTTGTGTTTAAATTGAGTGTTTGTTGAATGTTTAATGTGTGGAGAGAGACGTGTGTGTGTGTGTGTGTGTGTGTGTTGTGTGTGTGTGTGGGTGTGTGGCTTTTGTTCCTTTTGCCACCATCAATTGGGTCCTCGGAGGGGAGGGGGGTGTTGAGGTGTGTGTGTGTGTGGTGAATTGGGGGGGTGAGTGGGTGGGGTTATGATCTCACCATTTAGGAATCTGTGTGTGTACTATGGGTCGCACACGCACACGCACGCACGCACGCACGCACGCACGCACGCACGCACGCACGCACGCACACACATACGAAGGCTTCTGGCCTGACTCGGTCTGGAACTGATCACGTCCCATTAATCGTTGGAATTAATTAAAGCCGCAGGAACACACCGCCGAGCCACAACCTGCACCCATTTGCTTTGGCATGAGTGTGAGTGTGTGTGTGTGTGTATGTGTGTGTGTATGTGTGTGTGTGTTTTTTTTCATGGGGATGTGTTTGAGTGTGTGTGGTGAAGCTGGGCAGTGTGGATTAAGCCAGAAAGTGTGTGTGTTTTTGAAGTGTTTTGATTTTGTGTGTATATTTATTCGGCGTGTGAGGGAGAGTGTCAAAATGTGGTCAGAATGTGTGTGGATATGACTGCATGGAGTTGTGTGTGTGTGCATTTGATGGTTTATAGGTGTGTGTGTGTGTGTGTGTGTAGGTGTGTAAGGGTGTGTTTGTGTGTATGACCATTTGCTGAATAAATGAGGAATGTCCTGTCCAGGACTGTGAGCGCATATTAGATGAGTGTTAGAGGTGTGCCCTTTCCAAGTGTGTATGTGTGTGCGCGTAAATGTCTCATTTCCATGGCCCAATATTTACCATGGAGCAAAGCCCGGCCTTTAGCCTAATGAAGGAAACTAATCATGTCCTCTGTGATCACACACACACACACACTGGTCTTATTACTGGGCACACACAGAAGACTGCAGGGAGAAAAGAGGAAGAGATGGAGATGGAAGGCGGGATGGAGGGCGTGAGAGGGAAAGAGGAGAGGAAAGGAGGCATTATGTACCCATAATGCTTCTGTCTGCGGTCTAAAGCCTGTACTTTGTTTTGAGCAGTTGCCAACGCTGAGAGAACTGACCTGACTCTTTCTACTGACACTGATCACTTCTCGCTCTGCTAGAGAAAACACTTAAGCTCTCTGAGGAACAGGTAATTTCCAGACCTCTAGAAAGTCTATATGTGAACTTTGGAAAACTGAAATCATTACCTCAGAATCTGACATTACAGGGATTTTACTTTTCCTTTGTTCACATACTAAATGTTTAAAGTAAGTTTTCCTAAAGGATAACAGAGGTTTATTAGAATTTGGATCTCATTTGTATAGTTTTGGCCATCATATCTATTGATTACAGTAACACTGAAGTCACCAAAGTAATGGATGAAACCAACATCAGTACACCAAAGTCAGGCAGGACAAGAAACACTGATCAGGCAGTTTGTAAGCCAAATGTTATGAAGTTCATCTAAACAGCTTTATAAAACTGAAGTGAGTGCACATCCCATTGCGCTGGAAAAACTGTGTTCACTACAATAAGTGTGGTAGGGTCAAAGTTGAAGTAGGAAGTCAGCCAGTAAGCTGTAACAGATGTTTACAGAGACACTTTAAGGAACAATTTTACCATTTTCTCACATATATGTTTCGCTAAACTAGGTGTGTTATTCAAAACCCGAAAGTCGATATTGAGCGTTGGAGTTACAGTGTTACAGCATTTAAACTTGCAGCTTTCCCAAAAATGTATCAATTTTAAAAAGCTGTTTTCGATTGAGCTGTTTATATGAGACAGTTGGCATCCATCACATTAACATACAAGTATGTGCTAAAACCAGCTGGGTTTTATTGTTTGAAGGAGTCCAGACACATTTTATTGGCTGATGATGTACGATAGAGGATGTTTACCTTCAATCCATCTCAAGTTCAATTTGCTTCACATTATGTTTTTGGTTTTTAGGTTTTTTTTTAACATCTTTTTGAAATACAGAAAATTGTGTATTTTTGTCCGAATGACTCAAGTCAACTCAACAACAAAAACAAATTAAGAAAAACATGTTGTACTTTAATTCTGGTGGAGGTTTGTTCTTCTCTTCTCCATAATTACAAAGTCATGAAATTTAAGTGAAAAATAAAACATGGGGCTTTGCCTTTAAAAATAAATTGTTTTAATTCTGTGCTGTCAGTTTGTCAGCAGGCGAAAGTGTCACCACACACGGTGAGCTGGGACTGGGATTGTCTGTGTGTGTAAAAGCATGTGTTCTCAGTCTCGGCTCAGTAGCTATTGACCCGCAACGAGGCCCTCAGCGTCGCACACACACACGTGCGCAAGAACACAGTCAGTTTTTATAGTTAGTGACAGCTGACGAATCCCCCCCGCCCTGACCTTTAACCTCTGGCTCTGCCTTCTGTACCCCCCAGCTAATTGACACGTCTCCTCTGATAAACTCTCTCTGTCTCACACACACACACCTCCCTAAAAACACACACACAGCTACAAAAGCTAACCCAAAGATCCACATATTGCATTATTATTAGAGGAGAATAGGACTGTGAAGTTTATCATTCTAAGTGAGTTTCGCTTTGCTTCTGCTGTTCACACATTATTTCATATTTGTTGTGTATTAGTGGGAATTTCAGTGTTTTAAGAAATAACCCTGAAAATGGCACACAAACAAAACGACCAAATTGTATGAGGCGTTTCAGTTGCATTCGTCTCACATCTGTCCGGAACCGGAATCTTAATCAATGCAGCAGTCTAAAAAGGCTGGGTTATGTTTTGTGTTTTAGTCACACTATACACACATGGACATGACCCAAAATGCATTTTTACGCTCCTAGTACATTTTCTTCTGTTTCACGCATGTAACTTAATTATTGTCTCTTGGGTTCTGACCACTGCAAAGACGTGGGTGACCCACACTCAATACTGTGCCTGAACACATCTTGTGTAGACACCAGCTCTGGTTTGGTCTCCACCAAGAAAAATATTGGGTTCACAGGTGCTAGGGTAACTTCTTTAACCAACTTTGTCTGTCTGCCGTTCGGTGCTGATCAGGTGGAGTACAGTGAGTTTATTAGAGGTTGTTTGCTGACAACAGCTGCCTGCTGCAGCTGGAAATGAGTGGGTTTGTCACTACGAGCAACCACTGTAACATCACACATATTTGATTCATTGTTGATATGAATCTGCTAAAGGCATATTCCAGTGGATGAGTAAACAATGTCAGAGAATAAACTGCTTCCCACGCAGTACGAGACACTATATAGACTACCCTTTCTATGTCTGTGAACTCTTATTTGTTTGCCCTCGATCAGAATAATTGATTTCTGTATTACGCTGTCCCTGATTCCTGCATTTTGGTTCCTATGAACATGAAAGTGAGTGAACATGGAGGAGAGAGACAAAGAACAAATATGGGAAAGGAACACAGAGGACGAGCGGTGAGGAGGAGTGCAGTAGCAGCTCCAGTCCCACATGTGTTACCTATTGGATTTTGCATGGGACGAGAGAGAGAG
>NW_023339807.1:25247561-25256367 GCF_004916995.1 Morone saxatilis | reverse complement strand
GAGAGAGAGAGAGAGAGACCCACAGTTCCCAGGCCGCCCGTGGAAAAGTATACTCTACAATTCATTGCTTCCTTCTCGCCAAATTAAAGGTCCCTTGTTAAAAAAAGGGGGGAAATGGTGAAGGGTGTGGGGATTCAAGGGGAATGGGGCAACAAAGGGGGGCTTTTATTACAGAGTAAAACAGCCCCTGATCGCCCCTCATCTCTGTAAGACCGTCTGTATGATGAGTGCAAAAACCTTGTGACGTGTGATTACAAGCATATTTTATGTCTTTGTTATCAACCAGCTTTTTATTTTTTTATTTCCTTTTATACATTTTTATTTGTGATTACATGTTCTGAAACTTAGAATTTTAACATTAGTTTTTTAACCATTCAGCCAAAAAAACTCAATAAATTAAACTGATATAAAAGATGACATGAAATATTTCTGTAAAATGATGAGTATGAAAATCTGATCTGAACAGACGACTGCAACAGACATTTGTTATGCATTCATTTATATGTTATGCCCTCACTAAACAAATATATCACTTTTGAAAAAAGGGATAAGAACTATAAATGTGCTATTTCATCCATCATTAACTCATAAAGGTAAGCTTATAAGCTTATAAGTGAGTGTAATACTGGACTAAAGAACCACAGAGGCGTGTGTCGGTTCCCAGTCACTCAAAACTAAGAAAGTTCTTCTGTAAAAAAGGCAGAATATTTATTTTACTAACAGAGAGGTTGATTTTGCTCATTTTACTAAACAGACTGTCCTGTTCTGTGGTTGCCTCCAGTGCATGGAAAGTCAAATGAAGTCCAGCTAAACCAGTTTAAATGTTTTGAAACCATTTTAAAGCGGATTAGGCGAACCACTAGCGACCTTGATGTTGGAACGCATTAGCCTAACCGCTAACCATCACAAAGGTGGAATGCATGAGCCCAACCTCTGAACGTTAAAATGTTGGAATATATTAGCCTAACCGCTAGCTGCCACAAAATGTGAATCTGTGGGTCTCAATCTGTTATGTTGGAGTGCATTAGCATAACCATTAGCTTTTATAGTGTGTATGTATTAGATTAACTTTGAGTCTCCAGCTTTCAGGATGTTAATGTATCACTGCTACCTAATGTACAGGTCAGGTTGTGTTACTTGAACAAGTGTAACCCTTCTCTAACATAATGTTTATATGCTAAGGGTTAAAGCCTTATGTGAGGTTAGAGAGCTGGAGGCTAAATTATTTGTATTAACTCTACCTTGTACTGATTTCGTGTAAGGAGTTTTCATATTATAACAAAATACTTTCATGCTGGGGTAACTTGTAGGAATAGAAGTGCTCCAGCTGTTCACTTAGTCATTATCCTCAAAATTTCTATCAACCGCTGTTTACAGTGCAGTCAAACAAACCATGAGTTGAGAGGATTCACTGTGTGACTTTGTTTTAAAAATGGTGAAAGAAGTCAATCAACAAACATGGTCTTGTAACAATACTGGACACATAATTTATGCTGCATTTACATGGATTCAGGCAGACGGACAACACCTTCTGGACAGCATGGGGGAAACAAACAAACCCTCTCATCCACTAACATGATAACCGGTTTGCTGTGTACCCTCTGCCTGATCCACGCGAATGCAGCATTCATGTCGTCTTCTACATTACATGAAATCTGCAACATGCACTTGTTTTTATCTTCTGCATCATGTACCAAAAATGGGGATTAATATGGTACAGTATAAGGAACATTTTATAGATTATAACTTTATATTTGACCTGATTTAAGTGTTAAAAAAGTGGCATGTGTAATGAGTGTCCTGGTACGAACAAACTTTCGTCTCAATCTATCAGAAATTATTGAGTATCATTGTTTTTTGGGTGCCATACACTCACAGTTCTTTTATAAACAATCAGCTTCAATAATTATTAGGATTTATGAGTGCAAGCTTTCCCACTATATTATTCTGACAGTCAAACATCTCACTCTTTTCACAGGATATTAAAACATCAAGTGCACTTTTTGTTCAAAGTTATGGGGTCCAAACCTCGTATGGCTGAACTGACCCATGAAATGTATGAACAGAACTGGTAGCTACCATAAAATACATTAGATTAACGGTTATATCCCATAACATAGCTGCCATGGCCTTAATGTGAAAAGCAGCAGGGGGTGTGAAGGCCGGTTCCTCCCCGCTGGAAGCTGCACTTCCTACACGGGCCTCCCAGAGGAAGAGCGTTCATTCCTTCTGGAAGGTTCCCTCAGGAGCCAGAGTCTGAATGGACACTACCGCAAAAACACTGCCTCCTTACCACATGTTACATGACCTGAGGGGACACACACACACACATGCATACACATCTGGGTTTCCACCTCTGGAAGACTGTCTGGTTTGTTGATGGTTATCGTAGTCAGAATAGTTCCTGCCTCTCCCCTCTCTGCCCCTCTATCCCTCCCCCTCTCTACCCTAAATATCTTTCCTTTACTCTCCCCTCCCTCTGTCGCTCTCCCATCCTCTCTTAGCCATAATTTAAAGAACTTATCAACACGCCTTTGATTTATTAGATTGCTTCGATGAAACTCCCTGTTGCGTCATACTGGCTTAATAAACAGTTGATATATTTTTCCCATAGTAGCTGCTGTTATTCCAGTTCAAATATTGCCTCTTTGTCCTCAAGAACCCAAAATGCTCATTGATGTAATGATTTGCTCCATCAAATCTTCAAAGATGCAAAAAATAAAATGTAAAATGATAAATGTACTAAGAGATGTATGAAGGACAGAGTGAGTTTACATAAATACCGCCATAAATCTATATTCCTATATGGCACTTGGCTCATTATCACGCATTCAATGTTAGTCTCATGAGGGTTGAGGAGTATATATATAAGTCCATGAAGGGGGTTCACTGTTTAAAACATCTAATGCAGAGGAAAACCTACTGGATTTTCAAATGTTATGCCATAGTATATGCGGATGTGGATGAAGAACTAACTCATAGACGCTTACTATAAACTGTGTTTTTGATTCAAGCATGGAGGTTCATTCTTCACTTTGGGCAGAGATATCTATCAAACCGAATAACTCTTCACGGTATTACAAACATCTGAATCATACCTCTTTATCAGTATATAATAATACAATTGGCATATTTAGATTCCTCGTGATATTCTACTGTATTTTGCCACTACATTTAAAAGATATAATTACATTAAGTGAATTATCCCAACACAAGGTCAGTGACAGGACTTAACGGCTGTTGTAAGGCTTCAAACCCCTGAACTTTCCGTTACAGGGTGCAACAAGTCCATGAGCGTTACTCCACCGGGCAACAATATTTGGTACGTTGTCCTCATCTCTATCTGTAATCACCACGAGCATTAGCCTCTGGCCAAGAATAGCCGATCAGATAATGCCGTTGCAGAGACATTAGCGGAACATTACACACACATTAAACAGCCAAGCATCTCATCAGCGCTCCGTCAACACAGCCAGGGCCAACAAATAGCTCCGGAGATGGCGTGATAGCCATGCGGTGGGGATTTTGCTGGCACGCACGAGCTTTGGAGTTACAGTGCAAGAGCAAATGTTGCTACCTAAAAATGTTGTTGACAAGCTACAAGCCAGATTAAAAGCAGTCGGGAGGTCAGAGTGACGGTGGGATGACCTTCCATTCCCACTTCGATCAATTCAGTTGTTGGCTTGAAGACACAAAAGTCATGTCAGTATTGTTCCTGTAAATTTACAGGTTTTAACAACCTGACAGGGTTAACATTCTACAATAACACAAAATTACACACAGAGGCTTTTCCTGAGTCTGTTTAAGACTAAATATTTTTACATTTTAAACAAAAAAAGGAAGGATTTAGTGTTTCTGTTGAGAAGACGAGTGAAAAATTACAGGAAGAGGAACAGCTGATCTTCATTTAGGTTATATAGATTGATATGGTTTGTAGAAAAACAGCTTACAAGTTAAATGAATAAAAACAATGTGTAAAAGATAGAATTACAATAACATTTTACAGCCTCATTTATTGCTCAAGAACTTCTCTCGTAAACTGAAATGAACGTGCGGCAGATAACACGATTTAAAACTGCCAGTGGCTGATTATTTTTGCTTCTTGAACACACTTGATGAAGACATGGATTTAAAGAACATGCTGAACATGATGAGTTGGATTTGGAGAGTGCACACATGACAAATGTTGATGATGACTTAGGGTGGTTGACAAATATTTGGATGTGTGGCGCTCACGCTCGACACCCAGTTGGAATCGAGGAGCATACACGTGACAAGTTGGAAGAAGAAACGCAAGCTGTTTTATTTTGAGAACACACATTTGACATGTTTGACTTGGGGGACACGCGCTTGGAAACCAGCTGTAATTTGGTGTACACACCACACCAATTAAAATGCCATGTAACCCCCTGATGAGGCAAAAATACAAACTCTTGCGGCACTCAAACATGCAACTAAATCTAAAAACATAGAATTGGAGCATTTCTTCCCCCAGATTACCACAACCAACCCCCTGCTGAATTGCAAGATAAAAGGTTTCCTGTAAGTCCTGATCCACATGTTGATTTGTGAAAAGATGAGTCACAATGCCAAATCATGAATGCAATCAGATTTTAAGTAGTGGTACTATGCACTTTAATCAATAATAATAATTAGATTTAAAGGGATCTGTTATATTCAGTGATATGGTTGAAATTATTTTGCTTGCTCAGTTCTTCTATTCTTTTCTTTTCTTCTTCTGAAAAAACTACTTGGTAATTTCAACACAGATGACTTCATAAAACCTGGGCATTTGAAACAAGATATAAAACACACACACACACACACACACACACACACTAGACTCTTCCAACAGCCTGCAGGTTTATGCGAGTGTCTTCCGTAATGACCACACCTACTTTTACACACTATAAACACCATTAAACATTTACACACATACACACAGGCACGCATGCATGCACGAGCCACGGCATCGCATGCCACACCAACACCACACACACACAACACACACACACACACACACACACACACACAAGCTTAGTTTCATGAGCCACATATTTTACTTTCCATCTGCAAGGACACTTAGGCCCAGAAAGTCTGGGTGTGTATGTGTGTGTGCGTGTGTTTGGGGCGATGGCCGAACAAGGGTTCATTTTCTGTCTGCGTTTTTATTTGTGGGGGGTGAGCTGGGAATAGAGAGACCTCTATATGTCACACACACTTCCAGAACAGAAATCCATGGGTCAGAAATTCTGGTCATGGCCCGAGAGGATCCTGTTCAGGATGAGGAAATCTGCCCGCAGTGAGCGTGCGTGTGTGTGTGTGTGTGCAGAAGCTGGATGTGAATAGCAGCCGCAGTATGTGACAGTAAGCTGATAGCTCTGTTCACTGTGTTTCTGTAATCTGACAGATAGACTGACACAGCAGGACTGTGTAACTCAGCCATGTTAGTACAAGTCTCCTCCGGCCTCTGAACACTGACTGAGTCACAAAGTTTCATTACCTGTGCTTTCTCACTCTACTGCTCACCTGAGAGGAAGGGAAGGATGGAGTGGATGGATATGTTTGTACAGATTCTTTTTATGTTGATAAAAAGAAGGAGGATGTGACTGTACATGCTATACAAATCAGAGAGTATAGATGTCAGACATGAAGCCTACATTAAAACTAATTACAATGAACTTCCTGAAGGTTGACACCAATAGACTAAAAGCTGCCGTGGGCACATGGTATTTTTGCTGATATTTATTACCTTATAATTTGACTTTTTTATTGCCAAAATCTAACAATTACCAAGATAGGGTTTCCTTCAAAAGGTGATTCTTGTCAGGTCGATCCTTTTTAACTACATCAGATTCTTGAAAGAAAGTGAGGAAGTAGGGTCTTTTAGTTCCTGCCCCTCAAAAAGGGAGTACTACTTCTTAATAACCTGGGGGCAGATCACATTAATTAGTCAAACACAAACCTCGAGGCTATTGCAACATGTGTATAGCTTTTATTTAGCACTGGTATAAGACAAAGGGTGGATATTGTTTTTGTAATGTTTATTGACACTAGAAACATACTAGGGCTGTAACCAACTAATAATTCTATTAATGGTTAATCTTATTAAGCTCATGTAATCAATACCTAGGTGGGATCTTTTAAATTGCTTGTTTTGGCCAACCAGCATTCTGAAATTAGAAGATATTCAATTAACTATAATGTAAGACAAAGACAAGCCAGCTGGAACCACCTTTAAAACAAACTCATGTAGTCGATTTCTAAAAGATAAATATCCATAAAATACTTGGAAACAGGGCGTTCTGGCGTTTTCAGTCTCAAGTTTAAAAATCCCTCTCTGACTCAAATGCTTCTCTTTATCTACCCTTTTTTCGAGATGGTTATAGCCAATAATGGAGAACAGCTTCTATACAGATTCACCACTTAATGCATAAAGCTATGGCTAATACACAAAGGACATTACTAATGGGCGAAGGCTAATAGCTAATGGTAAATGCTAATATGTGCAAGGTGCAAAACTGACTGATGCCATTACACAACAGACAATGCTAATGAGTGGTTGATGCTAATATGCATGGAGGTGCAGCTGACAGAGGAGGACCAGGTTCAATGCTAGTGGCCACTTGCTGTTAGTATAAAGCTGAAGTGGCTGAGCGGTACATAATGAGACCGCTGACCACAGACTGACCCTGGACCTGATTTCTCTACTCTGAGGGAAGAGAGCGAGACTCAGTGTTAGGTCAGAGTTCATATTTAGCTCAGCTTAGCTCTTCCTGTAACATTCAGGAAATGTGTGTGTGAGATCTGGATGGTGTCTGTGATCCCAGGTGGGCTGTAGGGGAGGAGCAGAACAACAAAAAGGGATGCAGCGCCAGGAAAGAGAAGGAAGACACTCTCCCTTTCATCTCTCTTTCATCCCTCCTTTTCAAGCCGAAGAGAGAGAGCATGCTCCACTCATGCCTCTCTCCCTCTCCCTCTCTGTGTCCCACTCTCAGATGCCTTTTGATGCCTTTCAAGTTGACTAAATGTGCTTACTGGCTGCCATGCACTCTAACAGAAAGGTCTGTGTATGTGTGTGTGATGTGGGGTTTGGCATGGCGCCTAATTACTTTTAAGTCACAGACAGGTAGGCGGAAGGTGTATGCGTGTGTGTCTTTGTCTGAGGAATAAGAGCTTTGAACTGAAATGTTCTCTACCACCTTGTTCCCCTGTTTTATGGGAGTTGTGAGCTGCCCACGACACCCACAGGCTTTTTTGGCATTTTGCCAACAATAAACAGAAACACTACTGTGGAAAGAGGACCACTGTAATGCATCAGTATGACCATGGTGTGCAGCAAGGACAGAATCCTCTATAACAGTGTGTTTATATTGTGATATTGATATATATTGTAATATAATACATACATACATCTATACATCTCCCTGTTCTTTATTTTGGAATCTATACTGTTTCCACACATCTGGTTTAACTTTTGTTTTGTGGGGGATACAACAGGGAACCTGAGCATTCAGCCATGGTGACAGGCTGAGGACTTTGGAATAACTAGAAAGATGCAGGCTCCCCCTTGTCCCCTTTGTTCAGAAAAACACAAGATATCAATGTAGGACTGTATGCTGAAGAGCTAGAAAGCTTTTTCAAGACAAGCCATGTGAGGACATTCAAGATTATCTTGATTCACAATTATTACGATTATGAAAATTCACCACAATAAATGAATCTGAGTGGATATATGATAATATTGATACTGTCCCATCCCTGTTTCCAGATTTGTAAAATCCTGTCTGTGAGTATTACAGACGGCTGTGCAGTGTTGTGGCATCTTATACACCTTGAATCACATTATTCTGTTACTGCAACTGCATTGTATTTCATTGTCTCACTATAGTGGGACATTGAAATACAATGAAGTACACCAATGCACTGATTTAATGCAGGTCTGTTTTTGGTCTGTATCCCTGCTTCTCTAAGCTGCTGACCTGCTAAATGGGAACAGTTTGGGGTTTAGTGTCTTGCCTACAAACACTTGACATGCTGGTGAGGAGGCAGGAGTCAAAAAATTAATCCTGTGATAAATCAAAGTCATGAAAAAGGTTAATTTGATGTAAAAAAAATAATAAAATGCATTTTTAGAATTATAAAAACATTTTGATCCATGTCATGATATTGCATAAATAATTATGCCAATAACACATTATTTATGAGAACTATAATTATACATATAAGCAAAGTATAACACATTTAGAAGTATGTTTATAGTGGATTATAATGCATTATAGAGATGCACGTCATACAAAGTGGTATCGATTTGAATTTTTGTTTTTGTGAACAAACTGCAGTGTGACGCTACAATCATTTGAAGCAGATTATAATGAACTATGTGATGCTGTCCTAGTGAAATAAACTGAGAAGCATCCTCCAAGCTGAAGTGTCCTTTATCAGTACCAACAAGCTCCAGGGTGAGAAGAGAATTTCACTACAAAGTTTAATAAACAACCACATTATTATTTGCAAAGGGTTTACAAGTTTCCGCTGTTTCTTGTTTTCTCTCTGTGTCGTTCTGTCTGATGATGAAGAGGAGTGGTGGATTCAGGACAAGTCTGGACATGATGCTACCCCCTTCACCCCTCCCCTCGCCACCAAATCACTTCCCCTGTTCCCTCCGTCCCTCCTTCCTCTAAACCACAGACTTGCTCAGGAGGTTTCCATGACAAACAATACTAATTAGGGATCATTTTCCTTTTGCTTTTTTTAATCATGTCTGGAGGGCAGAACTGTAAGAGTGAAGAGTGTGTGTGTGTGT
>NW_023339807.1:25242208-25247452 GCF_004916995.1 Morone saxatilis | reverse complement strand
ATAATATTCATAGGTGTGTTTTCAAGAGTGTATAATCACCTGAAAATAAGAATTGTTGGGATTTTGTTACATTAGAATGAGCTGTTATTATCTACAGAGGGAGCAGGTCCTTTTCTATAGAGTCTGCCATGTTCAACCTCCATGGTTCTACAGTAGCCCAGAATAGACAAACCAAACACTGGCTCCATATAGAGCCTTTTGCATTTTTCGTGGGTTTTGTGGCCACCGTAGTTTCTCCTACATTCTTTGAACGGGAGGGTGAGGCATAGGGTTGTAATCTGCAACTATATCACTAGATGCCATTAAATCCTACACACTGATCCTTTAAATCTACATTTGATAGACATGTGATAAACCTCAGATAATAACACATGCAGTTATGGCAGTTGTGCTGGATAAGTAAAGTGATACCTGATGCACCTTACAGAGCAGCATGTGCAGATCAGGTATCGGCCATGGTGTGCCGATCCAAATTAAACAATTATTTTGTCAAAGTCATTTAATAAAATTCTGTGTTCTGCTATCAGTTACATTCAGCCCACTGACTCTTAAAAATAAAACAAAAAAATTATGCACATTTTAAGTTTGGGGAAACAGTGGAGGGAAAATCCACTTGGATTGGATTGGTACTCGGTATCGGGAGAGATTGCTGTAGTTTGAACTGTCTTTGATATCTAATTTGCTGTGAAAATGTTTTTATCTGGAATGTTACAAAGCTAGTTTGATGATCAATACATGCACAATCAATAAAACATGCAAATCACGATGGACCACTTTACAATGCACTGGCATTCAGCGACAATGTGTTTAACCATCCCGGTCGTTATTTCATTAATGTGGAGAGGTCACTCACTCACTCACTCACTCACTCAGGATTTGGCGGAACATCTGCTGGACTGCTCTGTGGCATTAAACAGGAAAAGGATGATTTTCTTCCACAAAAAATGAAAGAAAAATCTTGTTGGTGACAGCAGAGGGTGGAAGGAGTGAAACGCCCTAAACAATGTAGCTTTGACTGAAGAACCAAAGATCCAGCTTATGACAGGAAACAAAGGGATTTACAGGAAATGTAGCTAATTATTCGCTTAAGTTATTTATCAAAGACAAATTCCTGGTTCTTACAGCTTCCCAAATGTGACGATTTGCTTTGGTCTGCTTTCCATAATCGAAAACTGAAGGCCTTTTTTAGTTTTTTTGTTGCTATAGAAAAAGATCTGAAGACATATCTGAGATCTGTTAACTTGCAATGGCTGTCTGCTATTGATTTTGACAATTTATAGTAAAAGTTATCATAATTAATTAAATGAAACTAATAAAAACAATTTAAACAAAATAAAGAGTGGGTGGTTTGATTTGTTAGACGTGAGCTGTGAGACTATATGGACCAAATATTGCTGTGTGGGGTTGTGTCTATATGTGTGTGCAGAATGTAGTTCTAAGCTAAGAAAATACACACTGGCACATCTGACACACTCACTGGCAGTGTTTTTGCACGTACACATGTGTGCATGAATGTATATGTGTGTATATCTAATGATCCCTGTGTCGCCCTCTCTATGTCTCCCACACCTCCCCTTCTCATTAGTGGTGACGCCTGAGTGGATTAACCACAAGGGTTAACACACATGCACATACATGCACACACACTCAACACACACTAACTAAAGTAGAGCCCATCAAAGCGAATCTATCCGCCTCGGTTTAGGAAAGACAAACTGTCATAAAACACGGATTTGTCCTCAATGCAAACCAGAAGCCCCTTTCCGGCAGGAGACAGGGGTGTGTGTGTATGTGCGCGAGGCAGTGCCAAGAAACAATACATGTTTGTTGAATGTGTTTCGTAAGTCTTTGAGATATTGTTGTTAGTGTAAGTGTGTGTGTGTGTGTGTATGTTTAGAGTGATCTGCTTATTGTAGCTCCGATAAAACTAATGAGGTTAATAACTAACAAAACAAAACAGGACAGGACAGGGTGGAAGAACATAGGGAAGAAAGAGATAAAGATATTGAGGTGTCCAACCTAATTGATTGGGGCAATTAGGAAAACAAATCAAATCAGAAACTTCTGTTAAACAGCCACATATCTCTTCTTCTGATCACCTATGTCTTTATCAGAAGGATGAACTTAGGGACAAGAGGCGAGTGAGAACGAGAGACAGCAGACACTGCGTAGAGGATGAGAGCGTGGTCCAAGTCCCCAAACAGAGAAAAGTGAGTGTAGACCTGGCAACGGTAGGCCAGCAACGCCGGACACACTCCCAGCTCTTCTCTTACAACACCGGAAGACACTGTGTATGGCAATAACCCTGATTACAAAAAGGATGTTCTTCACTGTGATTATGACTACGACAGCAAAAGCAGTCAAATACAAAGCACAGAGGACAACAGTGAAGAACGTCAAGAGAAAGGCCATTATGGATTTAAACCCCTCTTGTGGTTATTACAGGCTTGTCGTATGTAAGATAATGGAAGAAAATACAAATCTAATTGTAAGTAAATGTCCATCTCTTCTGGACTTAATGCAGTGGCAACAGGCTAGACCCAGATGACCTTTACTCCAGCCACAACCTTCAGCCTCCTAGGGGTTATCTATGTAATCTTTACAGGGTTTCCTGGGTTTGCCATGAATTACAGTGTCCTCCCAGTTGGGCATATCCAGCATACCTCAACAGGGAGGTGCCCAGAAGGCATCTTGATCAAATGCCCAAACCACATCAAGTTTCAATGCAAAGAAGTAGTGGATATACTCTGAGATCCTACCAGATGTCTGAGCTCCTCACTCTGTCTCTCTACTGGTTTTTGGTCACCATGGCCTCAGACTTGGAGGTCTTGACTTTCACCCCAAGTGCTTCACACCCAGCTGCAAACTGAGTGTGTGAACTGGAGGTCAAAGTCTGATTAAGCCAACAGAACATCATCAGCAAAAAGCAGAAATGCAATCCTGAAGTCACCAATTTCTCCACCGCTACGCTTTTGGAGTTTGTCCATTAAATCCCAAACAAGTGACAAGGCACAAAATGAATTAGGTACGACAAGAACTGGCGTCCCATATTCCTACAGTACCTTCCACAACATACAGCAGTTATAAGTTATAAGTCTTCTCCTGGGCAACAAAACACACGTAGACTTGATGGGCAAACTCTCATGACGCCTCGAGTATTTAACAGTCAAGAGCAGGTCCACTGTTTTATGACCAGGATGCATAATTAAAAGGTGCTGGAAGGTCCACAATCACTGTTCTCAACTTCATTTTGAGTTTGTAAATTTCTGTTTCCACCCATTTTGCCTGTTCTTAGTGGTTCAGGACTGTGGGAACATTCAGAGTTGGTACTATTTACTGATGGCAAGCCTAGCTGGGATTGGTAATGGTCATCAAAGTGAGACTTTGCCCATTTAGCAGAAGTTGTAGCAACAAAAACAGCACAGTAGATGTAGGGTGGGAAAAACAGTAAAGGAAGATAGACAATCAGAAACACTGTGAACACCCTTGCTACATCTACAGAACCACATTTATTGTTTGATTTCATCTTTTGGCACAGACTAGAATTCAAACCATGCTGATTCTGCAGACCGTGAGCCAACTGCAGTCAAAGTGGTATGTACAAATAACAGATGAGACAGAGCACTATGCCATGAGGGAAAATAGAGGTGGATTACAACAGTGTGACAGACAATGAACAGATATCAGTGTCAGGTCTCTGGTCAGGATTTAGTGGAAAGCTGAGAGCAATGCTATGGATGTACTGCTAGAGTGATGTATTTTGACACGGGTCGGTTGGAAATGTGACAAGGTGAAGCAGAGCTGACGAGTGTGAGAGCTGGAGAACATTCAGCTCCAAATAAAGACACAAAGAAGATGACAGCACAGCAGTAAGGAGAAGAGTACAAAAATGAGGAGTAATGGAGGAGTTTGTGCCCCTACCTTTCTTGACTTTCTTAGATGGCTGTTTCTTCTTGATGAACTTGGTCATCTCCTGTGGAAGTTCCAGCTCCTCCCCGTCACCAGCCACCTCTGCGATGGGCTCCACACCTCCTAAATGACAGTTAGAGGGAATAAATCAGCCAATTGGTATATAAGTTACATTTAAATAAGTACTAGTTGCACAAATTTACACTCATGGCGTTTCCGTTCTGGTTCGTGCACCTAGTTTGGAACCGTTCAGAACACTTCGATCAAAAAAGAACCCAAAAATAACACGTCAAAACACCAGCACCTATTGTTTATTATGTAGTGTAAGCCTGTACACCAACAGATTCTTGCGATTTGATGCAAATCACCTTTTCGACGCATCACTGCCCTACTTTCCAGCCTTGATGCGTGTCAGCTCTTCAGAAAAGCAGCAATTATTCCTTGACTACTTCCACTGTCTGTATGAATCACATCAAATGTGTTGCATTTTATTCAACTTTTAGACTGATTTCAGGTTAATGAATTACCGCATTTCACAGGTGCAAGTTCACTTCAGTAACACTTGTATGCTGTTTTACGTGTTGTTATTTTTAATGCATGTAGCAGAGAGTTCTCCCCTAGCTAAAACTGGTTTCGACATTACTCCTGCATCTTCTCATTCTGCTTGTACATTCCCACCAACATATATGTAGATAAGAGTGCCATTAATATTCAATATTCATCACAACTTTGGTCAAATATGTGAAAGTAAAACAACAGCAATATTTTACCAGTCCAGTCCAAGTGTGGTTTAATAAATGTTTTAGAGGAGAAGTGCAGCACGGATTAATAGTGTTGAACATGTGGTTTTCCAAGTGTGTGTGTTTGTGTGAGGGTGTGATTGTGTGTGTGAGGGACCAAATCCCTGCTCGAATCCCATGGATCAGTCTGGATTTAGGGAGCTCCTGAGGCCGATGAATTGGACGCCTTGTCTCTCCTGCATCCCACCTCTCTGTCTCCTCCTCATCCCCCTTTCCTCATTCCTCTCTGTCTCCTCTTCCTCTTTTCATTTTCCTCCCTGTCTGTGTCTGTTCCTCATCCCCCTCTCTAACTCTTTCCCTCTCTGCATGTCCTCTTCTTCCCCCATTTCTACTCTTTATCCACTTCACCTCCTTTAGCCATCCCCCCCTCTCTCTCCTGCAATTTCTTCTATCCATCTTTCCCTCTTCCCTCTCCTTTCACCCTCCCTTTCTCCTAATTTCCTCTCCTCCCAGGATTGTGTCCAGTTTCATGGTGCTTTCATTGAACATGCACTACATGCATAGCACACTGTGTTGTGTGTGTGTTTGTGCGTGT
>NW_023339807.1:25241959-25242108 GCF_004916995.1 Morone saxatilis | reverse complement strand
ACACACACACACAGTTACTCACAGTTGTTTGAAATGGGATATGCCTCGCTCTTAATTGGGCAGGTGTTTTTCTAAGGCGAGTCGTTTTTTTTAACGCTGTCTTACAATTTCACGGGGAATGTGTGGGTCAGTGTGTGTGTGAGTGTGTG
>NW_023339807.1:25235792-25241896 GCF_004916995.1 Morone saxatilis | reverse complement strand
TGTTTTAACCTCAGTCTTACATCAACATCAGGTAAGGAAATAGCCCACCTCTGGAGCAACTCACTCTGAAACAAAATCACATCACATACACACACAGACTGTCTCTTACCGCTGACCTCTCACACATTCCTCCCTCTCCGTCTCTCTCCATCTCTCTCTGTAAATAGTAGGTGTAGTACCGCCTGGTCAGAGTCGTGGTGTGTATCTGTGTTTCTCTTGGTCGTGGTCAGGTCTATATTTGTCGCACTGGTTGGGTTATCAGTTTTAGACAACCCTGAGGTTTAGACTCAATACTCTGTACCACATCACACTTCAAAAACACTTCAACAGTCAAGAAAAGCAGCAGAATGGAGGATCACACTGATTATACATAATGTATAACAGTAATGGTAGAAATAGTAGTCACAGTTGATGCATTTAAAGTAGAACTAGAAGCAGTTGTTGTAGCAATGGTATAGCAAAATGTGTAAGTATGTCTTGTAAAAGAGTAGACATATAATTGTTGTGGGGTTACTAATGAAGTTGTAGAAGCAGTATCAGGGTAGAAGTTTAAATAGTGGTGATACTAATAATAGCAGATGCAAGTTGTCAATTTTTTTTTACAGTCCAGTAACGGGTGTAAAACGTACACTTTCTCTTTCCCTCTGAGAACGAAAAACTGTAACATTCAGCAGCACGAGGAGCTGCCCCTCAGCTGGTTAAAGTCACCAGGAGGCCTCAAGTTTCTATGTTTGTACAGAATGGAAGTCTGTACCTGCTGAATCTGAAGACATTCCTTTAAATTTCAGAGCTAGTCAGCAGGTTCTGGAATAGGTCAGTTTGGAGACAAAAAGGACTATTACTAGAGTTGGAGACAGTTTAGATTCCGTTTAGTTTTAAACTTTTTAAAGGTAGTTAAGGACAGTCTGAGGCACTTAGGAGATTGGTGCAGTTTTGATTTTGTTTAGATATAGCTGGAGACAGTCTGGGGCAGTTGTGTAACTGTCTGTAGTTTGAGACATTTTGGACATTTGTGGCCCAATTTGTACATAGATGAGGATGGTTTTGGATCAGTCTATGACAATTTGAGGACAGCTTGAAGAGAGTTCAAGTTATTCTGTGGCAGTTTGGGACGTTGTGGGACAGTGTGGGACCATTTGGGCTGATCCATGACAGTTTGGGGGCGCTTCGGGCCAGTTTTGGAACAGTTCCGGACGGCTTGGTTGAGGGGTGAAGCTGCTTCCAATAGACAGCTCTGTCTTGGTCTGCAGCGCGGAGGCACCAGCGCATTCCTGCTTTATTCTGGGCTGCGGTTTGAAGATGGGGGTGACACTGTGCTACTGTGGTTACAGGCAATTTGGCTGTGGGCTTTACGCTATTTCAATCCCCCCTCAACATACACATCTTTCTAGGCACACATACACACACGTACAGTTCGTTAGGCCGACAAATTTGCACATGCGCGCTTTTGAATACACACATCAAAAACCAAGAAGTGTGATTACTTTAAAAACTGTGCGTGCTCAGACACCTGATCTTTTAAATCCATCTTTAACATGCATTTTATAAGCAATTCTTCTCGTTTATGCAGAACAGTAAGAAGACCATCCAAGGCTAAAAAAAAAGCCAGCAACCCTCTTACATTTAAGATTTATTGAACGATGAACTTCAGGTAGTGATTGATTCTTTCCAAAATAGAGCTCTGCTGTTTTATATATAGCATTCTGGAGGAGAACTCTTCAATTTGGAAACACCACAGAGACAGAACAAAGACAGCTGGTCAGGATTACACATAAGACATGACCTACACTTACACATACTACATGTATTTTCCTTTGCTCTGTGTCCTCTAAACTTACAGATACACACACATAAATACATGTGTGCACACACACTCGTGCACACAAACGCAGCCCATCTTCTCCCCTCTCTTTAGGTCTAAAATAGATGCAGGCCCCAAACCACAGCTACCAGTGGAACACTGTGAAAATAACTGCAACACACACACATGCACTATAGGGGTGTGTGGATAGGACGGTGTGTGTGTGTAGTCTGTGTGTCCGTTTACTTTTGGACTGTGAACATATGTAAAGTCTTTGGACTTCATTAGGAGAGGAGGGGAGAGGGATATGAGAATACATTACATTCAGAAATTGTAGCAGAAGCACGTGACACAACACTGAAAGCGGGAAGAATGAGCAACAACCACAGAAGAGAACAACAGAAAAAGAGAAACAACAGACCAGAAACTGATCAAAGACCAAACACTATTACACAAGATTAGTTGCAGGTTAAAACAGAGGAGAAAACAGAACAGAGACAGAGGCAACACAAGAGAAGTGTTGCCAAAAGTGTTGCTCACTGCAGCAAAATCACATATTTAGAGAGATAAAGTGTGTATTTGTGTGTGTATATGTGTGTGTATGTGTGTGTGGGTGGGTGAAAGAAGACTTCAATATACAAACCTCCCCAGTTGAGGTCAGTTCAAAGCTATGCTGACAGCACTCTGACTAATGAACCATGTGATAAACACCCCTGATTTCACCAGGTGTGTGTGTGTGTGTGCTCCACTGCAAGCAAAAATCACATATTTAGAGAGATAAACGTGGCTGTTATTTGGTGTGTGTAATATGGTTTGTGGGGGTATGATGTGTGGGGGTGGTGGAAGACTTCCAATATCAAAACTCAGTTGAAGGTTCCCAGTTTCAAAGCCTATGCCTGACAAGCCAACTGACTAATGAAAACCATGGGTGGATAAACACCCTGATTTTCACCCAGGTTTTGTGGTGGGTGTGTGGTTGTGTGTGTTGTGTGGTTGTGTTGTACAATGCAGCTGTTGAAGCCCAAGTTTGGTTCCTGATGATCCAAATTAGGGAGAAGAGGGTCAGGTGGGATGGAGAGGAGATACAACAGGGGGAAAGAAAAAATGTAAATAATAACCATGGGATTTTTATTACCTTCTTACCAGTAACAACTGGAATAGTAACCCCGTATTATGTTCCATCAATGTTTTAATTTTCTAATGTTAAGTGGTCTTACAGTAAAATGTTTCGGATCAATTAAACCAGATACATTTAAATGTTCTGTCAACTGGTTGGTACGACAAATTTTTGCATCAGGCTCCCATTTCCTTATTTGTGTTCTTCTTTGCCTGGTAGACATATGTCCCGTCCAGTGGGGTACTGGTGTCTAAGGTATGTGTCCCACAGGAAAAAATCCAGTTCATTCCACTTCCCATTCACTGAACCTTTATTGTGGAGCAGCTTTGTTGCCAATGCACATTCTGTCCGTGGCAAGCACGTTTTTTTCGAAAAGACGGGGTGGTTTCACGTTGGCTTGTTCCTCATTTTGCCATAAATAGAGGTCTAGGTCTAGGCTAAGTCCATGCAAATCGGCGTCCCGCACAGCAACTCAATAAAGAGACATAAACAACAACAAACGATTCGGTGTGTTTTGAACCCAAGAGCAGAAGTGGTTTTTGGTTCCATCAGGGTTGCAAGCCCAAAAAGAGTTTTGTAGCTTTTGTGATACAGGCATTCAATCTGGGAAGGGTTGCGACACCTAGCGTCCGAAACACCCTGGTTGGACATGGTTTTGGTTCAGTCTTCGTGCCATCATGGGGAGTGAAAAAACCCTGACCAGAAATCATTTTAGGATGCAAGTTTTTGGTTTGAGGCTTCCCCCCACCTCCACTCCGAAACTTTTATGATCGTCAGCGTTCCTATTAACCCTCCCATGGAACAGACTTCTCTTTGCTCGTCATAATATCGGTGGGCTGCTTTTGTTGACTTTGAACGTAAACTAACGGGGTTATTCCTGGAGAAGCCTTTTGGTTCCCGCTCAGCCGCGAATGTAGGGGAAGGGTTTGCTAACCTGATGTCTAACTCTTTGTAGCTCAAGACAAAATGTATCATTGAAAGACTGATCATGTGGGAACCTGTTTTCACCTACTGGTTTAACTAACCTTTGTGTAACAAACTAAATTTTCATGTGTTGAGGCCCGCATGTATCTACACTAAGTCTTCAGGATTTGATGAGGTTTAAGTAAGTTATAAACAACTGGTGGGTGTTATTTACGATATATTTACAGAAAACATGATGCATTAAAAGGGAGTTAAAGGTGAGGTAAGTTAAAAAATCCAAAAGGGCCTTATAGAGATTCCATGACAAAACAATAATAATATAAGATAAAATAATACAAAATAACAATCATACGTTATTACTAATAAACATACTAAATAAAATTTTACCAAATGAAAGCCTGCTGGAAGGTGGAGTTCTGTTAATTCTGGCCAAAATGCCCCTGGTGCCAAGGTTAGAATTTATTGCGAGGGACATTTTACTACCCATCCCACCCTGTTGTATTAAAGTTTCCCAACGCGGCCTAATCTCAAATGGAACCTGCCCTGATTAAATGAATGTTCATAATTAACAATGTTTGAAGGTTTGAAAGAAAAAAGGGTTTTCCCTCCCTTCCTTTCGGCCTTAATTGCCCTTGAAATGCTGGAAACCCATTTGCACCAGAACCGGGTCCCTCTCCTACTTGCCTGCTGAAGGGGTTGACCGCCCCCTCCCACACAAAGAACGAAATGTCAGTCTTCAGTTGTTTATTTTAGGATGTGGGTGTTGTTGTTGTGTGTTGTAAGTTTTTTTAGCGGGCTTGGCTTGGTTTGTGGTAATCCCAGTGTGTGTTGTTTCTGTGGTTTTTGGAGGAGTCCCGCCGCCGGTGTGTTGGGGAAACATAACAAGTGTTTTGCATGTTTTACGGGTTGGGGGTGAAAGAAACATCTGAGACCCGCAAACAAACGACCTTGTTACTGCGCGCTTTGTCCCGTGTTGTGATTGTGGTTGGGTGTGTGTGCCTTTGTGTTTGTGTGTGTGTGGTGTTTGTTGTGTTTTTGGTTTTGTGTGATGGTGAATGTTTGGCACTGAACCCAAGGAAGAGGGAGACCGCATGAACAAGACATAAACACAAAACCAACACACTCTCCTCTCTTACACAATACACACACTCCTCTATCTCTTCTTCTTACGCACACACACACAACCCACCACACACACTTTTTAATTGGAATTCAGTCGTTTTCCACTTGAAGCGATTACTCGTATTAACTATAAATGACTTTTAACAGCCTTGTAAAAGCCATGGACCTTTCTCCGCCAACACTGTTTTCCCACTCTCCCTCACCCACCTTCCACACTATGATTCTCCAAACAGAGGTTTATTCTTGTAACCTTAAGTAGTTTATTCATTTTTGATTTTGCCCATTGAAAAAAATGGCATTTTTCCTTTTGGAGAAGCAATCGATCAAATCAGAGCTCCTGGTAGGCGGCCATTAAGAAATGGGCTCGCCAAGCCCCATCCCTACATTCAGCTACTTGTTTATTAACGTTTTTTTTAATCACTACCTCTTTCTTCAAACATCAGGATCCCTAACTGAAGAGCACCTGAGCAGCCATCCTGCCAGTTTGGCAAAGCTGTCCTGTGGTCTTTACAGCTTTTTCAGGAAACAGATAGCGCTCACTCACAGCTGATTTGGTCAGCAGCAAAGAAATCAAGGACAAGAATTACTATGAAGTGTGGTATTTTTAATATGCAAAAGCATGGAATTGGAGTTAGAAATATTTATTATTGGTTCAAAACATCTTTTTTACATCCATTTTAAAGTCTTCTTATACTTTAACATTTATTTATTTTTTAATTCCATATCCAAAAGGTTGAACACATCATTGAACCTCACCCTGAATGGAGGGAAAAAGGGGCAGAGGTCACTATGTCACAAACTCAGCATTGAAGACCGAAGGTTTCTTGTGACCGGTTATGGAAGCTTAATCTGGTTGAAGTTGCTCATTCCCCACTGAATGAACACAACAATATCTTGGGGAATGGAAAAACTTTATGTATCCATTTAAAACACATTGTTTTTCACCTCTCTAACTTATTTAACACAGACGAGATTGAAGCAAAGTTTGGAGCCGAGAGACTTTGCTCTAACAATGGTCCCCTGCTCCACTAACATATCGGAGTTTGTTTTTTTTGTATGTTCATTAAAATTGGGTGGGTAATCCAAGTTTAGTGGATCCATCAGTATCTGCAAAAAATAAAATAATCAAACTAAATATAA
>NW_023339807.1:25235057-25235767 GCF_004916995.1 Morone saxatilis | reverse complement strand
TATATATATATATATAAATAAGGAGGCCAATTTTTTATCGGATTGGATTTTTAAACTCTTAAATATCAAATTTGGCCTTAAAAATCCAGGAACAATAATCCATCATCTGTGTTATGAAACTATGAATGGAACATGCCGGATAATTAAAACCTGCAAATTCAACACTTTTCACTGTTCTGTGAAGTTTTACACATGTGCAGCGTAATAAGTGTAGATGAAACCCAGAGAAATGGCGAAAGGAAGGAGTGAATGAAAGAAGTAGTGAGGGGGGAAAGGAGGAGGAAAGGAGACACACTGTAATTGATGATCTTGTCAAAAAGACCTCTATAAACTTCAGCCAAGACTAAATGATCCGTAAGGTGTGTGTATCTGTGAGTAGTTGTGTTTGTGTGTGTGAAAGACTGTAAGTGTATGCATAATTTTATGAGTGTGTGTACCTGACAACTGCAACTGTATGTGCCAGTGTGTATGAGTATATCCATGTTTTTAAGAGTTTGTCTGCACTGTGTACGATGTGTGTGTGTGTTATTAAAAGTTTGTGTACTGTTTTGCAAGTATTTGTTGCATAATGTGTGTGTCTGTGGGTGTGTGTACTGATGCATTTAAATACGAGTCTGTGTGTTGGCCGTAAAGTGTACTATGAATAGGCGTCATGTTTTTGCCTGGCGAAGCTTAAAATCTTCACCAGGGGACGGACACACACACACACA
>NW_023339807.1:25232171-25235039 GCF_004916995.1 Morone saxatilis | reverse complement strand
CACACTCACACTCTCGTAAATACCCAGACACAGTTTTAAATGCAACAGATTTTACTCCACCCCACCTCTTTTTAGCTGTTGTTTCAACTGTGAAAATATAGGACTGTATGATAAAATACATTATAGAAATGAAAAGAGTATTACTTAACTTTGAGGAGAAGTTAAGATGATTTTAAGACTAATTCTAATTAAGACTAATTAAAGGTGGATTTCTGGTGATGTCTAGTTATTGAATTTCATCCACTCATCAGATTTTGGGTTAATTTTATTTGCAGGAACCAAAACGTACAAATGTAGTTAGCCATTGCCTTCCCAAACACATGACACATTTTTTTATCTGCTACTATGATGAAGGATTAAGTTTAGGCAACTAAACCAAATTGGTTAAGCCTTATAAAAGCTAGCAGCCATGGTTAAAGGAACCAAATGCTAACTGCTGGTAGGAAGCGGGATGTTTTTTACACCTGACCATCCTCCCCGACCTCCTTTTGCTACACCACAAAAACATCCCAATGCTTCCTCTTTTGCTCATTAGAGATCACAGTCATTATCTGAACGACCACAAGAGGTCGCTTGTCAGGAAATCGCAAATATTTGACCGAATGACAGATGCTGTTGGGGTTTTTTGCTAAGGAAGGGAGGGGAGTCTCAGAGGAACTCTTAATTATTAGTGTGTATACAGAAAGACAGAAAGAAACAAAACTGAAAAGCCAAACTCTGTGAGCTAAATGGGCTGATGTAATGTGAGCTCATGTGAAATGAATAATGTACTACACAGGTGTGGATTTATCCTGTTGCTTAGTTAATCCTGTACCAAATAAACTGATTTTATTTGGTCATATGGTAAAAGATCTCTGCCTCTGTCATAACAACTCTGTCTCTCAACTTGTACAATTAAAAGAGAACTATTGGACCAACTTAAAACAATTACCTTAACTAGTAACACACAAATGGATGAAAAAGCTATCTGTTTATTCACCCCTCCCTCCCTTATCTCTCCCCTTCCCTGACTTACCGGGAACGGCGAGGTTCTGGACCTGGATGGGGACCTGGACGTTGGCCTCAGAGGCCAGGGTGAGGCGGCCTCCCTTGCCGATGCGGTCGCACAGCAGGGTGATGTGCTTCTTGAGACGGGCAGTGTCTTTGGGGAGGCCCAGGATGGGGCCACCCGCCTGTGCCAGAGATGTGGCCTGGTCCTTGGGGCTCCGCGATAGGCAGGTCCGCAGGAGGTGGGAGACGGCGGCGTCGCAGCTCTCCTCCCAGCCCTGAGGAGATAGGAGGAGGAGGAGTGAGGACACAAGAGACAGTTAAAATGTCCTCATAATAATATTTTATTAAAGTTTAATAGAGTGGATAGAATGTGTTGAAATCAGTGAAATGTAGGGAGGAAGGAGGATGAGGGAGAGCAGATTAGAAGGAAAGGCAAGAGAAGCTGCAAAGAAAAGGGGAAAAACGTAGAAGCACGTGATGTTTTCCTCTTGTTTGTGGAAGCAAGAAACCAGAAACCTGTAGATTTAAGTATATTTTTAGGCTTTTATTGACTTTTGTTTATTGATAGTGACAACTGAAGATAGACAGGAAAGGGGGGCAGAAAGAGTGATGACACGCATGCAAAGGGTCTGCCAGTCGGATATCGAACTGGGCCGCTGCATTGCAGAGGATAAGCTCGTACATGGGACGCCAGCTGTACCAACTGAGCTAACCGGACATCCCAGCAACGTGTAGATATGTCAGTAAATTCTATAAGCAAATATTTCTGTGTGATGGTGTAAAAAGTTACTAGAAAGTTAAATGTCATGAAAAAAACTAAAAATATCAAAAAGTTTGTAAGAGAGTAGGAGGAGGAGACAAACAGAAGAACAAAAAAGAGAAATAGGGATGAGGACAGGGAGGGCAAAAGGAGGAAAACAAAGGGCAGGAGATGGAAGGAGGGATTGATGGGAAAGGGGAGATGAGAGAAGGGCAGGGAGGCTAAAGAGAGGAAGGATGGAGAAGAAGAGGAGAAGAGGAGAGAAAGAAAAGACAAGGAAAACGTAGGCTGAAGGAAAAGGATGAAAATGAGGTAGAGGAGGAACAGGAAAAGAAAGGAGTGAAAGGGACAATGGGGATGAAGAAGAGATAGAGAGGAGACAGAAAACATTTAATGAACAATCATTGGCCTTAAATCTTGATGCTTTAACGACGTTCTTGACATTTACAAAAGAGCAACGAAATAATAAAACATACAGAATTGAAAGGGAGGAACACACACACACACACACTCAGCGGTAGTAAAAGGCAATGAGGAGATGAGAAACATGTCTTTTGTCACTCTCTTTCCCCTTCTGTCTTCTCTGGCTGAGATATCGGGTCTGGACATCTACTTACACCTACCTATCTCACCCCTGAACCCAGACCCAGGCCTCTGAATGGATGACTGTGGATGGGTGAGCCACAGGGAGAGGTTTTGTGTGTGTGTGCGTGTTGGGTGTGGAGGGGGTGAGGGTGTGTTGACAGGTATCCTCCCGCCCTCTGCTTTTCGCTTACACCCACACCCCCTCCTCCCCCCCCTGCCTGCCGCCATGCTGATAGGCCCCTAATGAGCCATAATGACAGGTAATCAACCCTATAATGATGATGACAGAGAGACACAGACAGAGACAGGGAGAGAGATGGAGAGATGGGAGGAGAGAGAGATGAGAGAGAGAGATGAGAGAGAGGTGAGGGAGAGAGGGAGAGAGGTAGTGGGTTGTAGAAGGTCAGGGAGATGAGATGATGATAGAGAGGAAGGCAGATATTAAAGACAGACAAAAAGACGAGTGGAAAGACGAAGGATGAGCACAGTTAAGAACGGAGAAAAAAGAAGACAATGGGGGGGGGGGTCTGTAA
>NW_023339807.1:25225818-25232160 GCF_004916995.1 Morone saxatilis | reverse complement strand
GGAGGAGGAGGATGAGGAGGAGAGATGGGGGGTGGGTGACCTATTCTTACCACAATACCTCACCAGGTTATCAAATACTTGGAACAACATAACTGCAGGTTTCTGTGGAAACTTGGCACGCTCACGCACGCGCATACTGACACATACGTTCCACATGCTGCGGAGGAAAATTAAATGTCTTTAGACCTAAACTGCAGACATTCATCCTCCTGAACAAGAAGAAAGGAAGCAAAGAGGTGGAGCAGAGCGGGTCTGGACCGAGGCCAGAGCGATAAATTAAGACAAAGTTCCCACTAATGCCGAAATTGGAGAAAGTTTGTTTCCTGTACCCAGAAACAAGAGAGGGATTGTATTAGTCACTGATCTTTGAAGACTAAAGCAGTTTGTGTTGGTGAACATGTGCCACCTTTTTAAAGAGTGAAACCTTCTTCCAGCGAATGCTCAGCATTGAT
The DNA here is from genome assembly GCF_004916995.1 of Morone saxatilis. Taxonomy (NCBI): domain Eukaryota; kingdom Metazoa; phylum Chordata; class Actinopteri; family Moronidae; genus Morone; species Morone saxatilis. The sequence continues at coordinate 25,231,708 of NW_023339807.1, read as the reverse complement.
TCACAAGAGACTTTTTATTGTTCTCTGCTCTTTCAAGAGAAATCTTGATAGAGAAGTTTGTTTGAAGGAAGTTTTACCACCTGTTACCAAAAGTTTCGTTTTCTGAATATTCACCACTGATTAAAAAATAAAGGGCCTGTGTCAAAAAACAACAACACTCAAGACACCTGACAGAGGAAATAAGGCTCACTGTCTAAGTGATTAATCAGCATTAATTGGCCACTTGGGGGCAGCGGAACAAGCTGTAAACAAAACACTGACTTCGGATTTTAAAGCTGATATGGTGAAAATGTTATAATAACACTAGAATATTTATTTCGTTTATGTTTTGGTCTCCATCATCTCCAGAGAAAAAATGTCTGGCTTAGGTAAATGATTGAATACGTTCGCCACCAAATCAAAGTACTAAATGTTCAGAGTTGTATTGAACTATTCCACCTTTGTTGTGTATTAATAGTGGTTCACTCCCCCTTTAGGGAAATCCCATTTCCATGAAACCATGAAAGTGGACTTCGGTGAGATCGACCCTCCGAGGAACAATGCTAAACAATGACGTAAACTTACGCATTTTAGACAGCATACATTGCGTGGTTGTGAGAACCAGATTAAGTTGATATTAACTTAATTTTACACTCCCTGTAATGTGATGTGTGCTTTCATAAGCATGAACCGACCAATTTCAACTACTATTATTGTGACAACCACCCATTAATCAGTCTTCAGCTTTTAGCAACACAGCAGAGTTTAGATTCATTAATTAGATAGCTAGCAACAGCATGGATTTTTGCTGGAAGGAACTGTTTCTTTGGGGCCTCTCTGATTACAATACCAACATTTAGAACTTCTACAAAAACACAACACTCACTTGTGTGAAACTGGATCATAATTTAGATGGAGATAGTATTTTCTAGTTTCTCCTCTCATGTCCTCCGACTGCTGTGCCTCAACTCCACTGACTGCTTCTGTAGCTGCCGCTATAGAGTGCTACGTAACAGTGCTCAGCAGCCTCCCAGTGAACTGAATACAGCCTCTGAGACAGACAGGGGTTAGTTTGATCTACCTGAGTAGCTTCATTGTTTCATGACGGCGAACATGGATATAAGATTTTGTTTCACCTAGTAAGTCTTAAAAGTCTCTTGTCTGTAAACGGTCTACAAACTGCATCAGGAATATTAGGTTCGACATTGGGGAAATCCCAGGTGTGATTGCAACATTACTGGATGGCCGTGGATAAAATGTTCCCGGGCCCAGCACACAACCTTGGAGGACTCCCAAAGAGACGGGTAAAGGTTCAGACAGCAATCCCTCAGTCCTGACATCCTCATCATGACTGGGAAAGTCATTTGAGAAGCCAGGGTTACGGCTCTGTGAGAACAATGTTGTACAGTCAGTCTCCAGGGGGAAAAAAAATCATCCACACAATCACTTCCCTTGACCAAATCAGTGTATCCTTTTTCTGAAAAAAAATATCCGAAAAGCTGGATTTGGCACAGGTCAGCATGCAACAGTTAAACTTTTTTTTCACTTTCCAACTTCTGGGTGTAATCAACCTTAAATACGTCCAATTACTGTAAATGCCTGCCTACTGACAATCACAAGCCCTAATATGGTATAAAGTGATTTGAGTGGAGAGCAACAGCATGAAGGGAAATTTTGAGTGCAGTGGGGTGGGTTTAATTTAAAACACAAACAAATATAATAACCTCATCATGCCATACTATTAACATTTAGAAGATCTAGTTCAGCTTGTGCAGTAAGTTACCAATTGTCTGAAGGAATATTAATGTTCAAATAGTAGTTTCTTACATACTTAAGTTCTTAAATGTTCAAAATGAAGCCAGAAAGACAGAAAGTGACACTGGATGTTGTATTATGAGATGAAAATTCTTTCTGTTATTAATGTGTGGAGTGTTTTATTCTCTATAATTTTAGGGATGGAGGTATATAGGAATGAAGAAGGATGGCAATATGGACAGAGGGACTGAAGACATATGGTAAAGAAACCCTATCAGCAGACAAAAATATTAGTATTGGACAATCCTGCAAAGCAATCCTGAAAAAGTTCAATATAAACATTTTAAAAAATCTTGTTTTCCACAATTTCCACAATGTTTGTAGATGGCAACTACGGTAATAGGACATTTATGTCAAATACATTATGGTTAAGGTATGGTTAGGGTTAGGCTTTGTAAACACTTGTCTTAGCAGGTGTTCGGACAGAAATCTGGGCTGTGTTGGTAAAACAGGAAGTCCAATTCAGTAAAGAACAGATCAATGCGTTTACAGGTTTTACAGACACCAAAACACAGCAGAATGGTTTCTAACCCTCAGACACTTTGCTATGATGCTTGCGAGGTTAACAGTAGAAATACAGTGTTCATGTTACAAAATAATCCACCAGGAATGTGCACTTGCATGTATTTGATTGGCTACCGCAGCACCTCATTGCCCTCCGCGTTGGAACCCCTGCTGAGCTGCTGGACTGGCCCCATTCAAATGAATGAGGGGGCGTTTTTTTCACACAGTTTAAAGTCAGTTTCAATGTGGCCTTGGGGGCAGAATGGGCCAATATGGATATTATTCCTTGGGATACAGGGCTGGGTTGAGAGGAAGTTCTTGTAAAGTTCTTTGGTTTGGGTACCAGTCATATGGAACCAAACTGATTCAAAAATCCATCTGATATGTTTCATATAAAAAGGACACCTGGTGAAATACAATAATGACCCTATGTGGCTCTGAAAGAAATCCTTCAATTCTGCCGATTGGAAACATTTCATACACTCTTCAATGGGTCTTTAAATCACCATAAAGCTCAGGGAACCATCTGACTCGGTGCTGCAAAGAACTTTTTTCTAAAAATGCACTTTACAGCATTGTAAATAGTTCTGCGGTGGTACAAGCCTAAAAAAACATTTTCAGGTACTATATAGAAATCTTTGGTTTGGAGTGCCAGTGTGAGGCAGGCTGTATGATGGATTCTGGTAAAGTAAACAGAGGGCTGGAGAATGCGGGGGTCATGCTAGAATAGCAGGCAGACAGACAGCGTCAGCAACTCTGTTCAAGAGCTGACTGACAGATGGAAAAAGAGACAAAAGAGGGAGGGAGAGGTTCAAAAAAAAAGAAAGAAAAGGAGGGCAAGAGAGGAGGCAGGAAAGGAGAAGATCAAGGGGGAGAGAAAGAGATATGGAGAGGTAAAAACAGTCAGAAAACAGGAAGTCAGAGGAAAAAACGAGAGAGCAAAGGAAAGGAAATAGGAAGAGAAAGAAAAGGAGACGAGGAAAGTGAAAGCATGCAGCAAGAGGTAGGGGGACAAAGAGAAGGATGGACAGTTAACAGAGAAAGGAGACGGAGAGAAGAAAAGATGAGGGAGATGGAGAGAAGCAGAAAGAAGATGCAGGCCAAGAAGTAAGGAGGACGAGGAAGACAGAGCAGAAACAGACACGAAAGCTGATGAAGAAGGGTGGTTGGGAGGAGTGAAGACGAAAACAAAGGATGGTGAGCGAGTGAGGAGAATGGGGAGGAAGAGAGTGAGGAGTAGGAGGGTGGTGGGGGTGAAGGAGGACAAAAAAGAGAGACGCAGGAGGAATGCAAGAACAGGAGGAGGGGGAGGAGGAGGAGGAGGAGGTGTTCTGGTTGGCTGCAACTAAATGAGACGTTTAGTTAGATACCACACAGATGCATTTCCTCTGGCGCTCCTTCTCCTCCTTCCCTCAATCCACCTCTTTTAGCACAGATGGGGAGAATTTCTACTCCCCTCTCTCCTCTCTGACCTTCTTATTCTAAACATATCTGTCTATTTGGTTCAGATAAAGAATTCTGAGCCTATACAGCTGCAGTTAGAGGAATTCCTCCTGTTGAAATCCTGTTTCTGGGAAGGAAGAAAAACCTCACCTTGTTTCCTGGTTGGCTGTCGCACATTTTTGACATTTTTGAGGTTCTTTGCACTTTGTACCTCAGCTGGATAATCACTTAATCTAGGCTAATGTGACAGATGACATATAGGTCCAAGGTCATTTGGTATTCTGTTACATATTTCTATGTTTCATGCAGCAGATGAGTGTCTGTGTTTGGCGGGATGCAGAGAAAGGGGAGAATAAAAATGGGGGTTATTACTGCATCTTATTACTCGTCCTGATTACTTGTAACCCAAATAACTGAGGAAAAGGGAGACCCTCTTACATTAGTCAGCCCATTATTAGATTTACATTTGCAGTTTGAATGATCCACTCCACACAACGTCCTCTAACTGTCCTGCAGATGAGAGAAGCTCTAATCTAAACCACCTATAACCACTTTTTGGACTCCGATCTCTTAATACTGTTGGAGATGTATGAAGCCTGACAGGAAGCTCTAATGACATGATATAAGGCTTAAAAAAAAGAACTTGCCGCCTGCTTCCTTTATTTCATATTTTGATTTACTGGTGACAATGTGTGATTTTATTTTTCTAATGAGAAAATTGTACATTTAATGCTAAGAAGGAAAAAATTGATTTTTGCTGACTAAAACTATATTGTACTGTTAAGTCTTTTGCATGCTATTGATGTCATTGTATACTTAGTGAATAAAAAAGAAAATTGTTTTGTTTTTAGACTTGTGGAATGTGCAAAGATCAATTTCAATATAATGTCCTACTTTATGGGTTAGCATCTAAACATGTGACGAGTTTCATGTCAAAAACCCAAATGAAGTTGTCCCCAAATGTTATTCTTGACAGTGGAATCCTATGGAAAAGCCACTGAGGGTGCCTTATAGACCATGAAACCCTGTAGTGAGAACAATGACAATGTTTATATATGTATTATATTAATATAAAATTATAATAATATTTTAAATCAAACTTGATTACTCTAATTGAAAAAACATAGATTGAACAAATAGATGATGGCTGACTTGTATGAATTTCATAAATTAATTGACCAACCAAGTGACAGATAAAGCGTATGACGAATGTTAGAATAAAAACAAAGGATGTGGACTTTGGATGAAGCTTCAAACTAAGTCCTTGACATTTTCTTCCATCTCCTCCTCCTCCTCCTCCTCCTCCTCAACCCTTTGACCCTTTGCTCTCCTCCTTTAATCCAGCTTCTCCGCCCTCCTCTGTGGCTCCATTCTTGTCTACGACATTCCTGAGATTTATTCCAATGAAAGGACGGAATAGCCTTCACCTGGAATGACCTCACCTGCATGGTCACAGGAAAGGTCAAAGGGTGAGATGAAGGGTGTGAATGGGGCACACTAACAGTGTCAGACACCATAGTGAAAATGCTCCACTTAAGTTAATATTATGCCTTCATAACTGATATAGTAAAAAAACATCAGGAGCACTAATCACAGCTTTTTTACTTCTTTGCTTGGAAAAACCACAGACTGTATAAAATATGGACGTAGTTTCTGTGACGTCACCCATATGTTTCTGAAGAGCCGTTGTGAAGCTCACTGGGCAAAGGGGTGAAGCGTGGGTGAGGCTGAGGTAGGCTGAATACAATGCTATAAAAAAAATGATACAAAGGCAAAAGCTCCAAGTCATAATTAACCAGAATGATCCCATAATGAAAAAAAGGTAAAGGAAAAGTAAAACTGTGCCGATCAGTTTTTAAAAAAAAATTAACTACACCTGCGTCCCACCCATCTCTTCCAGCACCAGTCATGGCACTGGGTTGGAGAGTGTGTCGTGTTTTCTGAAAATAGCTCCTCAGTGCACCTGTTTTTTTTAATGTTGTGGACGTGACCCTGATTACTGCTAATTCACTTAATGCCATTAATCCCATTTAAAATAACACACGCACGCAAGCCAGCACACACACACACACACACACACACACACACACACGCTCAGAGACACACTCATGGAGAGTACCAGACCATACAAAGAAGCTCGTAATGCATG
>NW_023339807.1:25221347-25225718 GCF_004916995.1 Morone saxatilis | reverse complement strand
AACACAGAATTTACTCATCGAAACTATAACCACCCACTTTACTCTCATGAAAACAAGGGTTTAAGAAATTTATTGGTGGGGGGCATTTTGCTTTTCGATATTCTCACCGTTCATGGCGGGACAGGCACGCCGAACAAGCACAACTGCAATGCATAGAAACATGAAGAGCCACGAGGCATCACACACTTGTGTATGTACTAGAGGTATAGATGTAGGGACACAAGGAGTAGTCAGAAAATAGTGTTACCGGAGCGACTAATACAGGTTGGCATATAGGGTCAGATAAACAGGAGCCACGAGCGCACTACAGAGTGGACGCAAACAGGAGCAAGCAATCTGGCGGACAGAGAATGAGGCAATTATTTGACCCATGGGATAGCATCTATGGTCCCAGTGTTCTGATAGCATCAGACTAGCGGCAGACACGCACTTAGACAAAGTAACCAATTTCTATTGTCGTGGTCAAAACAAGCGGAACACACACAACACAGATTTGTCTGATAACACTGTCTTGTCTACACTCTCCAACTTTGATAAGACGGGAGGAGAAAGGGAGTAGACAGAACAGAATGAGAAGAGGAAAATGAGCCAGAAGAGGGAAGCGCGGCCTGAATAAGGCAGGTAGCAGAAAAGGCTAGGTGTGGAGAAGGAAAGAAAAGACGGAGAATAAGATGGAGACAGTAAAGGACGAGGAAAAAAAGAGGTTGCTATTGTACTCAGTGTCTCAGTGGAGTGTTGAGGGACCAGGAGAAGGGTGGGGGAATTTTAAAGGTTCAGATAGGTAATCTGGCAACCCAAACTCTGATCTAACCTCCTGATGGTTTTTTATCATCACATTGCTGTGAAAGACATCTGGGAAACGCACCAATCCCTGTTATTAAACCACGACACGTCCTCCAACCTCACTCGAATTCAAGTCGCTTTCTCATCCCTCGTATTCCTCTTTTTCCTCCTTAGTGTGGAAATCTACATCATTGTTAGTGATCCTGATTCAACATTTTCACTCAAAGCAACTGATTAATTACATGTCAGCTGAGAACACAGACAAAGTGATCACAATTCAGTATTAAAGCTTCATCTTAGAAACCAATTATCCAGGTAAATACCAGTATGATATGTCTTGAATGTACGCTTGAGTGAATTATACCTTACATGTTTTGTTTTTCAATAGTGAGATTGTCAGTTTTCTGTGAATCAGTAAAGAGCAAATTGTTAGTCCATTTTAACTGTCTACATTTTATTTTGAACTGATCAGGGACAAGATAAACCACTTTTGAATTTGCCCAAAGATTAAGAAGCCTATTAGGATATGTATGATTAATTAACAAGGAAATTAATATGCTCAAAACATTCTTCTTCGATTTTGACTGTGATTAATTCGCGTTAAATAATCGATTAGAAACTGACCGTTTGTCACCTCACGCGTCAGCAGGAGTCCAATCAGTTTACTAATTTGATTTGGAAAAGGGCTTCACAATATATAGGAAATTAATTTTAAGGAAAAAGTTGGGAACCACAGCTCACCTAATGTGGACAGTTAATTGCTCAAGATACAGTATTTCATTGTACTTTTTACATCTTTCAGCAAACCAAAAAAAGGTGAAATCTGATTGAGGCCTCTTAAAGGCCAAATAAAAAGAACCAAGACTTCTTTCTAAAGCTGTCTTTGTGCACAACAGTTCAACAACAGTTCAACAACAAGAAATATGACAGAGTGCAATGCAGCTGCAAGCAACAGTTCTCATGATTTATGCTCCAATTATCTTTAGGAATGTTGATTTGCATGTGATCAGGGCTGGTAAAGGCATTTCTTTAAATGGATAAGTAATCTCATATTATAGCATCTTTCATATTGTATATTTTAACACAGAGCATAGTGTGGATACCAGATGTAAAAATGCCCTCTTGTAACCCAATAAAACATTGGAACAGTTTTAGAAGGCAGTGCGGCTAAGGGGATCAATAGTGGAGCGGCAAATAAACTGCAGTCAAAAGTTTTTAATTATATCCACAAATGAAAAATTATAGACAGAACACAGATTATGAATATTGGATTTTATGTGCATACCGCAAGGGTTGCAAGAAGAGGTTTTTGCATGTGGCATTTATCTAAGCAGCATTTTGCCACTGTGCCACACTCTTAAGCACTGCTACCGTCTGAAACCTGCATCTGAACAGAAACTAAAACCAACAATAATCTATAAAAATGCCCATCACAAGTTCCCAGGGTCTGAGATGACATCTTCACAGGGCTGGGCAATACAGCTGAAAACAGTTCATCACAATACAATGTTTCAGTTAATATGTTAATATTAATAATTATTGAACTATTTTAATACTTAACTATTGTGGTGAATCACTCATAGTCTGCTCCATAATCAAGGAATATGATTAAGTGACAATATCAATATTCTATTGAACGATTTTCTTATTGTTATTAATTAAGTGCCAGTACATATTGCTACTGTTTTATCGCCCAGAACTACATCTTCATATAGCTTGTGTTGTCTGACCAACAGTCCAAAAAACCAAAAACATTATTCTGTTTACAGCCACTAAAAACAAAAGGAAAGCACCCAAATTCATCACATTTGAGAAGCTAGACCGAGAAAATGATTACCAGTTTTTGCTTTAATAATGACTTAAACAATCTATGGCTTATAAAAACATTTTAAAATGTATTTTCTGTCAAGCAACTAAGTGATTGAAAGTAATTATTAATGGAAAGAGTTATTGTTTCTGCAATAATTTGCGTACTTAATTCATAATTTCAGTATTTTGTTGAAGCTGAGAATGAAGAGAGGAAGTTGAAATGTGGTCCTAACATTCCTGACAAAACAGATCCACAGTGACTGTGTTCTCTAGAAAGAAACAACAGAGAACACATTACAAAAAGCCACTGAAGTGAAGCTGCGATGCAGGTAAAGTTTTCTTAATGCTGTGTTTCCTGGGGGGTGCCTAAAATCACAGACTGAAGAAGAATGAGGCAGGCTGAGGAATAAGTGTGTATAGACCTAAAACACCTCACTGAAATTCTCTGATAATCCCTATCGGGAATAGCTGTTGAGTTCCGTGACACTCCAGAAGTTCTTTGACCAGGAATGATGGATGTTGGCGATCCAGCACTTGATGCTTTTTCTACCGTTTGACTCACTTCAAGGCGATCCAGATGAGTGTGAGTGTGAGCTAAATGCCTTTAATACAAAAATACAAGAAGTGAGAAGGTGTCTGGGGTTTCTTTGGTAAGAAAAATAAAGTCAAAGTCTCTTTTCTAACCTCCCTCCCCAATCAGGCTGTCAGAGATGCTTTAACAGGCCGTCGTTCAGCGGTACGGACGCCTGCTAAAACACGGCGGCGTGATTTATGAGGTTGTCCCACTCCGTCAAAGAGCCGGCTGAACTCTTGTGTTTTCTCTGGGACGGCGAGGCTGTGAGAGGGAGGCCTTCTGCTTTTCTTTGACACGCGTGTTCACACGGTCATGAACAAAGAGCTTTATTCTCCGCTGATAGGTCGTGTGTGAGAGACCCGCCCTGCCTCCATCACTCTCCAGACTCCCCTCCCTCTATGATGAATATGTCTCTTTTTTTGTAGTTGTCAGAGTCTGAAGTATGGGCAGATGAAAACAAAAACACTCCAGCGGATGAACCCTCACCACACACTCAGGTACACAACACGCACACAAAGATATGGCCATTCAGACAGAGCCAATCTCCAACAAATGCAGTATTCAACATTGGCCAAGACCGTGATAAACTGCAGAAACAATTAGTGGATTAATCAATAAGTCAATCGGCAGACTCACAGCAAGACTCACAAGTCTTTGTCTCTAAATGCTTTCGCTCTTTCGTTGCTGAAAACTGAGTTTTGGGAAAAATTTTATTAAAAAATAATTTGTTTGGCAAAACTAAGCCCAATCTTTTACCAGGGTTTGTTGCAGGTTTCCCACTGGTTACTACATTTTTCCAGGTATCCTTTCTTAATCAGGAGAGAGAGAGAGAAGAGAAAAAGGCAGGTGCTGAAGGGGAGGAAGCAGAATTTTTCAGTGTTGGTGATGTGGAGAGATTTCATCAACATCATAAGAAGGCTTAAGGATTAATTGAGAAAGGGACATTGTAAGTCAGTGTAGAGTGTAGGGAAAAAACTTGATTTTTAGGAGCAGAAATTAAAATTACTTTTTGACTGCTTGTGGGACAAAAAAGAATTTTAATTTCAGAGGCTTTAACTTTTGCCCTTAGAGGGCTTGGCTTTGATCATTATTTCATCTTGAAAACAGCTGAATAGCTATTAATAATTAATACTAGCATAGTGTAGATTCATCCATCCTACAAATCAAAATATCTCCCCGGATGGTACTGTGTTGACAAGAAAGAA
>NW_023339807.1:25221191-25221322 GCF_004916995.1 Morone saxatilis | reverse complement strand
TGTGTGTGTGTGTGTGTGTAAATCGTACATTGTCTGTTTGTGGTTAGAGATCAAAACAAGGCAGGCTAATCTTGGCAGACAAAACAGAGAGATCCTGACTACAAATTAGCACCACACACAGACACACACAC
>NW_023339807.1:25220782-25221092 GCF_004916995.1 Morone saxatilis | reverse complement strand
TCTGCAGCTGCAGAACCAGTGCTACCAAGTTCTTTTCTTTTTTCCACCTGTTTCCTATGTTATTTTCCGCTCTTTCATCGTTCATTTTTTTGTCCAGGAGATTGTGAATATGTGAAACATTCAATGAGGGATTTTCACAAGTACTTCCAGAACATATCTGCGAGTACTTCCTAAAAATATGCTGAAATAAAAACCAGTGGGGAAAAGGTAAATGGAGAGCTCTGTTTTTCTCGTTTTCCTTTACATTATATCTTGGTTTGACCTGCACCTGACTGAATCATACTGCTGTGTAGAGTTTTTCTGCTATTTT
>NW_023339807.1:25202287-25220675 GCF_004916995.1 Morone saxatilis | reverse complement strand
TAGAGCAGGTCATCCATTAATTGGAAGATCAGTGGTTTGATCCCAGCTCCCTCCAGTCCGCATGTTGAAGTGGGCCAGATACTCGCTCCCGAAGGCTGTGTGAGTGAGCGTGAATGACCGTTACTTACTCTTTCTGAGCTAACGAGTTGGCACCTTGCATGGCAGCCTCTGTCTTCAGTGTATGAACGTGTGCGAATGGGTGAATGTTGTCATGCAGCTTAAAGCACTTTGGGTAGTCAGAGGACGAGAAAGACGCAATATAAATGGTCTATTTACCATTCAGTGTCCACTAAATGAGAAACTTACTATACACTTTTGCCAACCCTTTAAAATACAGTCTTCTGACCGTATCATAATGATTCTGTATCAGCTCTCTGTGGAAGCTATATGATGTGCACACTGAAATACTGAAACACACAAATTGTGCATCATTATTTAAACATTTTCCCAAAATCCACCCTGGCATATTTGATATCATTGGAAACTTTATTATAAAATAAACAGCCTCTAATGACTGACACACCATTTGGGTGGGTATAAGAAAATAATCTGCTTGCAACACTATGCTGCCAATGCAACTTGTCATACCTAGATGACCCATAATGCATTGCTGCTGCAGAGACTCCATTACTTTCCGTGCCCTTTTCCCCTGAATAAAGAAAAGCTGCTGAAAATAAAGAGAGAGAGAGTTTTTTCCCCCCAGAATGGTACACACATATACACACACACATATTCCCTTGCACACCTACACACAACCTGTACACACACAGTGTCCCCATGGTCCAACAGTGAACCACACACTTGATGCAGTCCAGACCAGAGAGACCTGAGAAGCCAACAAACGCTCACACACACACAGAGCCAGGTCTGAGGTGATGGTTTTGGTTGTGGTCCCAGTGAAAACGACACTAATTTGGAGCTAAGGAGTTTTGGCAAGCTGAGTCAAAATTCCATAAACTTACAACTGTAGAAGCCGAAAGCTCACACTGCTAACGTAAAGGGAACGAGGTCAATGCTAACGCTATTGTGATGCTTACACACTGATGACACAGCACGATACTCTCAGTCCACCTTCGCTTAGATCGCTAATCCGATCAAACACTGGTGGCTTTGTAATGTGAATTCCACACACACTTACTTAAACACACACGTACATGCACAAACACACACACACACACGCGCACACACACACTGCTGACAAACTCCAAGAACCACACTAAATAAGTTGTACCCACAAACACACCCTTGGCAGAAGTGAGTGTGTGCCTGCATGTTCGCATCGGGAGTGTGTGTGTGTGTGTGTGTGTGTGTGTGTGTGTGTACTGTTGCCCCCACCATGCCTGTTTACTTTTCTCTCAATGGTCTCCTTTGAAGGACAGAGGAGAGGAAGAGAGGGAGAGAAGTGAGTGAAGGAGGGAGAGAAGGGAGGGGGGAAAAAATGAGGAGAACTCTGGGAATTCACTGCAACAAGATAAATATCCTCGGCTTGGCGTCGCAAGGCCGCCGCACTCTCTCTCCCCGACACACACACACACACACACACACACACACACACCCTGATTACAGAGTAAATATGTGTAATCTTATAAATCGGCCATTGTTTGTGAGGCGGAAGCAACAAACGCGAGCGCACACACAGACAACATGCAGAGACAGACATGTTGACTTTGGAGAAAGTGAGCTGGTGGAGGTGATCAGTCAAGTTGGGTCACACACACAGACACACAGACACACACACAAACAAAATATTCCAATCATCCGTTGATTGTGCCGATTCAAATCTTGTGTTGTCAGTCAAAGCATCTGACTTTTTATTCACTGTGTCAACGTACACAGAAAATAGTGCGGCAGGCAAAGTTTTACCAACCTAATGTGGTCTTGGAATTACATCCCTGTCAACCCAACCACCTCCTTTTGCTGGGGACGCTGTAAAACCCAATCAAGGACCTGTGTTGGTCCCCGGACCCCAGTTTGAAAACCACTGGTCTGGTTAATATGCTCCTTGCACTCAGCCAAATATTGTGACTGAAAAGAATCATCAGTCAGCAACACCACATCGGTCTCCCAGTTAAACCTTTTATGCGTATCGTGAATTGATTTGAAAGGATTTAGATTTGATAAAATGTTATCAAATACCAACCCTAGTGATGGAAACAGGGAGCAGGGTGATGGAAAAACTGCAGGAGTGTGGGGTGACTTGCTGTAGATTTATTATAGACGCTTCGCCTCTCATCACCTCTCACTCGAAAGGCATCCTCAGTTCCTCTCAGCCTTCCAGAGAAAAATCTTCTTCTAGTTGACTTTGACTTGGCACTTCTACATTTTCTCTGACATTGGCTGAGTGAAGCCATTTTTCTCATATGTGCTCCAGACAACATCCGGAGGGTCAGATCTGGACATTGTAGCAACAAATGTCACACACGACCAGATATTGTCCGTGTCAGACGCCTTCTCACCTACTGGGAATACTCAGTTAGGTTTAGGAGAGGGGTGGCGTCTGGGTAGAGCGTGCGGGAGGAAGAGGAGGAAGCCGTAATGAGGACCGTTTTTGCATTGTATCAGTATTGTATGTATTTAGACATATCTGCAATATCAACAACAGAGTGGAAAGTGATATAAAGGCAAACAGAAAAGAGGGCAAAGCCGCAACACTCCGCGCAACATCATCAACACGTCCGCAATCGCTCGCTCGCTGTGAATTCTCCAGACAATGACCTCTGTATTCACACATGGGCTCAATCAGACATTACACAGCCTTTGTGCTAGGGAGCTCCGTTTAGTGTTTATGATTCGGAGATTTGCGTTCACACATACAGCTTGAGAATCCACACAGCCAGTCCAATGTGGAAAATTCACCAAATATAATATTATAGGAATATTTTTACAAACAAAAAGCAAATAGCTGACACATTAGATCTGACGTAGGGGACCGTCCTACATTTCACTGTATCTGCTACTTAAAACAGAAACATAAACACATGCACAAACGTTTTCCAGCCTGTGCCAAAAATCCATTAGCTACAGCTCTGAACGCAGATCTGTATATATTGTTCCACTGTATTATAGTTCGACAGACTGCCTGCATGTCCCATTGTGCATATGGTTTCCATACATGCAGACCACATGACGTGCTGCATACACAGCTATATTTACAGCTAATTAAATAATGGAATGACACGCACACACAGGGATCATTGTTGAAATGGCATTTCCTTAACGAAGAGGAATTTATTCATCAAAAATCAGATGCATGTGGCAAATTTCCTCATCAGGTGGGCAGTGTGTGTGTATACTGTATGCTGGTGTGTAATCTTATTACTCGGGGTGTATCCTCTGCAGACAGAGTCCTGCTGGTTTAAACAAAGAGCAATTCGTCAGAGCTGACCAGGGATCAGAGATTAAACACAACACAATCAGTATGATAACATTAAAACTATTTTCTTTGCTTCGGTTGTTTGAACGTGGCTGAATAATCTACATTAGATCTTTAAATCTACTTTAGCAAACTTAGTTTTACTTTATCTCAAACATGCTCGTTGCAACTTTATGCCCATTTTAAGTTTGCTGGTTTTATCCTCATCTCTGTGTAACTTTAATTTACCTTTTGTTCTAGTGTTCTGTTCAAAATGTCCCCTTTTATTTCACATTTCTTGAACATTTATGTCAACACTTTAAATGTTATCTTACTTTTATTTTCACTTTAGTGTCTAATTAACATTACTTCTTCTCAAAGGAAATACAGCCTTAACTGTAGCTGCTGCTGTTAGCCGTCCTATTAAGTGAATACCGGGTAGGGTGCACCTGGGCAGTGTTGGTGTTTAACGTTCTCTACTACAGCTTTGGACTACCTGTCCATTAGCAGCAGCTAGCGGTTCGCTAATAGCTATAAGTAAATGGTCAGCCTTGCTCTGACTGGAGCAGATTGGAAATGTTGCATTCAGAGCAGTCTGAATTCTGAGCTTTTTACATACGTTTTAGTCATTATTAGACTATTTGGCCTTGTTTAATATCAACATCTGACACTGTACAGATATATTCAGATTCATATGACAGAAACAGCACAAGCACAATAGATCCCATTTAACTTTTATTTTACATCTTTGTTTTTCTTTTTTACACTGAAAACCCGACTATGCATCACCTCCTCTTATTATTTCACTCCAGTCACTACCTCCAGTGTACCCCAGAGCACACAAATGGATGTTTTTAATCACCACTTCACTGTGGTCTTTTGACTCACAACGTCATCGAAAGCGTACAAGTTTACAGTTTGCGGTCGACATGGCCGACAGCATGAAACTGCACACATTGTCTTGTGTGCTGCAAAGTTGATTTCATTTACTCTATAGCTAAACAAAGCTTCCCACGACCAAAGCAGAATGCAAACAGCACCCTGCTGCGGTTTTGTATGTTACAGTCAAAACTTCTGTGCCAGAAAAGCGAGGCAGGGAGTTTTGAAACCACAACACAAGGTCAAACTGTACCTTTGACACCAGGCAGCATGAGCTGGCATCCAGGTCCCACCAGTGATCTTCACCAGGGTGGTTCACAGTGATGGTGGAGTCAAGGATTTCCCAGGTCAGTGTCCACTATCAAAGGGGTGTAAAACTCAGGCCTGGACTGTTGGCACTCAACTATCAGACTGTTTAATTAAAGCTGCAGGAAAAAAAAACCCTCCATTCTATAATCTCTGCTTCTCTAATCTCCTCCCAGCGTGACAGCTTTCCAACATGGATGATTTATTAAATCTCTGCTTGGTGCCCAGCAACAGGACACAATGAGAAATGATGCAGTAAGCATGGTGGGAAACTTTTCCTTAATATATTCACAAGTCAAAACTCCAGTTTGAATAATTTGGCAAGAAAACTGGTAACTGGAGCACAGCAGGACTGCACTGATGACTGTCTCTTCAGAATACCAAAGGAAAGGCACTAAAATTACTTTTAGCGGGTCGTCCAGTAATCAGAAGGTTGGCGGTTCGATCCCCGGCTCCTCCTGCTGCGTGTATTCTTGAGCAACCAAATTGCTCCAAGTTCTGTGCCATCGGTGTATAAATGTGTGTGAATTAATACATTTCCGCACCTTGCACACATTGCAGCCTCTGCCATTGGTGTATGAATATGGGTGAATGTGACATGTAGTGTTAAGTGCTTTGAGCAGTCACCAGTAAATGGATTTCACAGTGATCAGGAGACATCTTGTGTCCTGCAGGAAAACCTAAACTGAACATAATTAGCATATTCATAGATTCTGAAATTTGTAATGAGTTAGAAGGATTATATGTTTTTTTTTTTAAGGATTTGAATGTGGAAATTATACTTTTTTTGTGGAAAAAACATACAGTATCAGACACACATTATTGTTCCAAGCAGACTATTTGGTTATGTCTTAATACATGTCCGGAGGGGATCTTTAATTTTATCCTGCTTTTAATTAGTTCCTTGTCCTTGTGCTGTGTCATCAGATTGGTTCCTCCTGTGCTTCATTTCTTTCACTGATTAACCTGCTTTTTTTTCTCCTTTTTTTGTGTGTAGCTCTTTGTTTAAGTCTTTATTTCTTATACTGCTTCTTTATGTCATTGATTTCCTTTCAGTCTTTCTTTAAATAATTAATTAATATTTCCTACACACGTTCTCTTTCCTTGCCCTCAGCAAAACTTTCTCCGTCCTCTGTCTTGTTTCCTTTCCCTTCTCTTTCGTCTGCCCTCTGCGGCGTGATGGAGGGATCGGATCACTCTGTCATTTGCACGACAGACAGCAGACAGATGAAAGCAGATCAATAGGAAATAAAACAGACAATAAAAGTCAGATTTGTTCTTTGATTCCTTCAGCTGTGGGGATCAGAGGACAGGAAGGAAAGGAAAGGAGGGAGGAGGAGATCATTTATGACTCTCTCTCCCCTTCCATCTGCCTGATTCAGATCTTTCTTTTCATGTTACTTCTACCTCTGTTGCTTTACCTACATTTCTTTTGTGTCTTGCAACCTTTTAAATATTTAATTTTGCTTCACAATCATATTCTCTCCATCAAAAACTAGTAGTTCTTTCTTGTAATGAAAAGAGTGTGGAATCTTTGCATTTCCATCTTTTTCATCCCTCCTGTCTCTTTTGCAACCAATGATCTGTGCTGCATTATAAACTGCTGTAAAAACAGACACGCATTGTGTTTCCATCCCTCCTTTTTCTCTTCGCACTTGTCTTCTTTTCTAATTTTTAATTTATTTGATTTTCCATCCCTCTCTCCTATATTTTAGTAACCCTATCTTCCCTTTAACTCCCTCTTTTCATCTCCTCATCTTTCTGCATTTCCATATGTCTTTACATTTGATACAGCCAATTCTCATTCTTTGTATTTCTATATCTTTGTTGCACTTTTCATCTGTCTATTTCTTCTATCTTTCTCTGCATTTCACCCTCATATCCCCTCCTTGACAGTATCGTACCCCTCCCACCCCTGACCACATCCATATGTTAACAATAAAGTCTCCTCCAGCTCCACCACATCTATGAGGAAATCCTCTGGCAGGTCATCTATGTCTGTCTGATAAAGAACAGCACAGATGCTTCATCCTCGCTCTTCTCTTCCTCCCTTCTCTGATTGTTTTTACACAACTTTCATACTACAGCTTGTGTCAGGTCCAAAAATCTGGGCCCGTACCCTACTGGAACCGATTGTGGATTGTGTGTTATCCTGCCCGCAACCGCTGCAGCATTTAATGAGCCCGAACCTGATTAAAATCTGGAGAAGATAAATAAAATGGAACTTGACCTGATCAAGCCTGAGAGAATTAGAGCCAGACTCGGTCCGAACCCGTCTGGTGGTCAGGGCGGGGCTGATTCGGTTTTGGGCTGAGAATCAAAGCTCTATCACAGAAGAGTTATCTGATCCTACTGATATTACAAGGTTTTACAAAGCTAAATCTGAAACGCTTTAACTTTAAACATACTTTTTAATGACCTAATGCTACCGGGAATCGAATGGAGGATCTATTTGAATTGAAAACAATGGAATAAGGCTTTCAGCACCAGCTGATTTTCATTTGTTGATGATAAATTAAAGTTGTAAAACGATTGTGAAGAGATTAAAAGAAAAATATGCACCAGGAAACTGTAAGACAAATACATAGACCAACCTCATGGTGGTTAAATGAATGAGCAGACAAATCCTGATTTACACGGTGAAAAAAATAGCTTGTGAAGTACTGCTCGAGACGGTCCTCACCACAATGACTACAGCAAACACCTGGCAAAGGCCCCGGGAGGTGTGTACGTGTGTGTGTGTGTGTGTGTGTGTACACAGGTAGAGTTGGATAAAAAGACTACATCCCTCAGCTGGGAGACAGCCTACCCCCATCACACACACGCATACACAGAGTCACATACACAGAACATTGAGTGTCAGTCAGCTGAATGAAAGACAGCCATTCATTGATAAGACAGACAGTCACATAAACAGACTGTCTGAGGGAAAACAAACCAGACCACCGTCACCCCCTCTGTACTCCATTCAGCCTCGAGAGGGGTCTCACAGTGTGTGTGTGTGCCTGAGAGAGAGAGCACTGACGGGTGTGAATGTGTGTGTTCCTGGGGTGAAACATCTCCTGGGGGAAGTCAGAAAATGATTGAGAGAGTAAGGGAGAGCGGGAGAGAGGGAGAGGAAGTTTCTCGGCTTCTGTCGGTCCTTTAATCTGATACACAAACACACAGGGCACCTAAGAGCCTGCCATTCACACCAGACACACACACAAACACACTCCTCTCTTCATGAACACACACTCCTTAATGTGAAAACACAGTCAACTGAGACAAGAGTATGTGCACGGACACAAGCAGTTTTTGCAAGGACCATACTTTGAGGAATGTAAAAATGTTTTGCTCTTCTCTATTGAACTTCTTAGGTACCGTAAAAGCCCCCGGGAACAGCACCGGTTTAACTGAAGGAATCTGACAGTTATTTGACTCCCAGCCCTCCTGCGTGGGTTGGGTCCAAATTATATCTACTTAGGTTCAGGTAGGATCTGCTCTATCAGCTCCCGGATCACTGGCTGTGTCATAAAATGTGTTTTTTGAGGTGAAACAGAGCGTGAACTGTAAAGTGCAGAAAAAATGACATGACACATATTCTTGCGTGTATTGCTCTTTTCGACCGTGGTTCATTGGTTCATATCCATGGGTTTATTCGGACTGTTCTCAAATCATTAGGTATAAGTATTTTTCCATAAGGCTGTTTTGGATTTGGTCCAATGTTTTAAACGCGCAGTGCACATGCTTACACAGGGACAGAAACATGCTTACATAATCTGTTAAAATGCTTCCACACACACACACACACACACACACACACTGTATATGAACACAGACACTGATGTCCACAACATGCCTGTTTCATCACAACTCAGTAACATCTAGTGAATTACTACACACGTTAATACACACACATTCAGGAATCAGAACACACAAAATGGGTACATTTACATTTATGTATATACACTTGAAATGCACACTTGCTCATGCACTCCTAGATAGGCACACATAGATACAGGGAGTGAGAGGCCCGGCTGTTAATGGCGGTGGTCCTGCGCTCCACAGTGGGATCTGTGTTTAGCCATGTTTAGAGCTCCATTTGGGGCCAGATAAATCAAGCTGCTGTCCACCAGAAGCCTCCATTAGGGGCCCTGCGAGGCCCCTGGACGGCCTGTCAGTCACCCCGTCAGTCAGCGAGCCGCCCTCTTCCAGCGTTTGAACTCATAATTACAGGGAGGCTCAGCTCGGCCCGGCCCGGCTCCCGAGCTCTCCCCCCCGCCACCTCCCCCGACGTCAGTGCTTGCTAGCCCAGCGCTAATGCTAATACTAACAAACGACGGACGTTTCACCTCCAGAGGAAACGGCAGCGAGGAAAATATTTATGGAAACTGAAAAATCCTCCCTCGATTTGTTCTGCCCCCTCTGGCCTCTCTTCATCCATTTCCACAAACTCCTTTTTAGTTTTTATTTCTTTGAGTGACAGTCTGAGTTTTCCCTTGAATCTGAGAGGTTAGCGAGTTGGTTAGCAGAGGAGCACCAGCGCCAGGCTAACCTCTGGTTGCCACAGATTAATCAAACACCAGTTAGAGGGAAGAGTGTAAAACACAGGGGCTGCGATGACTGATGGCTTTTTAAGGAGTGACGGGGGAGGGAGGTGGAGAAGAAACACACCTCCGAGCGAACAGAAGACAAGAAAGAGCTGGAAATTACCACCAATGCCCAAACAAACTTGTTGAATTTTGTCCATAGGTGGTTTGTCTTCTCTACCGGCCTCTTCGACACATAACAAACAATCATTCATGGGTCTTACTCTATTCTGAAACTCATCAATCATATTCGCCTGGTCAAACAGTTCAAACATCGGGTGTATTTTGGAATCCAGCCGCTGTGGTCGGCAGATGAAAAAGTTTCCTGCGCTTACACGTATACACACATGAAGTCAGACGTGGCTCACTAGCGCTCAGGAATTCATGAATAAAATATAGGCCCATAAAGGCAGCATGAACAATGGAAATATTATCCTCCGCTGCATAAATGCACAGCCGACCACAGAGTATTC
This sequence comes from Morone saxatilis, assembly GCF_004916995.1. Classification (NCBI taxonomy): domain Eukaryota; kingdom Metazoa; phylum Chordata; class Actinopteri; family Moronidae; genus Morone; species Morone saxatilis. The sequence continues at coordinate 25,211,094 of NW_023339807.1, read as the reverse complement.
TCACAGGGCGCTCGTTCCTCTTATCTCTGACGGCTCGTCGGCGATGGCCGGCCGCTGCATGTGGAGACACACACACCGCTAACGAGGGGGAAATCCCCCCCCATCACCTAAGATTGATGCAGAAAATTTACCCAGCAGACATTCCTCCGAGTCGAAATGAAAGAGGTGCCTGGTTCACCAGCATTCCTGATTGGCCACACATTCCTTTGCCATTCTAACAACAGTGTGATTGCTGGCATGGAGCCGCGGCTTCATGAGGTAAACACCCTGCAAAATTTCTGCTTTATAAATAGTCCTCTAAGGTTTCACCTGGTGAAGGTTCTAGACCAGGAATCAATGTCAGTGCCTTATATGAATTGGAAAAAACAATTACAGTTGGAATAGTGAAGGAACAATGTCCTACCTTTCTAAATCGAGTGCTTCTGAGCAAGGTGTTAAACATGCTAACTAGAGACAAGAAAATGTGCAGTTACCAGAATACAATTACGGATTTCTTTGGATTTGAACATTGTTGGAAACATTTGGGATAATGTCAGCATTTTTAGACATTTTAATGCGAAAATGTTACATATACCTTTTAAAAAAAAAGAATGATGATAAGTAAAAAGAAGGAAAAGAAAAGACAAGATAAATAAATATGAAAAAGTAGAAATCCTGACCAAAGGAGTGAATAAACTGAGAAAAGAAAGGAAAGAAAATCAACACAGATAAATTAAACAAGAATAAAAACCAAGTAAATAATCAAATTAAAAGCATATTTGATTTTAGGCTCATCCAACTCCCCGGTCAACTTCCTTTTAAAAATGAAGATGTGATGTATCCTCGTGAAATCCGTCCTGTTACTGAAGGCAAACTGCTGAGCTGGCCCTGGCCTCAGCAGCATGACTCCTAATACTGACATGAATTATTAATTTGACGCATTCATCACTCTTCCGACCAGCCGTCGATAGCCTCCATTATGGCGGGTGTGTATACATTACAGAGTGTATAGTGTGTCAGAAACTTCCCGCATGCGAGCCACTGGATGGCGGGAAGAGGGGAAGACGGAGAGAGAGGGAGGCAGAGAGAAAGACCGGGTGATGGACAGGAGTGACAGCAGAAAGCATTAGCTTGAGGGGGCAGAGTCATGATATCAGAGCTAGATATCAGACAGAGCGAGAGAGCTGGAGTAGCGTGAGGCAGTGGCACTTTGACAGGTAATTCAAACTGCACATCGGGGGAAGAAACGCAAGTTGGGAGAGGCTAGACAAAGTTTTATAGTGATGTACAAAAGACGTAGACAGAACCGAGGTTCTCATTCATTGTGCATCTTTCATTCATCTGCCGCTCTCAGGCGTCCCTACTGTATCTCTACTGTCGCTTTTTAGGCATCTTCCCTTTTGCAAGCTCATATTAGGTAGGACTCCTCTTGAGACTGAACCAATCAATGACAAGTGATTACTTTAAAACTATTAAAACTTTTGGATACAGGTGGTGATCAGTTTTGGCTGGCTGGCAGGTTTAAATAAATTTGTGTTTTGAACGTGTAGGATGAAGTAGGATTAAGCTGAATTCACCAAAATGGACTAAAGGTTTGGACACATTGGTAGCCGCTTGTTTTATTTATGTTTTAGTCTTTCAGTTTTTTTTGTTGCTTTATAGTGTCGGCGGATTGTTCCTGAGATTAGACCCAACTGGTACCAAAGTCGAGCTGTGGTCACATAGGGATACGTGCTATTTTAAGGCATGCAAACAGCTGAGCAGGGACAGTACAGGAGTCATATGCATGTAGCTTACCATTGTGTCTCTGTGCCTGTTTAGAGGTCAGGTGAGACAGGTGGTCAGTGGGTGGAAATTGGCCCCATTTAATAATAGATTCACCAAAAAGCTCTATAGATTAGAATTTGTTTATGGGCTCGGTGGTTTCTCTCTGCTCTTCAATATGGCGACTTATCTGCAGGCTCTGAATACATGTTATAACCCACACAGTGTTATCACTATGTATTCAAATTACCTGTTGATTACCGTTTTGTTTTTTTTATCTCTGTCTCGGGTGCCTAAAGAAACATAGCTGATGAAGTATGTTTGCAATAAGTGCCGCTGATTAAACTGTTAAGACATTAAACAGAGTGAGGAAATTAACATTTAAGGCAGACAAGTTTAGAACTGGCTCCCTGATAGCTTATCCTGGCGACAACCGAGTGAACACTGTTTATTTGGGTTAGAATAGTATTAAGAACCTCAACAGGCTCATTAATTTCCTCTCATTAAACTCCAACAATGTTTCTGAACTCTGAAAGTTAATGTGCATCAAATTAAAGTATTGTTAGAGCACGGTGCCGGACAGACAGAGTGGCTCTGATCACACAGAGACAAACAGTGACGTACTGACAGCTTTAACAGCTAATGAAGAGATGATGTCACGCGGCCTCGCTACGCTAACGAGAAGCTAATGGACGATGGAGCTGATGACCGCCACGTCAGCCTCTAGAGTAAACAGCAGGGGCAAGGAACCATCACTTTGTTTCTGACACACACTCACACACACACATCAGCGAGACATTAAACGCAGTCCCACCCTACTATACGTCAAACTTAAACAAAGGGTGAGACAAAAGCTTAACGGCTGCTTTGTTTTAAAATCAGCTTTATACTGACCTTGAATACAGACACACACACACACACACACACACACACACACACACGTAACAGAGCACAAGAGGGAGAGAGAGTGACCCTTGCATGTGGGCGTGCAGATACAAGTGTATCTCTAATAGTTTGTGTCTGTTTAAACTAATGTGATTTGTAGTGTGTGTGTGTGTGGTGTTTTGTCACACTGGGTGTAAGCTCACAGTTAATCACCTAAAGAGGAGGAAATCCTAGGAATCAGCAGATCCAACTCTAACAGCCGTCATCAAGTTGTGTGATATGTTTGTGTGTAGTGGTGTGTGTGGTTGTGTGTACTGAGTATATGATGTTTGTGATAAGACTTACTCTCTAGGGTTAACCTGTACTTTCCAACAGTTGGAAGCTTAAATATGAATGAACATTTCCGATCTGGTATTTAAGCAGGACTTAGTAAGGTTGCCTAACCCGGAGTTTCATCTTTCAGCAATGTCCTCCAGCGTCCCTGGGGTTCAGGCCAGAATGGGATGTCTCACCTTCCTTCCTCAGAGCCGTCTAAATCAGCATGCGAATCACCTCAACTGGCCTCTGTTCCCAAACACGTTCAACTTCCAGAAAACTATGGGGTGACCAAATGGACAAGCTGTTTTCCTTCAAACCCCCCCGGGTCTTTCCTTCGTTACACCATGTGTGCACCCCCGTCCCCCGGGCAGATGCGAGCCGAGCTGAGTGGTGAATGTGTCCTTGTGATGTTTGTCCTGACCCTGGCTGTAAGTGGCGTCCAGCAGCGTGTCCAGGTTCTGCAGGGGAGCCGGGGTTTTTGTTTTGAATCGAGTCAGGCAGGCGGCGCTGGGATGGCCTCTGAACTGGCGGACGGCCCGCCTTGACAGCAGATCCTGGTACTGCTTGAGCACTGACACGGAGCTAACACACACACACACAAACACCACATCCGCACCAACAGGGAGACATTTTTATTCCACTCAGAAATGTTTTTTTTAGGTCATTGAGGCATCAACTGTAAACAAAACTGAAGGGAGATATCGATTGTCCTCATGTAGGAGGGGCTGACTGTATTTAATGTTAACCGCTAATTTATCATCTGTGTGTGTGGTGTGTGTGGTGTGTGTGGTGTGTTGTGTGGTGTACCTGGAAGGTGTTGGTCTACAGACAGGAAGTACTCCTGCAGCGCGGAGCGGGTCCACTGAAGCTTTTCTTGAAGTCTTTCAGCTCCCAGTTTGGAGGAAATTCCGGTCGAATCTCTGGACCAACTCCTTTTACCACCAACCACATGTCCTCAAAACTGTCACTCTGAATACGGGTAACGCTCTGACAGACAGACAGACAGATAGACGCACTTACACAGGGGCCTGTTACGGGAATACTGGGATAATAATAGGGATGTCGCAGAAGGGTGTAGCATGGGCCAAATTATTTTTCACAAATTAACTGAATTTGACACTCATGCCAGCCACCTCAAACATCACTGTAGAAACAAGAGCAGCAGGTATGTAAGAAATTGGATTTTTCCAGATTAATCCTGGATTCCGGATTTTCCGACCTGCCCAAACTTGTCATAATTAAAATGAGTGAATGGTGTACAGATTTGCGTATAGAGGTAGAGGAGACTATAAGCCTTGGCAGAGGGCTGTGCTCTCTGAGTGCCTTTCTACTTATGAAGACATTGGACAGTGGAAGATGTATCAAAAGTTATCAAAAAGGTACTTTAAGAGTTACAGAGAGGAACCAAAAGCTGATGAAAAATTTGTCAAAAGAAGCAACACAATGTTTAGAAAGTTATTCAGAGGCACCAAAAGACATCAGCCAATATAGATATCATTTGGGAAAGGCAGTTGGTAAAATATTTAAAGCCCTGAACCGGTACTGTATTAGAGACAGATAATTCCCACATTTATATGTAAACCAGTTTAATGGAGATAAACCAGCGTCTTATGAAAATCCTGTTTTCATCATGTAGTGCTGTTGTCAGACTCACGGGAGGTCTTGGAGGCCAGCACAGTAACCTTGGCTCCTGACAGGAACTGGAAAGCCAAACTATTCCCATCCTTATCTTCCGATTTTGCCGAAAATTCTGCAGAGAGAGGCAGAGACAGAAAGACAGACAGCGGTGTGATAAGACAGATAGGACAGCATATCATGATGCAAGACGCCAACAAAGGTGAATGAGATACAGTCGCACTCTTCACAAAGGCACACAATGTACGCGGGCATGAGTTTACACAGATCCCTCTTTACACAAAAGGCACACTCTCAGGATGAGAACGGACTGTGTGTTTAGACGTCAGAGCTGCTGACTGTAGCCGATTGTCAGATAACTGAGAAACAGAACAGAGACAGGCTGAAACACACACATACACAGAATCACAAATAAATAAACATGCATAAACACACTTGTATAAATAAATACACAACCACACACACACACACACACAGATACATAGCAGTTGATTACTCGTAATAATGGATACTCATGCCGCTACACACACTGTCATTACTCCTCTCAGCTTTCTGTTTGTGCTCAAGTCATTTGGTGCTGAGGAACGCCCCCAGGTTGGCACTTCATTGGTCCTCAGCTCTTAAGTGACATTAGTTGTACCATGTCCCATCAGTCCCAGATGAACTGAACAGACAGGTATTATAATCCATCACTGATGTTACGTCAGACTGGTTTTGTAAATGGACTGTATGTAGTGCTTGCATTTCATTCATACATTCACACACACACCCAACCAATTGGTGGGGTTCAGTGTCTCTGGCTCAAGGACACTTTGACACTCGGATAAGAGGAGCTGGGGATCGAACTGCCAGCCCTGCAATTAGTAGATAACCCACCCTACCGGCTAAACCCCAGCCACCCACAATCCAAGCACTGATTAGTGTGATTCATTTATAATGTTTAGAATACACTTTTTGGTCCAATTCTTTTCCCACACCAGCAATTGAACCTGCGGCTCCTGGGTGAAAATCAATCCAAACTGCAGGTCAGGTGAAACGCTCGGGCTGAGAGAGGTTTGTGTTTAATTTGCCGCATGTTCATTTTAAAGGTTTGATGAAAAAAACATTGTATGACACTGATCCACTATCTAAAATAAGCGGAGAAGAAATATCCTCTCATATACTCTCACTGTGTTTTTTGTTCATCTTTTACTCTGTAATGTACACGCAAATTGCAATAAACTGTAGTAGATTGTAGATTTTGGGGTAATCCAATAATCCCTCTAATCACATGAGACCTGCAGGTCCACCTTAATCAACATGCTGGCTGTACCGGCAGCACTAGAACACATCAGAGGTGTGCATTCATGTTTCAGCTTACACCAACACTGCTTACGTCACACAGCTGTCTCCACTGACAAAGTCTTTAACAAAACAATGTGTTTGGATTTACACAAAATGTGTGACTCAAATGCAGAGAGGGGATTGTTTGGGAAACTGAGAACAACAGTAAATTGTGTGTGTGCATGTGTGTTCTACCTGGGAAGATGGAGTTGAGGTCGACTGGTGGCTGGTTGGTGTCCACAGTGATCTTAAACTTGGTGGTTTTGGCTGGAGAAGACTGAACACAGACCAATGCCAGAGGAAGACTGAACTTGGACTGAAGAACCCTGGGAACTCCTGAGAAAAAGAAAATATATCAAAATTGAAAAATCATTTCATAATAATGTTTCCTCTTTATGTTTCCAATATTTTTCTCCACAGTTTAGTGCTTTGTATTTTCCATTCTGGACCAAAGTCACTGAGCTGCAGACGCCCGTGCAGGGGGTCCCTTTGCAAAGGTTAAATGTGTGCTTGCAGGTTAAGAGTTATGTTAAAAACTAAAAACTTCTTATTTATACATACACGCATACATAAAACCTTTTCTGCAGATACTTCAAATGCTGCAAATACTACTACAAACAGTAATAAGAATTGATTAACTCTGCATTATTCACTAGTCTCCAACCTCCACAGCCCACTTCCCATTTAAGTGGTTCCCTTCAAACTCCCCCACAGCGAATCAAACGAGATCGCTTTTTAGGCTGTTTCTCCAATCAGCAGTCCAGTTAACATTTGCTAGCACGGTCAACACTGCAGATATTCAGATTACATGAGTATCAGAGCGCTACGAGACCGAGAGACTCAACATCAACACCAGGTTTGGAGAGGTGTTTGTTGAAGAGCCGAAAAGGAAGTTTTGTGAAAAGTGGGGGGAAATTTTGAGGAAAAAAATAAAATAAAGAGGAGGAGAGTTAAGGCCAACTATAACTTTGTTCTGAGCTTAAGCAGTGCTGAGCTTGGCAAAAACCTACACTTAGCTAGAATAACAGAGCGAGGGAAAGGAGTGATGGAGGAAAACAGTTGTTAGGAAGAGATGGAGCGAGGGAAGCAGCAGAGAGGAGGAGAGCTAACGACAGGAGAGGGAGAAAACCTGAGTCGAGTGGAAATAAACCAGCGTGAGAGAGACTGAAAGAGAAATAATATGAGGAACGACAGCCGTGGTGGGAGGGAGGGACGGTTTAATTATGGAATGTTCCAGGTTATTACAGATAGTAATAATTACCTGCAACTACTGTGCACCTTTTCATTCCATACATGCAATTATTATGTGATTATGTGAATAATTCAATTTGTTTGGAATACATGAACTGAGGCAGAGAGTGAAGCAGGGAAGACGGGAAGCCAATGAAAACAGCAGAGAACAGAGGAAAGGCAAACGGGGGAGAAAGTCTGTGGAGAGGAAGAAGGACTGTGGTCCACTTTCCTTTCTCCTCTCTCGCTTCATTTCAACTGACCCGTTGCAACAAATCACACTCAACAAACACAACAGAGAGGGTTACATACACATGTTGTCAAATATGTAGTAAGTTTACTTAATGTAAAAATCTGAAGTGTAAACTTCTTTCTCAATGCTAACATATTCTCTGTGTTAAAAAGTAACACTAAAATAAATACAATAACCGTGTGTTTTTTTTAAGAAACAAGTGGGTCATTTCTTAGCCCGTTTACTACAGTAACACACATACTTTACATTTCTGGTGGCCATATTTCAAGCTGCTCCACTGCGTTTTCAAAAAGACTTTGACAATAATGAGGGCAGACATGATGTACACTGTGATGGATTGCCTGACTCAAACAGGTTTCAAGTCTCTCCAAGTTGAATTTCATAACATACTGAAATGAATGAAAGCACTGGCTGCCTGAAAGGAAGGAAAAAACATTAAAAAAAACTAAAACACTTTGGAAAATGGTCAACACTAAGGTAAAGTATACTGTCTGTGGTATGTAGTGAATGGATAAATAGGCAGAAACAGATACAGTCCTTTAAAAGCCCCTCCTGCATAACTGATAATTGGTGTGTCAGCACAGAGCTGACTGGGTACTTCAGTCATACCGAGAAGTACACAGGAAGGAAGAAAACTGCATTATTTTTATTGACTGATTGATTTAATTTCCTTCTCCCACCATAGATCTAACCCAATAAAACAAATAGGTCTATTTCAGGATTAAGAAGACACTGCCTTCACTGATAATACAGAATGTTGTAGATTCATATCTACCCATGCACTGATGGGAAATACAAACAAGCAAATAGAAATCACCAAACCCACAGTGTGAGTGACACTGAAACTGAAGTTATTTCACTCGTGTAACTTTGGAAGGATTATGGGTACTGAAGACCCTAAAATGTTCCTACTCAGGTTGTTGAATCAGGATGATGTGAGGAATTTAACATTAAATCAAGAAACACTTTTCCTCTGGTGTTAATGATGGGTGGGGAAAAAGAGAATGACAAATGAGGGGGAGGAAATATAAGCAGCAAAATAAAAAGTCAGAGACACTAGGACGCTAGGAGGGGAAAGACAACAGAGAGAAAACAGAGATGAGATAAATGAGATATAAACAGATGATAAGAAGATAACAGAGATAGAGGAGAGCTGGAAGAGAGAAGATGGGATAGAAAGGTGAAATTAAGGAAGAGAAAGGGTGTGGAGGTCAAGAAAGGTTGGAAAACACCAGGGGAAACATTTTTTCAATTTAAAATTCAGCATCGCCATTTACTAGTCACCACTGTGTGTGTGTGGGTGTGTGGTTGTAAATCTCGTCTTGTTCCACTCCACCTCTGTACATTCCCAGGCTGTCGTCGCCAGGTTACACCCTCAATATAGAGATTTACCTGCACAACCAGTGTGTGTGTGTGTGTG
>NW_023339807.1:25199661-25202226 GCF_004916995.1 Morone saxatilis | reverse complement strand
TGTGTGTGTGTGTGTGTGACTACAATTACACAAAACTTTAAGCATGTGAGACTGTTAAGGACCTCCACACAGCTGTATTGCTGTATTAGCAAACGTAAAGTCCCTGCTGTATTGACCTAAAACCTGATATGAACCCACAAACCACATCTGCCTAAAATCTTTTTCCCCTTTTTGATTTTAACTTTATTCTCATTTTATTTTTTCTTTGCTGTATTATATTACTAATAGTCGCCAAAACTGACCCTCAGGGATCCCTGAATGTTTTATCAAGGAAAGGCAGAGGGCAGTAAATACTTACAGCAACTTTAACTCCACTTAAATTGAAACTGGGACCAAATGGCTTCACATTTCTATTTCTTGAGAGACTCAGAAGGTGAATAAACACACTTTGAGAAAGTATAGATTGTAAACCAGTTGGACAAGGTCTCAAAGGGAAAGAAAATGGACTTCTAATGTCAAGAAAAAATAAGAAATCCACGTTGAAGGAGAATTAAAAGGTCCAAGAGAGGTATATTTTCCTTTAATTGTGATCATTTGCAGAATGCACTATTAGATTTTTTTTCACTGCAAGATTGCGATTAAAACTTGTGTGGAAATGTTGCCAGAGGTACCAAGAAAATGACATACGATCCAGGAAGGCCAGTTAGAGTGATACATGCATGAGTTCATGATTTCCAAGGCTTATCAGACAGCAGAACACTGACCCTGTTGTCATTGTATTTCTCTCGTCTGTGACTCATTTTATGTTTGTCTGATCAGTGTGAACAGGCTCCACACTGTTACAATTTCCAACTGACTCAAATGTATTCTATATCTACTAAAGTCTTACCCTGAGTCACGTCACCTAAACAGGAGCCGAGTTTAAATTCTAGATCATTATTTCTTTCGCCGTTGTCATGGAAATAAATAAACGTTGCACCGCCCGCCTGCTTCAAATGTCGCAGTTTTAGTCTGATGACATGAAGAATGACAATACACAGTGGAAAGACAAACAGCAGACTGTCTGTGTTTGAGGAGATGTTTCAGTGAGGCTGAAGCCAGAGAGTGAGTAACTGACTAAAACCACTTCTCAGTTACAGTAAACTGAGGTTACTATATTTGTATTACAGATTCTTCATTCTATTCACTGCTTGTCCCGAGCTTTAGTCTTCTGTAATCTGCAGTCTGGGATGTGTGGGAAGTTCTACGTTTTTAAGGAGTTTATCCACAGATACGTCACATACTGTGACATGTGACATGTTACTTTAGGTCTCTGCAGTAACTCCTAATAGTTGCTTGAACTACTGGTGATGTGGGAAATGAAGCTTTGTCAACTGTTAAACACACTTAAAATCACAATTGAGGACCACGGCTGCTACTTGTTAAAGCTGCTGTACCTCCACTGTACTGCTGTCTCAGAGGACTCTGATTCCAATTATATATGTGTGTGTGTGTGTGTGTGTGTGTGTGTGTGTGTGTGTGTGAGGGGAAAAGAGAAAGAGAGACCACAGAGTTTATTTGAGTAGAGGACCACTGTACAGGATCGGGTTCTTACCACAGCTGCAGTGATGTCAGCCATGTGTGAGTGTGTGTACATACATGAAAGATCCAATATGTGTGTATCAAAGACGTGTGTGTGTGTGTGTGTGTGTGTCTGGATACTGCATGCAATACACACAAGCTCATTCTTTGTGCGTGCATGTCTTTTTATCATTTCCTCTGTGATACACACAGTCACAGCACAGCCCAGTCTTCAACAAATCATGTTCATGTGCAGCTATTCTGTATTAGTGATTTGCATTAAAGGGCCCCATTGAGAGCCAGAGAGTCCAGGTGTGGATTTCTGGATGACTGATAATGGATAAATGTTATCCTTTGACGCAAGACGACCACAGTTCACATCTCACAGTATTTTAGTGATCTGACATTTCTGTTACGTAATAATGACTGAGATCTTTTCCTATACCAAACCTCAACAGTGCCGTAGTTCTGACACAATACTTTAAGTTAACAAGATTTAAACATATAAATCAAAACAAGAATTGTTCAGTTATATGGTGTATTGATTGCTTGTACCAAATGCAATACTATGAGCCAACCTTACAAGAGTCAAACACTTTAAAAGTGCAGCTATCTGTAAGTTACTTGAATAAAGTCTTAGGGCTTAATATTCAAAAAACACTGGGAGCATTCGGGTGTTGCAATGCTGACGAAGTCTTTGTTACGACTTTGTAAATACAGATTCATTTATTTTATTGTGTGTCTGAGGTGGGTATGATTATTAAGATCCTCAATAACATGTATTGTTATCGGTTGGCTGTACGTTCACTCTACATTTTTCTGCCTTTTCTTTTCCCTCATAGACTAGCATCAAGGGCGTGAATGCTAAAAACTGCAGTTCCTCTAACAGCCACTTCAGTCTGGTTCCAAAAGCAAGTCAATCCCCATAAACCCCTATGTTAAAATCTGTATTTGGTGGGTGTTTTTTTTTATATAACTCAGCTGCTTAAACTATATTGATTATACTAATTATATTAATAAAGGGCATGGACACTGAGTGACAGGTGGCCAGAGCCGCCACAGTGA
>NW_023339807.1:25199476-25199636 GCF_004916995.1 Morone saxatilis | reverse complement strand
GTGTGTGTGTGTGTACACTACTGCAGGGCCTCTAAGCCCACTATAGATTACAGGACATCCTATTCTGTATCAAAGCACACAAACTCAGACGGACTAAAACAAACACTGGCTGACGACTAGGAACACTACTGCTGGAATCTGCGTGCGTGTGTGTGTGTGT
>NW_023339807.1:25199153-25199293 GCF_004916995.1 Morone saxatilis | reverse complement strand
ACAGTGAGGAAGTGTGTATGTGTGTACAAGTGTGTGTGTCTGTGTGTACAGACTCTTGCCAAGTATCACGTTACAGGAACATAAACAGTAGGCAGCGGTCTCTTCCTGTATATACAGTAATGTGTGTGTGTCTGTGTGTG
>NW_023339807.1:25197527-25199053 GCF_004916995.1 Morone saxatilis | reverse complement strand
CCAGTAACAAAGCAGCACTGGGATAACTGGGCTCTGTTGTTCAAAGAGGAGGGGATTCCCTGGGAAAACCTCCATCTCCCTGCAGATGGATACACACAAACTTAAAAAACACCCTGCGAGTACTTTGTTCGCCTTCCCACACATTTGGAAAGTACCGCTGGAGGAGAGCGCAGACTCCCGACCGAGCCAAAACGATCCAGAATATGATAAGATGTCCAAATCCAAAATTAAATAGCTGCTCGTCAAGGGGTTAGCATGAAAATTGGTCTGACAGAATCTGGAGGGAAAAAACATCCATTTATTATAAAATTATGAGTATCAAGAGTTCAAGTAATTTAAAGGAAGAGAAGGTACCTACATTAAAAAATGTTAAATACTTTGTTAAAATTAAACCTTTTTTTATATTATGGAGGGTTTTTGTGTGTATGCAGTTTTACTGGACTTTTTACTAGCTTTTGTCTCCTATTTGAAGGGCTGTTAGCAATCTGCCAAACTAAGCAACACAAACAAAGGCCGACAAGTAAAACTGAAATATGAAAATAACACCCGAGAAAACGTTGCGAAAGAGACTTGTTTTTTTTTTGTTTTGTTTTTTCTTAGGAAGAGAGAGCATCTCTTATCCCTGCTCCTCGCTGCCAGGTTTTCCCAGCTGCTCTGGGATTTAAACAGTCAGCCTCCTGCTTCTCTAACCTTTAGGCCGCAGCAATAGAAGTCTGGCAGATTAAGCTCTGATTTGATTGGTCGAAGAGTATTTCCTGCAAAGGTGAATGAGAAGCAGATGGCAGGTTGTGGGCCAATGAAAAGGCACTGAGGTGCTGAGTCAGAAAGTTCACATGTTATTAAAGCTGATGAAAGTCACGCTTCCTTACTGCCGTCTCTCTTTCCTGCAATAACTCTGCCTCCATCGCTCGTCATAATTCTGTCTATTATTTAAATATTTTTAATTGTTATTTCATGTGAAATATACAACATGTATTAATCAAACAATACTGAGAACAAAAGAAAAAAGTCTTCCATGAAATCTGCCTACTAAATTCATGTACTTTTGAGGCCAAATTGGTGATTTATTGCATTTCTTATTTTACGTGTTTTTTTAGATTTTGTGTAAGAAATGCTCAAAAAACAATTTCAGAAAAATAAATTAAACCTGTCATAACATTCAAGACATTTTTAAACCAGAGTGAGACACTGGGAATTTTATGGCTGATCCACCTCTGATTAAAAATGAACATACCAACAAATATGTTCATATTTATCAGTATGAAAATAAAATACGCATTACCTTCTGTCATTACTTTGTCTCAACCTCTTCTCGCTACTCTCCACCACCAAAGAAAAGAAAGAAAAAGCAGTGGAGGGGAGAAAATGAGGAAAAAAAAAGGCTAGAACAACACAAAAAGGACGGGAGGGAAAGACGAAAAAAAGAAAAGCGAGAAAGAACTAAAAGCATCAATGCTGAGTGAGAGCTCCAGTTAAACATAAAGGGCATGTCAAATGGAGCAAGAAGGCACTCGCAGCACACACAC
>NW_023339807.1:25185293-25197511 GCF_004916995.1 Morone saxatilis | reverse complement strand
GCTGCCAGCCAGTGTTCAATCAGTCTTTCCTGTTCTAGACTCTCCTGTAACAGCAGAGAAATTAGACGGACTGAAATGAGTGAAATTCTGGATCCATTAGCTGGTGAAAAAACAAAACAATCTGCTGAATGTCATGACTGCACGCCTTTATTGCATCAATAATAACTGAGAAGGTTGAGAAGGTGCTCCTTTATATAATTAACTACAGAAACATCGAAGTGCTAAACTAATGTTTTAGATTCTTAGCAATAAAATATTTAAGATTTTCCTAGACCCCCTTTCCGTCAAATCAGTGTAATTTCAAACAAATTACAGTTGGATTTTCCTCCCTCAGTTGACAACTTACTGTTTCATTTTTCAAACCTCTGCATTTTTGTCCTCTCTCCAAGTACAGGTGAGGGTGGTGTTCTTGTAAAAACTAGAACAGATGTTCTTGGTTTGAGTCCCATAACAGTCTCAAGGGACTTAATCCAATCTCCACAACCCTACTATAGAATGTCTTTTAATTGTTATTAACAATCCTTTAGTTCAACCTAATACAGTACATAAATGGAAGCTTTTCTGTTTTTATTAAGTATATCTAACAATGACAGCTGATAACAGATCTCTAATGTGCCATGTTACACTGAAGACACAGATACAAATTACCTATCTATCTATTATTAACTTGCCAAAGGACATGGCAAGAAATTAAAACNNNNTGAGTGAAAACTACCTGACACGCAGAGAGTAAAAATGCCAGGGAATTGAAGGCTGCACACACATTTGCATAGAGATCTGCATTAAAATCCATACAGCATGAGTAATGTGCCATATTTTGTTCATACAGCACAAATAAGTGCAGCAGTTTATTAGAAAAAAGACTAAAATTAAATCCTTTCAAAAATTCAGCACCAAAAGCGAATCACTTGTTCCTTGGACAGTGGCCTAACTTTCCACCAAATCTGTTACTAAGTTTTTGTTCTACCTTACAAAACATCAGCGCTGAGAACATGATCTGCTCGGCAGAGGCAACGCCAACAACATCAGCTGGCCTACATACAGTTCGTTCCTTGCAAATGGATTTCAGACAATGTAGTTAAACAAGGAAGGACCTAACAAAAACACTGCAGCCTCCTGGAGACATCAACATATGGAGATGCTGGTCACTCTGGCAAGCTCAAAAAAACAGCAGAAAACAATTAAGACTGCCAACAAGCTCCCTAGGTTTCCACACGCACTGGCTTAGCAACCAATGAATCACGGCTGGCCGTGCTTTATGGAAATTATCTGTACAGTCGCAACTTATCTTTGACTGCCCCGATGAAAATGCCCATTGTATATGAGCTAACAATGTACTGTAAATGCTGACTTGACCACTTGATCCCTCTGAAGTGTGTTTGTGTAAAGCCCATTGTCAGGGTGCTAGGAAAATCACATAGAGGCACTAATGAAATTCTTTCTACATTGTAACGACTACAGCCACCGTCGCGCCTCCTTTGAAGGGCTTAAGGAGTCAACAGTCTTCTTAAATGTCAGAGCCTTTGTAGGGCTTAAAGACGGGCACAGTAGCCACTGGGTGGGATGGTGTTATGTAGGGCGGGTGGTGTAAAGGCGTAATCATCACCCCTGGGTGGGAGCGGAGAAAGAAAGAAAGAGATAGAGACAAAGTGATGCATTCCTCCCATACCGGGAGAGCATTTAGAGGATGAGAGGAGACGAGGCATTAATGGAGATTATCACTGCAGGAACACACAACCACAGGTTCACACACACACACAACACACACAACTACCACCGACACACATATACACACACCAACACCCTCTTAAGATGACCACTTTGCAGTTCACCACCAGAGTTTACAGCAGATCCACATGATGGTTGGATCACTGCTGAGTGTATTAGCGGGAAAACAGAAATGGGTGAGTGCTTTATGTACTCGGGTAGGTAGTAACAGATTATGAACACACACGAGTAAAAAGTATTTTTCAAATGCGTTTTTTCTTTATTTGCCATTTATACCTTTGTTACAACTCTGCTCAACATGCAGGGATTAAGTGTGCGAGGAGCACCTTGACTGCTAGTTGCAGATTGCCCTGAAGAAAAATAAGCATCACCTGTCTTTCCACCGTGATGCAATGATGAATGAAAAATAAGAGGCAGCTTCCGGTAATAATCCCTGGCCACATGTGGCCATTTTTAAACCAAAATCAATGAAGACCTGCTGAGATCTTCACTTTTAAAAACTCCTCTTCTAACCTCTGCAAGCACATTGAAGTAAGTTTCACATATTATAGGTGAAAATGCAGTTAGTTAACGGTTCCTTTTCCGTGTGTAACGTTAATATTTGATGTTGACATTAATGACATTAACTTGTAGCTCGTGGTCTGTTGGGCTTTTAAATGAGTGTACTTTAAAAAAGCAGGTAACCAAATGTAATACTAGTTTGTGACCATATAACCACAGTAGTAATCACACTTTAAAAAATACTAAAATGTAAGGAGTGTTTTATTAACCAGGTACGTTTTTTACTTTAGCTTGAGTAGGTTTCTCAATAGTAATAGCACTTTTACTTAAGTATAGATTTTCAGTCCTCTACCCACCACTGTTTATGTATAGAATAACCCAAATAAATGTCTTCTTTTGTCAGTCTACAACATAAAGATATTCAGTTAATGATGCAAAACAGAGAAAATCAGGAAATCTCCATATTTGAGAGGCTGAAAACAGCATTTCTGTAATTTCTGCGTGAAATATTGCTTAATGATTAATTGCTTGTGAAAATAGTATTTTTCTGCATATGGACTTATTGTTGCGGCTCTAGTTTTAACAGCATTTTGATGACTTATATTTTGACATTTTCATTCCACCAGACCTTACAGAGTATCCTGGTCATATTTTAGAAAAAACTGCACAAACGTCCTTTACATACACTGTACAGCAGTTTTATTGCACTGGTTTACAAATAAGGAGTCATTACAGTAACTGGTAGCTTGTTTATGTCCACCTACATCTCAGATTAGTCCAGAGATACACACGGTTCTGTACACTGACAGATTTAGTATACACTATATACTGCCAAAAGTATATTTTAAAGGTTTGGGCTTGGCTGCTTTGCTGCAGTCAAGAATAATATTAATGCTCGATCGTATATTTTAGAAAATCCTTTTCCTGTTTCAGGATGACAGTGTCCATACGCACAAGGCCAGATCCATAAAGAAATGGTTTTCCCAGTTTGCTGTGGAAGAACGTTGGAAGTATGCAAACTGCAAGTGAGGTCTAATCACCTAAAATTAGTGCTGGACCTCACTTATCAATTGATTTCTCTCAATCTGCCGTCTAAAATACCATCCCTCCTTTCTCTCCACCTTTTCTCCCTTTCCTCCTCCACCCCGGCACAGTTCACCTCCTTACCGCTGTCCCCTAACTCCTAGCCTACCTCAACTCTGTTCACTTTTTTTCCATCCTTGCGTGCCTCTTCTTCCTCCAACTTTTAATAACCCTCCTCCAATTCTTCTTCCAGTCCAACAGGTTCCTTCCAAAACACGAGATCAGCCCTTTACATACTCTACCCCAGCTGCTTGGCTTCCAAGGCTCATTGAAATACTCCTTATTTTCGGCTATTTTTAGCATCACAATAAAGCCTAACAAAAAAGAAACACTTCCCGATATTTCCAGACATTTCACATTAAATGTGCTTCTGGGGAGGGGAAACTGTTCCACCAACAGAGGCCTGCCAAAGCAAATGTAATCCAAGGGAAACAATAGCATGAAAACAAGGATTTTTTTCATGAGCTGCTTTTTGAACGAATGCTGAAATCAGTTTTTTTTAAAAAGGACGTCTGTGACATTTTAAATAAAGAGTGGTTTTGTTGGTTTGCAGAGGAAAGTAATATCTTCCAGAAATATTGCAGGGCCTGGAAACAGATGCCTGGAGGGAACAGGGGGATGAACTGGGCTTGTCTGGAAACAGCCCAGATGTCCTTACGTCAAGTGAGTGCCCCGTTAGCAGCTGGTGTACAGACACAGTTACAGAGCACTGGATGCGATGTTACAGTTCAAACTGCAACTATACTTATAATGTAACTTACATTAATGCTGTTACACAAGGTCCTGGGTTTAATTTAAAGACGTGTTTTGAATTCTAGATATTCGCCAGCTCTGTAAATTATGTTACTTCAGTGTTCAAACAAATGAAAAATCTGATGTGTTTAAGTGCCATGTCAGGTGTTACTGACAGTTGTCTGAGCTAAATGTATGAAGAAAATGAAAATAGCTCTACATAAGAGCATCAGTCAGCATGGTTCTCAGCTCTTACAGAAAAAATAACAAGAGAACACTCAACACTGTTACAGCCAAACAGGTGCAGAGCAAGTTTGATTGATTCTAAACATATTACTACCAATGTTTCTGGAAAACCCAGCTGCCAAAATGTGCCCATCTTGTTAAAATAACAGTTTTGACTGGCACTAAGCGAGCGCACATGGACCTCAGTATTAAACTTGTGTGCGAGTGCATGTGTTTACCTGTCGGCGAGCTGTAGGACACGGTGATGTCTCCGGTGAGGTCAGCAGGGGGGTAACGGCCATTGAGGAAAGCCGAAAACGCCACGACTGTGGAGGAACCAACGCCTGAAGAGAGAGAACAAAGTCATGTTTACATTAACATGAAAAAAGAAAGTCTCCAGTTCCTGTCTAGCAGCTGTTTCACTAACGTATTACTGAAGTAGAGAAACAACAATTAATGAGTTACCATCCATGGCACTACGTATATTACAAGTAAAACGTTCCTCCTTTACCACGCTATCTTTCCTGTTTTTAGTTGCAATCTCTGATGTCTAAAACAGTACGTTCACTCCTCCCCGTCATAGCTTGACATTTGACAACCATCAGCCTGTCAAGTATAAAGCAGAGAAACTTTTTCCCAAGATATTTGTTCGACATTTTACAACTTTTATGACAGCAGAGACATGAAAAGAAATTATATGAGAGAGAGAGAGAGAGAGCGTGAAAGAGGGGGACTGACATGTAACAAAGGTCCCCAGTTGGAGGCAAGCACCTATACTGGACCATTAAATTTGTCTTTTGTGCGTGCACCAAGTGTTTGGAAGTTTAATACTAGATCACTCGACTTCCCTTTTAGAGTAATTTGTGTTATTACAAATGTTATTGTAACTTTAAGTGAGGTTTTCTTACTTCTAGAACAGAAGTTCCGGTTTTAATCTGGTTCTCTTTAAAGAAAGACATTGAACGATGGATAAGGAAACACACACACACACACACACACCAAAACATTTAAAGAGTCAGCATTTTTTAGGTGTGGACACGACAGGATACAGCGAACCCAATACTAACCAGATCCCTTAATGTGTAAACGCGCACACACACACACACACACACACACACACAGATATGCTTATGCTAAACATCTCCAGGCAAGGTGAGGACAGAGGATTAACAACGCTGACCAGAACTTCAACTCGCATCCAAGCGCGTGCACACACAGACACACACAACGGTGAAATTACATGTAGCACAAGAGAGGGGCGATGACTTGTAGCTTCCCTTCAAATACCCTAAAACCAACAGAGAGAGAGAGAGAGAGAGAGAGAGAGAGAGAGAGAGAGGGAGGGAGAGAGACAGGGGGAGAGAGACGAGAGCAAACAAGCAGGAGAGAAAGCAGGGATCAAATACAGACGGAGAGAAAAGGGAGTATATTACAGCTAAATGGCTTCATGCGAGTCACGACACGACACACACACCGCACACACCACACACAAACACACACACACACACACACACACCACGACACACACAGCAACACACAGCACACACACACACACACACACACACACACAGGGCCGGTGTGGTGGTTAATGGGCGTGATGTTCTGGAGCTCGGCTGTTACAGGTGACTGAACCCGTATGTTTGTGTGTGTGTGGCTGGGTGTGGGTGTGTGGTGTGTGTGTGGTGTGTGTGTGTGTGTCCATCCTAATGGAATAAGTGTCTGTGCAATGAATGAAAGTGAGTGTGTGTATTTGAAAGTATTTGTTTTTGACTATAACATTGCATTTTTCTAAATGTATTTATTAAAATATTCAGAACGTCACTGACCTTCATCTCGCATGCACACACACACAGAGAGAGAGAGAGAGAGAGCCTCTCGAGTTGAGGATAGACAGGGCAGGAGGAGGCGAGATGGATGGGAGGAGATGAAAGGAGAGACGACGACACCTCCCCTCCCACAGACAGAGGACAAGATAAACGATAAAAAGCAGACAGAGACTTTCTCCACACTCTGTCAGACGCCCTGACAGCGTGACCTCCTCTCTCCGTTCTTTTCTTCTCTCCCTCCTTCTCCCTCTCACACACTCCTCTCCCCTCTCTAGCAGCCATCCCTTTTTCTTGCTCCTTTCCATGTTCCTTCTCCTACAGCCTCCTCTTATGCATCTCTCTATCGATATCACCACGAGAGCTCAGATGAGTTTTTAAGGCCAGTAGTGAACTCAATACTGAGAGTTTAAAAAATAAGACAAATCTGCCAATGTTCATTTTCTAATACAAACATGGAGTAGTTCAACATTTTGGGGAATATGCTTATTTGATTATTGATCACGTCGCCTGTGTCCCAGTCAAAAAAAATCTGCAGTGACTACAGCACATAGCCAACAAGCATGTACGTACTAATTAACACGATGTATGTACTCTAAGAACAAATTAGTGGTTTTATAGTTAGTTAGTTATAAGCTGGAACCATTTCATCCTGGGTGCAGTTACTCTCCACTGGTTGCCTGCAATCTCACAGTGACAAGATGCCAGTAAATCACTGCTCCTGCAGAGAAATAGTTCCAGCACTTAACTCCCAAAATATTGAACTACTCCCTTTTACTTTGTAATTTAAGAGACTTAAGTGACAGATTTTACAGTTGAAAAATAACGTTGGATATTTTCGCCTGATGCAGCTACGTTGCGTTCAGACAACTTCAACAAGTGTGATGTAGAAACTTGAATCCCCCAGTGCCACCAAACACTGAGAGGCAACTTCACAGTGAAGTAGAAGACATCTTGTGTCCAGCTGGAAACATCTTGTTATATATATATATGATACTAAGATATCTGTAATAATCCAAAATCAGCTGATAATATGTATTGTATGTATAGTAAATTCTATCTTTCCACCACTCTTCGCCTCCACATCGACCTCTCTCTCCCGTCTCCCCACCTCAACCCTCCTCTCCTGTCTCCCCTCAGTTTCTTCCCGTCATCTTTGCCTCCCTTCTTCGTCCATATCCTCACCTACCTTTCTTAATACCTCCTTTCCTTTTCCCTTGCCCTCTCTTCTCCCTCCCTCTCTCTCTCTCCTTCCCTGTTATGCTGTCTGTCAGCAGAAGGCTTTTAACCTGTATGACCTGAAGGTCAAATTGGTCAGACTGGTTTAAGTGCTTTAAGTGTTCCCAGGCCCATTAAGACCAACAAACAACACCAAAAAACGACACAAAGTAATCCCTCCGCCCTCTCTCTTTCTCTCCCTCTATCCATCTCTGCCTCTTTTCTCTTCAGCTTGTCATCATATATTCAGGCACATCTGGACAGGTCAGGGGGCTGCTGTGGGCGTCGGACCTGTGAGCTCCAGGTAACGTGTCCGTCTGTGTGACCCGGAGGTCCAACCCAGTGAGACTGTTCAGACTGGTCCCAGCGTTCTCAGGCACATTAACCCATTAACACCACTGCCAACACAAACAAACTCCACAAAGGAGACTGAAATCCCTGTCCCCCGTTTCACAAGCTCCTTTTCTCCCTTCCTCTCTCTCCCGACTTTCCTCCATCTCTACTTTCTCCTCACTCTCATGAGTTCTGTTTTTCTAACTTTCTGTCACCTTTTAATTTCTTCAACACCTTCTTTAACCCAAAGTTGCACTCTTTATTTCCTCCACTGGAAAGGGGGAGCTATTCTCCTTCTAAATCTGCTTCACTTTTATCTATCTCTCCTCTATCTCCCTACCAGTTCAGCTTCTCCTGCTTCTCTTCTTCTCTCCAACACATTTGTTCTTTCTACCTCTTCCTCTCTCACTGCATGAATTCCCATCTGTGTTTATATACTACATTTTGTATCTGCTTTGTTGATATACGTCAGGGTACAGTGTGCGTATCTGAAGGATTCAAAAGTATATCCACTAGGTAGCAGATGAGAGGTGAATCCTGTATGTATGAGAGATTACTAACTAACTAAACATGCAGAGAGGAGAGTTTGGGGATTGTAGAAGGGACAAGTTCTCTGTTTGTCTTTAAAACTTTCCACCATTTCTGACCTTCCTTCTCTGCCTTCAACGTTCATGTGTGTCATTGCAACTTGCGGTCACATAGCATTCAGCACGTGCACTAAGGCTCCAACTAACGATTACTTTCATTATCTATTAATGTGCAGATTATTTTCACAATTAACTGATTAATTGTTTAGTATAAAATAAAGAAAAATACTGAAAGAAAAAAAAATCACAATTTCCCAGAGGACAAAATGCATTTAAGAAGGTAGAACCAGAAAGTGTTTAACATTTATGCTTAAAATGACTGAAATTATTTATCAATGTCAAAATAAATGGCAAAAATATTTCTCTCAGTTGACTAATTAACTGATCATTGCAGCTCTAAAGGGTACGACTGCTCCAAGGAAACACAGGAAATGTTGGGTAGTCATGATTCACATGCAATGCATGCTTTAAAAAAGGTCCAGTGTGTGACATTTAGGAGGATATACTGTAATATAATATGAATAATTATTGTTTTCATTAGTATATAATCACCATTATGTTTTTATCTACAGACGCCGTAAGTCGCCTTCTATTCCTTTTAAGAAAACAGCATCATGACAGTTTGTGGGGTCAAAGATCAATTCAGTATTATGGTATTTTGGCGAAAATCAGGACTTGAGAATAGTTTGACTATATCTTTCTGTGTAGGTGTGTGTGTGTGTGTGTGTGTGTGTGTGTGCTATCCTCAGGTTATAGTACTTGACAACTCAGGTTTAACCGAGTACTGAATGTTTGGAAGAAGGTCAAGAAGGGTGTGGAGATGGGGAATCGATTCATCAAGGAGAATGGAAGGGACGTGTGTGGTGTGTGTGTGTGAAGTGTGTCCACTTTTCTTTGCCATGTGCAATTTAATAAATATTAAAAGCAAGAACATTCAATGAGGAAAACAATATCTGGAGGGTAAAATTTGCTCTGATGAATTCGTTGTCTGCATACTGCTTCCAATCTGTGTGTGTGTGTGTGTTTGTGTGTGGTGTTGGTGTGTTTGGGTGTGTGTGTTGTTTGTGTGTGTGGGTGTGTGTGTGATGTGTGTGTGTGTTGTGTGCGTCGAAGATCACTACATCTTGGTGACATTCGGAGGCAAAAACGAGGTAATTCTGACTTGACCATCGAGTCGGTTTGTGTTTCCTGTTTTAATAAATATCATCTGTTTGAGTGTCTTGACTCTTAAACACAACCAAACCTGTTATTTTCCAGAGAATAAAATGTTAACAATGGCGTTTTCATTTTCAAAACTACACTTCTGAAATGAAAAACAATGCATTATTTTTACTTTATGTGATTCAAGTGTTTTTGATTAGGCTTCTCATATCATAGTTTGATTGATGGGAATGAATGGTTTGTTTGCAGCAATGAATCATGAAAAATTTGAGCACAAGAGCAGTTCAAACAAACCAAGTGTAAAATCCATTTAAGATTTTGGGACATGAATCCGCTACAGTTATTTCTTAGATATATGTGACTTTAAGCATTTAACTGTAGAAACTGAATTTAAAGCTGATTCAGAAACAAATACTAATAATAAATTTCAAAATTACGTAATCATTTTAGTTTTACTTCTCAACTCTCTTTACTTCTTACATCTCAACCATCTTTTTTTGCTGTTTGATAACCATATAACTTGTGCAAAAGTGGAATTTCATAACCTAGTTGTAAGTGATCAGGTTTTCAGCAGATTCATTTTTAAAACATTGTAAGACGCTTTTTAGGCATTAAAGAATGCAATTTTTAAGACCCATTGTTTACATCCATACTTGGCAGAAAAAATGTATGAAATTTAAAATGGGAAAAAAAGGAAAAAATTGGTATATGTCGTTTTGTTTGTTAATTGTTACAGCATGAGATCAATACAACCCCCACCAGACGCATTTTAAACAACAGAAAAAGGAAATTTTATAGAAAGTAACATTAACTTTCAATTAATAATAGACATTTTTAAAAATTAACGACTCAAAATCCCCATTTTAGACATTTTAAGGGCCTAAATTATTGGGATTCATTGGACTTAGCCTTAGACCTTCCCTTAAGCTTCTGCAGACACCCCTGGTCATGTGTTATGAAAATGAATCCCTTGTGCAGGAGTGTAATAAGTGTTTGAGAGGAGAGGAAGAGAAGCCTAACGACCAAATCAGGAGGAGGGAAAGGATGGAGTAAAAGAGAGAGGCAGCGGAGGAAACAGAAGAAGGTGGAATAGAGGGAAAGTGGAGAGGGAAAGGAAAAATAAAACATTGAGGGACAGAATGATAAATGAAAGAGAGGAAGTACGAAATGAGAGAAAAGTGAAAAGAGAGAAGAGTGAGAGGCAGAAAGAGAGAGAAACAAAGAAGGTAGTGTGTGGTGACAGGGGAATTGAAGTCCGCCACTGAGAGAAATAAAAAACTGGAATAACCAATAAAAGTGAAGGGCGTACTCCCCTCCTCTTCCTCCCTCCTTCCTCCTCCACACAAAACCCCTCCCGTCACTGAACAGCACGTGCACGGCAAACACACGCACACCAATTCACCACTTTTTTATTGTCCTTATTGTTTTCTGTGACAAACCCCCTTTTCAAAAAAGTTGACCATTCCTTGAAGTTTGACCAATTCGCAACTTATCAACGAACACACAACATACACAGAGACAAGTGGTGGAGACCACACTGAGCAGAGAATCAAAGAACGCGCAGCAGCGCACACACCACACACACCACATACACGCCACCCACACACCCAAAAGCAGCTGTACCAGAAGGGCCAAAAACATATACTGTTCCAAGATAGATGAATCTTTACGAGTGAGAGTTAGTGTGTCGATGTGTTCCTTTTATTGTGTGCTTACAGAAATACCATACTCGGCGTCAGCGTGTTGGGGAGAAAATGGCAGGTGAAGAGAGAGAGAAAGAGAAAGAGGTAGGAGGGCGGAAGGCGTATGATGAAGAAGAACAGAAGGATGTGTACACAGCAGAGCAGTGTTGTTGTTATTAGTGGTTGCTACAATAGTGTTTTCTCTAAATGCTGCCAACATTTTCCCACAACAACCCCCAGTGTTTGTCACAGCTACTTGTTATGCTCCCTTTCTTTGGCATTGTTTATATAATACAAAAAAAAAAGGTTAAGAAGTCATCAAAACTTGACATCAGAAATAAAAAAGAAGGGTAGGATAAATGGAAACAAACGAAGAAAGAGGGGTTTGTCACTCGACTTCACACGAGATTTTTGTAAACATTTATATATTTAATTATTATTATTATTATATTTATTAACTTAGGAATCTTTAAATACTCTGGCAACTACTTTAACATTCTCTTGTAGAAAACTCTAAATGGAAGGACATTTATTTGCTGCTTAATCTTAAACTAGGGTCTCTAAATTGCTGTCTATCCTGTATTTAAACAGATGACTGGAAATGATTTTTCTTTAGCCTTTTTTTCCGCAGTCTGCCATCAACCCTTGAACTCGAAAAACTAATATCTGTTAGGACGGGATCAATTTCTTCAATTGATGGTTTTCTTGCTTGTTCTTATGCAATTAATAAATGATTAAATTAGGATATGGCATTGATTTAGTAGTTGAAAATACTACGTATTTAGTCAAGCAAAGTGTTGTTTGGATGTCCAACAGGGTCTGAAAAACCGTCTTCTAAACACACTTCCAAACTCTTCAACTGTGGGCAAGTTCCTTATTTAACCAAATATTTCTTGTAAACTTTTTCAAAAGGACAAGTCGGACATTATGTCCACTTCAAACAACAATTAGCCAAATGTAAGAGGAAGATATGTATCAGGTTTCACCTCCCCTTTTTCATTTCTTGTACACAGCTACTTTTGTGCACTTTTTTGAAGGAGTAAACATTCCAGATTAAAATTATTGATCGCCCGCCGCATTCTCTATGACAAGCCAGGCCTCCCAAAAAAAAAGATTAATGATTCAAGTAACATTTAGTAGGAGAT
>NW_023339807.1:25176945-25185268 GCF_004916995.1 Morone saxatilis | reverse complement strand
TCTAATGGCCACTAGAGCAGTGAGTCATTCTCCATATGGCCCCATATTAAAATGCCCAACTTTACAGCAGAAATAAACATGTTTACAGCCTGGTACAGGAAACACTCTTGGTCTCTAAAGCTAAATACAGCATCCATGACACCTGTAAGTGGGGTGAATTTTTATCCAACTTATAAACTATATTAAGGCTTAAAGTTATGTATAATTAAGGGTGTGGCCACTTTGAGTAACAGGTGGATGCTGTCACAGGCGGATGCTTTCACCAACCTGGTTTCATTCAGCCCACCACAGCTCCACCTCTATGCCCATTTTTGGATTAGCCGGGAGCCGGCCAACTCTGGACTGCCAAGATGCCGATGGCCAGAGCAAACCACGCTCAGCTTCACAACGGCTCTTCAGAAACCTCTGGGTGACATCACAGAGAAAATGTCTATTTTTAATTGTACAGTCAAGGGTGTAATCGTACTTAGGTTAATACAGACCTACAATGTACCGTGGCACATGAATGTCTTTCAGTAGTGACTCTATTATTCTATCTCTCTACTTTCCTCCTTTCCACTCTTCAGCTTCCACTTTCACACATTCTAGTGATGACACTAATTCAACTCTTTTCAGTGATTACTTTGTGACTTGAACCGATGTCCTCACACTCCAGCTATTACTGCTCATTCTACAACAGCTGCTTTAAGTCCTTTATGCCCTTACACATCAACTGCTTTTAGTGCTTACTTTTCAACTGCCAATTGATCCCCTCTTTACTCTTGCATGTCAAATGACACAAAATCATTTTTGTTCCACTTCAACTCCTTTACTACTACTAATCCAACTTTATCATATTTACTGCGCTTCAGCTTCTTTCATCTTCTGTACTGTAAACTATAGTGGTTAGTTTCAATGCTGGAGTGGTATGTAAAGTGTCCTTTGCATTCTTACAATGCAATTACTTTTAGTGCTTACTATGAAACTGACAGTTTAACTCTTGCATGTCCTTACCAACACATTGTCACTTCCAATTTGTCAAATAGTTTGTTTAGGTTTAGACACAAAAACTAGGTTACGTTTCATACCTGACGTAACTTAAGTACATGAATAAAACACAACTTACGTACCATAATAATGTACCTGACATAACCTGAGTTAACTTATGTACTTTTGGAATTTGTTCACTTTTGTACACATGTACACATCAAATCCCACATCAGCTCCTTTCTGTTATTATAGTTAAACTGTCATTTCAACTCCTTATACTATTCAACCTTTTTCAGTTTTTGTTTCAGCAGTCACTTTGACCTCTTTAGTTAAATTTCAATTGCCACTTCTGCTCCTTTATGACAACCACTCCAGCTCCTTCCACTTTGATTACTTCCACCTTAACCTCTGCTTCAGCTTCTTTCTTATCAAGAGCATATTGTTTACCTTAAACTACTGTGCTTAGTGTCTTCTTGCAGCAGGAAACACAAGTATGAGGGATGTGAAAAATTTGGTTGAAAGTGTTCACTTTAAAATCAATTTGCTGTTTGCCTTTTTACCACTCAATTTTGGCAGTCTCTATTTATGGTTATCTAACATACTTAAGTTTCTGTGATAATTGTTTTTAAATCAACCGGATATTCTCCGTTTCATGGTTCCAACACATTAACGACTGGGTGTTCAAACAAACCTGAACGATCTGTTATCATAGGTGTGTCTCAGTCAACCAGTGTGTCCCTGAAGGCCTCAGCAGGTATCTTCAACCACTTCAGCACCCTAGAAGTGTGTTCGGAGGCTTAGAGGATCACACTGACCTTTTCATTTTCAGGGACAAGATAACGTGTTTGGTACTTAAGGGGAGTAAAGAAATATTCATTAGCTGTGTTTGTGATTAATTGGTGTCATTGAGTGTGTTGTATTTAGGCCATTTCCTGGTACCTCAGAGGCAGCAACAGCTAAACACACCAAAGGACTAAATGTAATGGGAAAGGTTTATTTTCATGTCTTCTCAATAAAATACAAAATTAGAACATGTAATATTCAAACAGCATATCTAAATCTTCTGATTTGTTTATTCTTATGGTATTTTTAATGTGAAAATGCTGCTGCATTTAATGACATTTGTACATTTTTATTCTCTGAAACATCAAAAATTAAAATCCATTCCTTCTGTCTCTCTTTCTTCCCCCTTTTGAAAACAGCAGCTGTTGTTGATGTTTCACACTTTAAGAACGCGTTTCACTTTTAAATTATTCAGCATAAATTATCTTTGAAAATATTATCTTTAAAATAGCTCTAAAATTTCAATGGATGCCCTTAATCTTTCTCTCCCCTGCATATATTCTCCCTAAGTCTTATATCTAATCTTACTTCTCTATTTTCACTGTTTAATTTTTATTTTTATTTTGACTCTTTGGTGCCTTTCCTTTTCTCCTTGATTTCTTCTTTCTAAAAAAGTATTATATACTATAATATACTTCCTCACTGCATCCTATGCTTTCGTATTTCCTTTCATATCCCTCATGGCTTCCTTATTTCCCTCACCCTCCTTTTTTTCTAGCACTTTCACCTCATCCCTGTTCACCTTTATCATACAATCCATTCCTTAAAGGACCATTGTCTATTTAGTGCCATCTTGTGGAGATTTTGAAGATTGCAACAAACTGAATACTCCTCGCCTCAACCAAGTGTGTAGAGGAAACTATGGTTTCTGTGAAACTCAAGAAAAATGCAAAAGGCCCTATCTAGTCAGTGTTTGATTTGTCCATTCTTGGCTACTGTAGAAACATGGCGGTTCAACATGGCAGACTCCGTGGAAGAGGACTGTAGATAAAAACGACCCATTCTAAGTTTTTTTTTCTATGAATCTTATATTCCATTTCTGCCAATAGATCCTCCTAAATGTTACACACTGCACTAAATCCTCCCTGTCTTTCCCCATCTCCCTCTATCCAACTATTTTCTCCTTTAATTCTGACATTGTTGATAATGATGATGAAGAAGAACAACTTCCTTTTCATTCTTTCTCCTTTCTTCAGATTCTTGTTTCACTTTTATTCTGTTGCTTTTTGACATAGAAGGTAGGACGGAAGGATCATGTGCCCCTGGCTTTTAGTTTGTGTAACCGCACACCAGAACTGATAATTAGCAAACGGAGACTAGATTAATGTGGTCCAAGTGACGGCGGCGGGCGGTCTGACTCCCGCCCCCTGTGGCACGGCGCTGTTTGCTCAGCTCTTGGACGGACGAGAGGGAAAGAAAAATACACTGGCTAATTATTTCAGATAATGCAATTAAGATATGCATATTTAGCATAAATTCCACAATGGAAATGTATACGTCAGCAGATACAGTGTGTGTGTGTGTGTGTGTGTGTTTCCTAAGCAGACAGTGTGTGTGACAGCAGTCTGCTCTCCAATGTTCAAATTGTGTGTTTGGATTTGGAAACCCTGAAGTGTGGGAGAGTCTTTTTTCGAGTCGTGTCTGCTCTTACACGTGAGTGTGTGTGTGTGTGTGTGTGTGTGTGTGTGTGTGTGTGTGTGGGTCTATAATAGCAGCCATTTAGCAGTGCTGTAGGCGCTGTAATAGCAGCTCTGTACTAATACTGCTCTAATAGCTGGGCTGCCTTTGGGTTTGGGTCACATTCAGGCCACACACACACACACACACACACTCACACACATTCTGAACATGGACTCGCTCTTTCAGGCTTTGGTCAGACGCATATAGATAATACATACACATATAATCACACACACAGGCACATGTACATACACTCATGCACAAAACAAATTGGCCTGCTTCACAAGCGTTCATGGGCACACAGTCACACACACAGTCACATGTACCTACACACTCTCTGTCTGACACACACTCTGTCTCACACACAGAGGCTCTGCCCACTGCAGTGTGCGGCCAGCCTCTGTGCTTTGTTGGCTGCTCTGTCTGTGCGCTTGTTGAACATGTCATATTAATGACACTAATACAGGCCCGTTTCCTCCGCTGTGTCTGAGCGGCGGCGCTCTCATACAGAGCTCTTTGACACGTTATACCTGGGCGTGGGCGTGTGAAATTACATGTGCGCAGTTGCTATTATGGCACAGCCTGGCTCTCATTTTCAGTACGTAGCACTTTTCTTATTATTGATGATACAGCGCTGTGTCGGGCTGCCTGAGTGCGTGTTGTTCTGACCCTGGCACGGCTTTTCTGGTGGGAAACGAACACCAGACACCTGACAAATCGGTGAAGTGTTTGTCTGGGAGGAAGGTCCACTCCTCAGGTATTCTGCTTCTTTTGGAGTCCTAACAAGATGAAATGTGTTTCTATTTAATTTCAAATTCTAACCAAAGAACAAAATATGTTGTCATTTAGGTAGGGCTGCAGCTAACAATTATTTTCATTATCAGTTCATCTGTTGTTCCATAAAATGACAGGAATTGGTGAAAAAACGTTGAGCATTGTTTCCAAAAGGCTCAAGTGACCTCCTCAGATGAAAAAAGTAAAAGATACTCAGTTTACTGTCATAGAGGACTAAAGAAACCAGAAAATATTCACATTTGAGAAGCTGAAATCAGAGAAATGAGAAGAATGAAAGCCAGGGTACAATGAGAAGAATTTTAATACATAGCCTGAGTTCTAAGAGATACTGTCAACACTACATAGAGTTTGTGTACGTCCAAAAGTTTTCCACATTACGGACAGTTACACAGTAACAAACACAGCAGACACTCATAATCGTGAACTGATGACAATGACGAGAAACAGTCTGTCTGTGTTTCCAATAGGTTTGAACAAAAGTACCTGGTGCTGTAGACAAAACACACACAGAAACACACACTCCCACGTGAAGTTAAATCTACCCACATGCAGACAAACACACTCAGATGCTGCAACATTTGCTGTCGGTTCATTATAAAACATTTTACTACGCACACTTCAGGGTGTGTCTGCGGTGTGAGAGACATTGTCCTTCAGCTTGTTAACGGCCACCCTGAACCCCGCTCATCACTCAGACACACACACACGTGTTTACACAGAATAGGTGTGTACGAGTGTGCGGCTTTTCTGTCTAAATCCTTGGTGATAGATGTCGAGTGTGTGTGAGTGAGGGTGTGTGTGTGTTGCGCTGTAGGTGGCTGTCTCCCTGACCTCTAGTTGATGGCAGTGTGAGTTTTAATAGCGCGTTGAGGCCTAATTATAGTTCTCTGGTCACACAGCCCCACTGCTTTATGGCCGTGTGTGTTGCTGTGTGTTTGTGTGTGTGTTACGGCTTAGTATGTCCTACATCAGGCCTTTCCTAACAAACACACACGCTCCTGTACACATTCATGCACAAAGCCAGGTGTGAGTGTGTGTGTGTGTGTGTGTGTGTGTGTGTGTGTGGAGGTGTTAATGGAGATATCAGATTCAGCCAGAGGGAGAAACACACCTCACAGCACAACACGACATCACGGCTGAAATGAAACAGAAGCCATTCACATCTTTCAGGATCGTTGGTGCTTGTATTTAAATACTCAAAAGCAGAGTCAGAGCTGTCATAAAACAGAATATGTAACCCAAAAAATGCAATGCCTGACAGTTTGGCCAAATTACATTTCCTTTGCTGCCGAAGAAACTGACTTTATAAACCCCAGGTGGGCTGATGCGGGTTGTCTTTCATACAGAGAAATAGGCACATGAAGCTCGGTCAAGCTGAGTGAATGAGTGAGATAATTGGGTAAATAAAGGTAATTCGTAACGGAACACACTTACAGACAGTCTCTCCGCTAAGACATTCATGGTGTCGCACTTGGTTGTAAACACGAAGAATGGAAAAGGAGAGCTTGGGAAAGAAGCTGAAACTCTGCTCCTACTTTCACACCTCCTCACACCTGGCTAATCGCTGCATGAAGTGATTGTTGGATGGTGACTCAAACACGGACATATAAAAAATATTATATATATATTATAGATAAAGTCATGTTCATAAATATTTATCTTTAAAGTATATAATAAATGATTGTCCGGTTTTGAGTCAAGCCATCCATGTTTTTGTTTGTGTATCTGGAGTTGTAAGCGAAAATAATTTCACCCTGGGGATATTTGCTGATTTGATTCTTAAAAGTGACTAATCGACCTCCTAACCCTTTTTTTGTCGCCCCCCCGCTCCTCTGTCGCGTCAAGTCACCACTCTCGTGTATATGCAAGTCCATGGAGTGGGATGCTGATGTTCTTCGGCAAGACAGCTACTCTTCGGCAGGTTCCTCCCTGGTTTTCTGCTGCCCGCCCGCTGTCTACAACCCCAGAACAGACACTTTCCTCACTGTTCCTCTGCACGCCAGCTGGAGAGCTCAAGTAGGGTGTTTTTTTTATAAAGCATGCCTTAATATAGCTTTAAAACACTTATTGATAAACCTGTCATGCCCTCACTTTGCAAAGAGGCAAAATCTTTGTAATTAATGCAATTATAGGAAGACATAGTGAGTGAATGCTATGAAGTTAGTGAGGATTACTGGGTATCCACCGTCTTCAGTATCAGCTGCTGGTTGGTTTAGTGGAGCGGCACTGACTACATGCTATCCCATCTGTACAAGGCATCTGCTCCCACTGCAGAGCTCCAACAACAGACA
The DNA here is from genome assembly GCF_004916995.1 of Morone saxatilis. Classification (NCBI taxonomy): domain Eukaryota; kingdom Metazoa; phylum Chordata; class Actinopteri; family Moronidae; genus Morone; species Morone saxatilis. The sequence goes on along the minus strand of NW_023339807.1, from coordinate 25,178,690 downwards.
CACAGGACACACATACACACACACACACACACACACAACCAACACACATCACACTCACACACACACACAGCACACACACACACACACACCACACGGTTTGATCGGAAAGTACCCACTTTAATGTAAGCACATGCACACTTCACATTTTCCTCTGGCTGAGGCACGCAAGGCTTTGTACGAAGCTTGACGGTGTGTGTATGTGTGTGTGTTGTGTGTGTGTGTGTGTGTGTGTGTGTCCCAGCTGTTTGTTATCTGGATGCCCCCTACCAGTATCAAGAAATTCTCCAGACTAGAAACACTGACTTCACTGCTCTCCCTGGACACTCAAACAAACACAGCTCTGCGGTGCACGTTGTGTAGTAAATTACACAGAGCAGACACTGAGTACCTTTACATACACGACAGCGCTGCATTACTTATGGCAACAAGCTTGTTATTTCCATTATACCCTCTGGTTTAAACGGACCCATGGTATTGCACCTTTATGTTCACTCTGTAAATAATACATGTGACTCAAACGTTCTGCAGAATACATGGAAACATTCAGTGGAAATGTAGAAATCTATGTTAATCCAAATGTGGTGGCCAATTCATTCCAATGAACGCTGCTCACCTGCCCTAGTTTCTCCTGCAGCCAGTAAATGGGTGCATGAAAATAATAACTGCTCAAATGATTTAGTCAGTGGACGACAGTTTTATTAAATGATTCATCGCTTGTTGGTTTCTCTCTCCTGGATTATGGATGGACGGCTGTAGCTCAGGTGTTTGAGCAGGTCAGCCACCAACACATAAGGTTGCTGGTACTGTCCTTGGTTCCTCATTTCCAAGTGCGTTTGAGCAAGACAATGAGACACAAATTGCTTTCTTTTCTAGGCAAATATCACTTTGCATGTCCAACTATAAGCCAAGAACTCCTGAACAGAGAAACTCCTGCTGTGCGATGCCATGAGCAACAGCAGTCACATTTTGTAATGTGTTTTTCCATTCAGTAGGAGGAATGGTAAAAGGCATTATTTACCTTGATGAAGTTTAGGAGGTGTTCTGGTTCACAGACACTGTAGTAGGAAGAGGATTTGAAGTCTTTCTGGGTCTCAGATTCTAACTTGAGTGTGCAAAACCACTCTTTACCTTTCTTAGTCTGCTTATACAGTACCTGACAACACTCTTAAAGGGTCGGTACACCCAAAGTAAATAAAAACATTCTCACTTACCTCTTGTGGTATCTAGGCCTGCTGATTGACATCTTAAGAGAAATCTTGAGGAGAGAAACTTTTATACAACCAGACGCTGATGTGTTATGGCTTTACCGACTGTTATATATATTCCATATCAGATGACGGGGTCAGGGCTTCACTGACTGTTATACATTTAATATCAGATGACTGGTCAAACTGTTCTGCCTCTCTCAGTTTATTTAGCCTGTTGGACCGTCTCCTGCCCTGATGAATGAGAGCTTGATTTGGTTGTGTGTGTGTGTGTGTGTGTACGAGTGTGTGTGTGTTGGCGTCGGCTTTGAGATTTTAGTTTGTGTTTATCCATGACACCGAGAGAGCATATGCATGTAGTGTGTGTGTGTGTGTGCTGGTGTAATNNNNGGTGTATATGTTGAAGGTAAATGAGTGAGTTTGTTTGTGGAGTTTTTCAGGGAGATCCTCTTTCATATAAATGAGAACACTGTTTCTTCAACCTCAGTGTCCTACACTCTACATGATGACTGATACCGCCTAAACACACACACACACACA
>NW_023339807.1:25164752-25176814 GCF_004916995.1 Morone saxatilis | reverse complement strand
AAAAAAAAAAAAAACAGGAAAAAATTGTTCCCAAGTGTATGTCCCTGCCAGTGTGTGTGTGCGACTTGTGCTCCTTCCTCATATGTTAGGCATGCAGGTGAATAATCTGATTTTTGTGGCTTTTTTTTATTTTTCTCGAGTACACACAGTGCTTTGTTTTTACCCTCTTTCATAATACTTAAATCAACATCCCACCAACTACTGGTGGATGGAACTGGACACACACACAGTCACACACACACACGTATGCATGTACAGTTTTAATTCATTCATGCTACCTCATACCCCATCATTAATAAGACATCTAACTGAAGGCTGAAATAGAAATATCAAAATAGAGTGAACGAACACAGTTATTTTATGGTGTTGTTTTAGTATTATTAGGTTGAATTTAATCCATTCACTCATGCAGGAGTCGGCCTGTCGATCCATTGAGTGTTGCTTTAAAAGCTTAAAACCACTGACATGTTTAATATCATTTTTAGTCCATTTTCTTTCCCAGGAAATGGTCACGGTGTGATGAAAAGGTTTCTTTACTGGCAGTCATCCATAAAGCAGCTCGTTAGCCTGCTCGCCATTTCTCATAGAAGCTCAGCGGGTACGGCTACTGTACGGATGAGTTCAAAACTATAAATCTTGTGTTGCATTGCACAAATCAAAGATCAGAACACTTCATTTGTTATTTTATACGCAATGTTATGAGGAATTAATGTCACTTTAAGGATAGCATGTTTTAGTCGGCTTTATCTAGGCTGAAACATGTTGTTCAGGCAATACGATGGGCATTGACAATTTCTTCTTCTATACAAAAAATAAATAAATACAAAATAAACAAAGAGAAGAATTTTTTTATTAAGTATCCATCTTTTTTTTTTTTGCTTTGCTATAAAACATGATTAGTAATAGGGTGGCTGATAATGAATACAGTACCAAAGCTGCTACATGCCAATCCTAAAGAGGGTTTGAGGTTGTGCGTTAACAAGAGATCACCACGATTATTATTATGATTCATTCTCTCTGGACCATGAAAATTCTCTGGCCATTTAATTTAAGTTATTTAGATATTTCAGTCTGAAACAAAGGTTGGACAGTCTTTGGACAAACGTACCATAACATGATCAGTAACACAAGAGAGTTAAACATGAAGAACTTGAGAATCCTTATCATAGAGACTCCTTCAGTGAACAAACACTGTTCTGTGGTGTCAGTTCTAAACAAAAACATGTTAAAGGAGAAATTGTTGTCTGCTGAAGGAAGGATGTCTGGTATAAATCGCAAGCGATGCCCATAACGTGGCAGCCATATTGGATTATAGCCCTTACAATTTAAGGTAGATTTCAGACCTGCCACCTTTGATTAACAGCAGCTTTGTGGTCCAAATATGTAATACTGAGTGAGAAAACTGTGAGTGGATAAATCAGCAGTTATGTAGTGTTTAGGCTGCGGTTCGGAATCGGGCTGGGTCAGGTTTGGAGCTCTCTGTTCATCCAGGTGTTAGAGGAGACGGATAGATTCCTGCCAAGCTGCTTCGACTGCCAGCGTCTTACTGGAAAACTCCTGATGCTGAAGATGCCAAAATCAACTGACCACAGATCAGTCTGACCACTTTATCCTCAGCCAGTTGCCAACAGCTTGCTGATTAAAACTGATAGACCGCAGTTCCGGGGAATAGCAGGTCAGCAGCTCGTTGACTGACCTGACAGAAGCTGTAAAAGAGAAGGAGAATATAAGACGCTAAGTGTGGATTTTGTTAATAAAGAACATGTTATATGGTGTTCGACTTTATTTAAATGTTAATAACTGATGTGTAATAGAATTTCTGCCCTGGCCTTACAGACGGAATTTCTCTCAGGAAAATAGCTGGTGTTGTTGTGGTCTTGGGCTAGTAGTAAAAGAAACACAATTTGTAACTAGAGAGTTTGAGTTTTCAGACTGACTGTGGAATATCTGACAGCGATGCCTGAAAGAGAAAATGCTCCCTGCACAGTGGAAAGTGTCCTTGAGCAAGGCATTTCACTTCCAGCTCCGCTAGCAGCCAATACTGCGTCAAAATAGAAGTAACGAGTGCAGTTTTTTAAGTAAACATAGCAAGATACCAAGAATCTCCTTTTTTTGGGGAAAATATAACTTTTTGTACTTTTTTACTTTTTGAATCATCATCAATCAAATATTTTAATCATAACAGAGAGACATGTTCAATTCATTGATTTGAATACATATAGATTCAATAGACTTTGTACAAAATAGCTTGGTGTGTGGTCAGAAAACAACTGACATTCTGACGGGTGACCAACCGTCAAAACAAAGGCTGAATGTGATCCACAGACATTCTGCGTTTGTAAGCAGCTGTCTGTCTCTCTCTGACTTCCAGGTATGAGACTCTGGCCGTGGCTACAGAGGCAGAGAGCAGACAGGATCCTGACCTGCCCCTCAAGACTGGAGGCAAAAGGCTGACGGTGAGTCCTGAACACACCAGGTACCAGAGAGGGAGCACACCAAACTTATTAAAGACTTATTGGTGGAATGTGGGCAAGATACAGTAAGTTGGTATCTAGTTCAAATTCACATTTATTGTCATTCATCTACCGCATATATGTTGTCTATTGCAATATACAGTCAGTTATTTGCAAATGGACCCCCAAGCTCGTCAGGATGAGAAATGCTGTTGTGAACATATTTCTAAATACAGTCTCTCAATTGTTCATTCATAGCTCTATCTATCCACAGGGGAGGTTTCTGTCTTAGTCTGTGAGTTGAAGGCTGTGTCTTGTCTCCCTAATTCTCCCTTGATAGCGTGTAACAACTGTTGGAAACATATGCACAAATACAGAAAAAAAGTTTTTATTACCCTGTGTTCTTAGCCAAAATCCATTGTAAAGTAAGGCAGTGTACATAATCATAAAACAAGAGTATAACTTTCTGTTGTAGTATACAGTTAAATGAAGTGTTTGTCTGGGGCCAAGACAGTCAACAAGAGGTCTACTGTATCTACAAGTGCAAAGGCAATTACACAGCATATAACATGTATTAGATAAATAACAAAATTAGTAAAAATGGCAAACAATAAAATTAAAAACTGCTGCAACACTGTAGAATGAAGAGTGTAAAAGAAACATGGCTGTGAATGAAAGGAGCTAGATCATATGCCATTTACCCATGAGCTTAAATCATACTGATCTTTATAATTAGTCTGAATTGTTATTGCTGGAGAATGTTGTGTATGTTGGGCAGCGCCAAAGAATAAGCAGCCATGAATGCCAATGTACACATCTCTTTATTCATAGAGCTTACATGCATTTGTCCACAATTCTTAAAATAAACCAAAAAATTTATATACCTAACAAAAGAGATGAATTTCAATGACTGCATAAACGTTTTGTGAAGGTTGTTCAGACACGTGTCACTCAGAGTATGCATCATGCTTGTCCTTTTGAAATTGAAGAAATAAGGGCAGTGTGCTGTAACTCTGTGTGTGTTCTCCTCCAGCCTGACTGGACGTTTGTCCTGGGAGAACAGGCCCTGGACCTCTCTGTGCCCTCCTTCTCGCACTCCTCCTCTTCCATCTTTGTTCTGGGCGAGAGGAACCTCTACTGTCTCCGTGATAATGGCCAGATCCGCTTCATGAAGAAGCTGGAGTTCAACCCCAGCTGCTTCCTGCCCTACACCTCAGGTAACCCAGGAAGCTGAATCTTTAGCACAGGGCTTAAGTAGTGAGGCCTAACTATAAAGGGATATTTCACCTTTACAGTCCTCATGCTCTTCTTGAACAAGCTTTTTGATCAGCCCTAGTCTTGCACACCTGATCCGGTTAAGGACTTAAATACAGATTGGCTGAAGCAGATCTACCACGCACTTACCTGGATGTGTAAGAATAGTTACTTATAGGAGTAGTTATAGGACTCAGAGACATGGAAAGGGATGAAAATCATGGGTTACAGAGTTTAAAGAGGAAATAAAATAAAATCCATCATGTTTAAATTAGCTTTGAATCTTACAGGCAGTGATTAGTTTGGAGGTTGTTTTCTCCTGTAGAAACAATTCAGGTGATAGCTTCACTGTTCGCACAGAGCAAAGATCAAAGGGCATGTTAAATTCTCAGGCACTTTAGCATTTGGCAGCTAATTGGGAATCATCTGAGAACTTGCTGTTCTTGAAGGATTTGGATGCATTAGGTTGTATTACAGAGAGCTGAGCACAGCCACTGTGGGGCTAGTGTGAAAGTTAGCCAATGCGGCACTGGTAAAACTCTGATGTCTTCAACCTGGAGTGAAGTAAAGGGCAACGAGACAAAACTCACCATGCATCAGTGCACCTGCCACAACCAAACCATTGAAAATAAGTGCACAAAATACACAAAAACAAAGTATTTCTGTGCAGTGGCCCAATGCCACATGACTGGCTCTGCAGGAAGCTGGTTTTGGCAGAACGTGATGGAATAACTGGAGTAGCTCTGCTGCATGCATTAAAACAAGAACTGAACAGACTTCTGAACACATTGTAGTATATAAACATATGGTGTAAGATGAATGGATATCATAATAAATACAGATGTATAAATTTATAGATAGCACATATAGTATATTATTGCTGCAGTGAATAGCGTGTATGTCCATATTTGGTGAAAACTGACCATCGTAAAGCTTAATACAAGGCTGTTTCATGATAAGCAACATTTTGCAGATACACAATTATGGTGTAGATACAACAGCAAGTTAATGTTCAAACGACAAAGACAAAACAACGTGAATTAATGAATGATTTTCATTTCATCATCATAAGGAATATGCAGGATATTGAAATCATAGGCATTGTACATGGTGAAACAACACAGCTACAGCGCTTTAATGGGTTCCAGACCTTGTCTTCACCTCTGATATGAACAGAGAGGGACACTGGCTACTGCTTCCTATACACACAACGGACAAGATTTGGTTTTTAGTTACGTTAATCCCACCGTGCCTGCCAACAGATCTTGAAATCTTCTCCAGCTTACTCACTTCTCTTCCTGTTATAGAGGGAGGAAAAAAGGAGGCAGGAAACAGAACAAACTGAATGCAGGCTCCAGTGTCACATTTACTAAAAGCTTGTACCTCACATACAGTATGGATGGATTTTCTCCACACATACATTCTCATTATTCAATAATTAATGATCAGGAGTGCAACTGTTTCAAATTGCAGCTTGATTGTGGCAATTTAGAAAAGTAGACATGAGAACAAACGCAAAAAAAATGTGCATGAACCCACAAACGTACTAACACACTGATGTGATCTAATCAAATCTATTAGTTTTAGCTCTACACTTATTAGTCAAGAGCCACCTTCTGTTGTAAAAAAAAAACACCCAAATTCTGCAAAACTCTCATTGATTTACAGAAAACTCATCTGGATCCTGAACATTACTTCTATTTGGGACATTTCATTCCTATGTTTCTGTGTTTCTGATTAATCTTGCAGAGGTTGCATATAACTACACTGCTCTAGGTTTTACCCTAAAAAAGCATCACTCTCTTTGTTTCTGCCCACTTCATTTACCCTGGCAGCCAGGGACAAAAACTTTAAAGTTGTTTATCTTTTGATACAGAAGGAAAGGGGGAAAGTGGTGCGGCCCGATTCTTATCACCACAAGCAAAATTAATTATCCAGATATGGTTGGACCTCCAGTATGGTGCTTAAATACAGCAGAATACAAGTTCTGTGTATAACCTTTTGAGCATGGAGCAATAAACAACATTTTATTTGCAACAAAAATGTTTCTGTCTGGTTCAGTTTACGCAACAATGTACCACAGAACCATTTTTGTGAGAGTATTACACTTGATCTGAAATACACTAGAGAGCTGACAGATGGAAAGAGAAAAATAAAAAAGGATGTGAAGGAAAGCAAAAAATAGACCGGAGGAAGGATCCAGAAGGGAGAATTGATGGAGGGATTGCAAGAACGGCCAAGAGCTTTCTGCTGATATCTGTTTTCAATTTTAGAATTAAAATATCTCTGCTTTCAAAGTACCCTTCACTATCTGTTCCAGACATTATTTAGATTATTTAAATTGCTCTTGGAAATCAGCTATAAATTCAATACATGATGTGCCAGCACAACAAAAGTAGCTTTTATTGGGACATGACTCCTGTCAACAATGAAAAACGCATAAAAATCTCCACATGGCTGGAAGACGGCATCCCTCTGCTGCTGCTGCAGTCTTCTGTGTCCACGTTTGGTCTTTGGTTTATTGTGCGCAGGCCAACATTTAGTGACACTGTGACTGTCTGAGTTGCCACCCAACGTTTAGTAGGGGTTATTTTATGGTGCTAGGCCATTTGGAGAACCCTCATTGTTGAGAGTGTAGTGTAGAGGAGGGCAGACAACCGTGATCTCTTGATTGTTTCCTAACGCTTTCCTTCTGGCCTTCAGCCTCACAGCTGCCTTTGCTGGACAACTGCCTTCGCTTTCCCTCTCTCCCTCCCTCCCTTACTCCTTCCTCCCTCTGTCTGTCTATTTCTTTCTCAGATAACTTTGTTGGCTTGAGTGCTCATCAGAAACGCTCTTGTTCAGGCTAAATCTCTTGGTTTGAAATAATAATTACGATTCTCCGCTTCTAGAATCAAGAGAAATGGATGACAGATTACTTCAGATTAGGGCATGACAGCTCACTAGATGAGTATGGAAATTAAAAAAAATGACCACATAGAAATCACTCAAGGGCCATTTAACATTTCCAGAAAACAAAGATTAAAGATCTGTTATGATCTACGATGAGGATCTACTCCACTGGCTCTCAAACTTTGGTACATGTACCACTGTCGGCATGCAACCTCTCTCTAGGGGTACATGTAGGAATGTCTCAAATATATTATTTTTATGAAATAAATACATTTTAAAACATAATACTATCAAAGTACTACAACATTTCCACTGAAAATAAAAGATAAAATCGCTGGAATGTAGTTTCAAATAAGTTTTCCATTTGCTGAAATACTTTGTTTCAGTACTCACATACATACATGATGAGTTACGAGCTAAAATATGATGTTAAGCTAGTAAGCAGAGGTAAAATGAAGGGTACAAAAACACTGCAATCATGGCTCCAAACGGACACTATTGGAAAGAGAAGTATGGATCAGGCGTACTCCTTTTCCAACAAATTAGCTTTGGTTCTTGAACCGGTTCGCTTCAGGATTCAACAATAAACAATCTTGTTAGGAATAAACGTGCCTCCTGCGTGAACTGTCCGTAGCTGAATAGAGTTGGCCTACACTCCTGTATTTTGGTCATAGCGGTGGTACTTGGAGAGCCTGATATTTTCTGAGGTGGTATGCGTTGTAAAAAGACACACTGTCCATCATTTTAAAAGGTTATTTTTGGGCACTCTCTCCTTTATTGGACAGAATGTGTGTGAGAGGCACAAAGGGACATGGAGAACATGGGAAGAAAGAGCGAGGAATGACATCAACTGTCCCCGCCTGCAATCGAAGCGGGGACGTTGTGGCTACATGGTATGTGTCTTAGACCACTTTCCTCCTTCAAGAAATGGTAACAGACATATTGGGGAGAGGAGAGAAGGAAGAGAGGGATGGGGGCGATGCAGAAAGACGGGGAGTGGAAAGCAAGTTAAACTAGGGGCAGATGGTGGAAAAATCTACGAAGATAAAATAAAGCGGTAGAAGAAGCAGGTGAAATTAAAGAGGAACAAAAAAGGGCAGAAAGCTGATAAGGTAAGGAGGGAACAAGAGAGTAGTAGAAAAGATAAGGAGAAAGAGAAGAAGAGAATGTCGAGATAAGAGCTTAAGATTGAAGAGTAACCGAGGAAAGGATAGTAAGAGAGGAGCTGATGTTTGGGAAACGCTCAGCTCGAACATGTACACGTAGATTGGACCTTTATAATTAGGTTGTAATTATAATGCTGATGCTGAGATAGAAGGTGTGTGTTTGCTTTGATGTGGCACCAACACACACTCTGTCATTTTGACCCCTGCAATGTACCACCCTGCTGACCGCTGTTACTATATTATAACTTGTGTATTCAACTGTGTGAGTGAGGCGTGTTTGTTTTGCGTGTGGCCGTCACCTCAGATCTCTCTAGGTGGTAACTGCACCATTGGTGGGAAGGACTGGACATTTGTGTGTGTGTGTGTGTGTGTGTGTGTGTGTGTGAAACATAAGTAGTAAAACACAAGTAGTATTTATATTTAATGTTTCTAGCCATGAGTCACAGGAGAAAGTGTATATGTAACTTTAGTTATATATACATTATAAAAGCTGACCTTGTCTTAAAATGAAAGATCTAAATGACAAAATTCTATATACAATCCAGATGTGAGATGTGAAGAGATGGATTTTTCTTTACAGGACAGAACAGGTTGTACTCATCTTAAAGGGCAGTGCCACCCACCGGATGAATTTGTTATTTCTGTGCTCCGTGGTTGAATTTGTGGATATGCAGCACTTTTTTTTCCAAAGCTAAAAATCGGAGATAAAAAAATCCTTGAATTTGTGCCGTTATGAAACTGAGGCTGGGTTTGTAGCCATAAGATGTGAAGTTGAATCATCACAGCAAAGTGAAGTTTATATTGTAATACTTCTAGCAGGTATGAAACAAAATTTGGACCATTAGTTTTTCTCATCAGTCATTTATTATTTTAAGACTTTAAAATAGAACATTGGTCAGTGAAATAATTCCTTTTGCCTTATTTCAGTACATAGTCAAACCAATGGATCACCCTCCCCAGTACATACTATACAGATAAACCTACCTGGGAATAATAATAAAAATTTAAAAATGCAACATGTGCAATTACATGTGTGTTTGCGCACTACTATACAAATGTAAGTGAAAGGAAAGAAGGGTAAACATTGTTGTAGTCCACTTCAATCTTATTTTTTTCTGTAACTCAGTGAAAAAGTTATTTATTCACATCTTCTTCGTGCCCTACTAAGGTTGAATCCAGACTGAAGTAGAAGTTAAACAACCAGGAAGGAAGAGGTTCATGAAAGCTTTCTCTGCTTTATATATGGAAAGTCATAGAAATGTGTTTGAACATTTCATGAGGATAGTCATTCTGTGGTTTTAGTAATGTGAGCCGGACGCTTCTCCTGGAGGCTTTTTATCCGTTTCATTTTAAGTCACTCTCCCTGAGAAAATTAACTAAATGTCAAAAGTGCAATTAGACCATGTGCATGTGACGTGAATAGGCTCTGTTCTTCTCTCGTTCTTCTTTAGTGACGGATGGCACGACCAACCTGTTGCTAGGTAACCACACCAACATGATACTGGTTTACCAGGATGTGACTCTGATGTGGGCGGCCCAGCTCCCCTTTGTGCCCGTGGCCGTTCGCGTCGGCAACTTTCCGTGAGTACAACCTCCAGCAAAACACAACATCTGATGTGACAGTTACAGATACATTGGAGAACCACAGTGGAACCAAGACAGTGTTCTTTGGAACCCATTTCATAAAGGACTCATTGCTCCAAATCAACTGTTGGGTCACATTTCATGTCAACACCACATGAAGCAGATAAATGAGTTTTACCTCTGTGCTGCCACTTGCTTCCCCCGTAACGTTAGCTGCTGCTGGCTGATAAAGGTTGTCATTGCTTGTCTCCTGTCCGTGGCCTTTTTTCACATTGTTTATCAACCACATCACAATTCACATTCACATTCACAATTTTGCTTTTGGAAAGAAACTTCGGACAGTCAGCTGCCATGACATTTAACCAACCAGTGCTATCGCTAAAGCCAGCCAGACAACAAGGTCATGCATATGAGATCAATGACAGGACTACTAGAAGACTACTAATAGCTAATTACTGTGCACTCTGGACACGTGTGTCTATTACAGGTGATTGACAGTGTTGCATTTAACGTTACGGTGGATCTCATTACGGTGTTAATCTGTCAAAATGACGGTGGTCTTTGGATTTTCACTAAAGTCACTGATGGAGAATATTCAGTTAACATGACTCATGGTTTTGTGTGTTTTCCACACACAGTTTCGCTCCAAAAAGTTTGATCTCACAGGAAATGGCAAATCACACAACTCTGTGTATATACCACACACGGAGAAATCTTGTAGACATGCTGTCACTGGATGGACATTTTCTGATATAATCACACATTCACATGTGTGTGCATTTACACTACACAGGTAAACGCACACACACACACACAGCAGGTGTGTTGTTTATCAGCTTGTGAAATCCCGCGTGTGACTTTTGGCAGGAAATGACCCGACAATGTCTTCCAGCTGGCCAACCAGAGCTGAGCAGGGAGGGGCCAGCTGTAGCCAATCATTTATCCTTTTCCGAACAACTCCAATCAAACCGCAATTTAATACAATTACCACACAAAACACAAACATGGCTGAAAAATGATGTGGTTTCTGTGTGTGTGTTTTAGATGCAGGAGATAGTCTGTGTCTGGGTTAGCTGTTTGGTTTAGTTTGAGGCTGTGTTGTTTTAACGCACTTGATAGTCCTCGTCTTGTTCAGTGTGTTGGTGGTACACTGCAGCGTGGGAGAGGAACACAAACACACCAATAAACACAAAACAAACACACACAAACACTCCCAACAGCTCACTGTGAATATCTGTGATTTACAGCGGTGCTCCAGGAGTCGTTGCTTCGCTTTTTGGGAGGCAGTATTGAATTTTACTACTTAATTCTACCAACTGTCCACACCAAATACCAAATTTGACCCAATCTGAAACAGACGCGTGGAGAACCTGGCATGCATAAATTGATGTTAAAAAAAAAATCTAAAACAGCCCAACGAGTATTGGACCCAATCGAAAAGGAATTCAACCCATGAAGAGTGACAACACTGGCAGCAACATGATGCGCCAAAAATTAACCAGCAGCAGTTGTAAAGAGCAGCAATCGTGTTTTTTCATTCGAGTACAGTACATGCAGTACTTGATTTACACCAGAAACAGATCACTTGTTCTTTAGCACATGTCCCAAACTGCCACCCCTCTGTAGCGTAACCTCCCTGTAGAAGGTGATGACAATACTTGTCTTATCCATGTTCATATTTTAGTATCATTGCATCAGTAAATACTCACAGCGCCACGGTTAAGCTTTTCAGAAAGATGATAGTGAACATAGCGGTGACTAAGCTTTTTTTAAACGCCTTTACAGTTAATGAAGTTTCCGCAGTTCTGTTGCTCTTATGATAAAGGTTACGTGTACGTTATATAGTAATTCATATGTTATTTCTGTATCTACAGCATCTCTAACAGCAGCTGTTGTGAGTTTCCTCCAGTCTATTTGTCTGTTCGCATTTCTGATCTAAAGTCTTTGTCTCACAAGTGGTGTGAACAAATTTTCCAACCTCCCTTATATCTGGTAAAACTTCCTCCTTGTCGCCGTCGATGTCGATATCTGTACATTTTCAGAAGGTCAGAGCCTTTCTGAACAAGCTTGAAACATATCTTTCAACATTTTGTAATATCATGATCACAGAAATACCCTGAAATATTATTATACGGCCATATTAGCCACTCCTAGTGAGAGTTATTGTTTTTCTGAATGTGTGTGTCATTTTACAGCAGTTTGTCATGTTTGTATAAATGTATGTCTGACCCCATTTAGTTACTTCACATGTCTTGGACGGATTGGATAGTGATCTGATCTTAAAAAACCTACGTGTAAATGCATCCAAGTAGCTTTCAAGACGGATTGAAAACCTCTGGAGGTCTTTTGAGATGCTTCTAGCCAGATGTTGAAACGGTGTAAATGCATCCTTCCCTCCAAGAAACATGGGTAATCTTTACCGCTCCCATAGCGTAAGTACATCAGTGAATCCGTAGACTGGTTTTCTTAATACATTCATGGTTATGGATAGTTGTTCGCTAACACTGTAAGAAAGACAGATTGCAGTCATATTTGTGATCTGGCCAACAGAGACGTATATATGTGGATAACTGTAAATGAAAGTGTCTTAAATCTCATCTGGATTTTATCCCAATACGAGACACTTGGAATGACAAGTGTAAATGGTGCCTGTGTGTGTGTGTGTGTGTGTGTGTGTGTGTGTGTTTGTGATCAGTGTTCAAACAAACAAAAA
>NW_023339807.1:25164127-25164652 GCF_004916995.1 Morone saxatilis | reverse complement strand
AGTTAACACACACACACAAACACAGTTACCATATATTATTGCATCACTCAGCATTTCCTCTCCCTCTTTCCATCTCGTGCCATATCACAAACCGGCACTGAACTTTGTGTTCTGTTTCCATCAAAGCATTAAACAAACTGTAAAGCAACAAACTGCCAACGCTACCAAAGCTGAACTACTGAAGACATTTTAGACACACGATCCTAACAGATAGCAGAAGGCACACTAGCTAAAAGTACCAGTTTTGCATTTTGTTGAGTTCTCTCCTCTCCTCTCCTCTCTCCAGGGAGTTAAAGGGAGTCGTGATCAGTCTTAGCTCTGGTGGTCACCTCCTGTGCTCCTACATGGGTACGGACCCCTCCTTCTTCTCCACGCCCAAGGTGGACGCCAGGGAGGCCGACTACGAGCAGGTGGATGCTGAGATGAAGAAGCTGCAGAAGTTCATCAGAGAGGCCACCAGGACTCAGGGTAGGAGACTGTTTGCTAAAACAGACAAGTGGGCACAAGATCTTACAGCAGAAAGCT
>NW_023339807.1:25159820-25164065 GCF_004916995.1 Morone saxatilis | reverse complement strand
CATCACAAGTTCCCTAAGCCCAAACTGATGCTTTAAAGTTTCTTACTTAATGAGACCGATGCAGAAAACACAATTTTTCAAAGTCAGTTTGAGTTGCTGTAATGAAAATTGATGCTATATTTTTGCTGTTTAAATGAAAATTGTCATTGATTCATCTTCTTTTTATAGACAAATTGACTTATCACCTGTATTTGTGAAATATTGACTGAAGAACATCGTTGGTCCAGTGTTTTAGGGTAAACCATAAATGTTGTGATTTTAGACATCCTGCCTAAAACCGACGCTGAGGAGGACCTGGTTGTTACAGCTGCTGTGTCCTCCAACATGGACAGCCAATCGGTAAACACACTTAAAACACACACACAGACATTGTGCGCACATTTACAACCATAGGCGCACACACAGACAGACTCATCATTCCCTTTGTGTCTGTCTACAGCAAGCTCTGATCCAAGATATCGATGGTATGCCCGTCCCTTCGGTAACCGTACAGGTGAGCCGCACACAACACCACAATTTCCCTTCCCTTGTCGACTCTTTTTTCTGTCCCATCTTGCCCCCTTATTTATTTTTATTTCTCTACATTTTCTCCTATCTTTTTTCTCTGCTTTTGTTTTTGTGTCCATGACGAACCTTAACCAGTTTTCCTCTCTCCAGGTGAAGGTGAAGGCCGGCTGTGTTGTTCAGTCCTCCAAACTGACCGTCAGCGTTCAGCCTCCTCTTGCCATCACTCAAGACCAGTTTGTCCTGGAGCCCATGGGTCAGTATTTCTTTTAATTAGTTTGTCCTCATATGAAATCTTCTTCTATCTTTCCCGAACCAGCGCACTATTACTCTAGATAATCCACAGACCTATTATTTTATAGTCATGATGAATAAAATACATGATGAATAGATCATACTTTTTGTAATTTGTGTGAACTGACACTTTAAATCAAGACTGAAAATCGATGAAAGAAACGTAAGTCAAGACTGAGGCCTATGGGAAGGCTATATGGCAGAAGGACATACATCACCAGATAAATCAAAACTTGATTTTAAAGAATTCCTTAAGATAAAAGAAACGGCAAAAATAATAATAACCTAACTCTGTAATGTAATACAATAGCTCCTTTAATTTTGAAGGAAAATCTTGCATTGCTTTATGCAGCTGGTTTTGTAGAAGATCTTCCATCATCTAATGTCATCAATCACTTTTATTCTTTCCCAGCCTTTCTCTGTCACTCACTCTCTCAATCACACACACACACATGCAACACACAGTCAGCTCCTCTCCTCTCCTCTCCTTCATATCGTCCTCCTCCACAGTCCAAACAGACACACACACACACACAGCGAGTGACTGAGTGAGTGAGAAGTGTGTGTTGGTGTGTATTTGTTCAGAACCTTATCAACCTTTACACTGTGTGTTCTGTGGTCTGGCTGTCGGAGAGACTCGGCCACCTCGGGCAGATGGCGGTAACTTTGATCTGAATGACCCAGACACTGCGTACACACAACCTCCTAACCCCAAACACTGATAGCTGCCGTCGGTTCATTAAAAGAACATCACCCATCCTGTAACACAGCGTTTGCCGTTTAGTTTTAGCTGTTAACACAAGTCCTGACTGTTTCCTCCATTTGACTCTTTCCACCTTTTGTGTGCATGTTGACGTGCGAGCGTAAATTTACAGTGTGTGTAATGCAAACCAGTCGGGCGAGGCTTTTATCAGAGGCTCCTTAAAGTACCATGAGAACACACGTTTTAAAAAATCTGTGGCCCCATTGTGAGTTAAACCTCTAACCCTGGCGGTGTTGGTGCCTTGCTCTGCCTGTTGGTGTACTTATGGAGTGGGACACTGTCTGTGTGAGATCACACCTACAGTTTGTTTTCTGTGGTCTCAACCAAGAGTGGAAAAGTTTCCTTTGTTGCATTCTCTGCATTTGATTTTGCTTTAAGCTGCCAAACTATATGACTTGGAAAGAAAAGTCATGTGACTCATGAGTAGCTTGATTATTAGAAGAGTTTCTGTGACCTATGCTGCCAAGTTAAGATTTTTTCTGAAGACAAATAGGTCCAGTCCTCCTTGTCTTTCTCGTCTGTTGTTTTCATTTAAGAAAATATTACTAAGAAGCTGAGCATCACTCCATGCTTTTGTTATGCTTGGCTTTCTAAGCTGCCATTTGGCTCCGCGTTACCCAGGTTTTGTCGCCTTTTTTGGTGTAGTTATTTTCGGGAGTGAAACGCTTGTCCACTCGATTTCAAATGCCTTTGGTCTTCTTAGCAAAACAAACTAAACTGAAAGGGTTTTCTGCAGCCGTCCAAAAAAATCGAGCTGAGGTCCTCCTAAAAAACGGAGGTCGTTTGGCATTCAGCAAGTGAAGGTTGAAATCATCATAACATCTGTCAATCAATCACATCAACTATTCCCACACAGCTCTTACAAAAAAGGTTGGGAAACACTGGTTATATGAGATCATAGCCCAAAATGTACATCTACTGTAGGCTCCATATCTTCTCATGCTAGAAAATTTGGCTCCTTTGAAGGTGCTGCATTAGGACAATGCATGTCCCCTGGCAGTAAAGACAGTAATGCAGTAATGACTGCCTCCCAGACAGCTGAAGAAATCACTCTTCAGCCAAATCTGACAGTGTACAAAAGCAACTGCTCCAAACATTGTTGGTGTGAATGTAGCTTTTGTTTTCCCTCTCACCACCCTTTTTTTTCCTTCATTTTATTACTTTTTAAGATCTTTGTTGCTTTCATCCCGAGCGACTTCCAGTAATTGCACCAGCGGAATAAATCTGAGAGATATTTCTCAGCACTACAGGAATGTCATGGCTGGACCTCCGGGTTGGGTTGGAATTTACAATTTAGTACAAATAAAATACTGTCAAATTGTCTTGAAATTAACCAGATTACCACCACGAGGTTGTTAATCCCACTAAAGATTTTTCAGTAGACGACCATATGTCAAATGAAATGCTACAGGTTACACTGACATGACGTGGATGGTGTCAGTACTAATTTTTCAAAGGCATGTCCGCAGGCACAGAAGCTGGATCAGCACCAGAAAAATTTCTTTTTTTTTTCCTACAAAAACTACTCTCGACATTTGCTGAAACCATCATCCATCAGAGAGGAGTAGTCACAAAGCTTTTCGAGAAGGACCAGTATGGATTGTGAATTTATGATTTCAAGATGTGAGCCGCAGTCTCAGGCGGTTGGAACCCCATCCATTTATTGTGAGCCCTGAATCAAACTGACCACTTCTTTCCCATGATTCATGATGCGTCTATGCTGAAATGTAATGCGTTTTACCACAGTGCATTCTTATCTGTACATATACTGTACGTGACCTCTGCAACTGTTAATTCAAACATGATGCGCTTTTCGCACAACACGCAGTATATTTCCTGTAAAGTCTTATGTCAGTTCCTTCCATTAATAATGGTCACATATTTTATATGACTTACATTTCACATTTGGGCATATTTTATAGTACACGTGTTTTGTCTTCAATATGTCTGTGTCCATATGTTCAATATTTTATTTCTGTCATACAACATGTTATTGTTGGATTGTAAATTGTTTATATCTGTAGAACCCTCATTTGTATTTTCTCAATATTCTGAAGAAAGCTGCTTTGGCCATTTTTACATTTAACCGGGTTTGTAATTGTATTAATAATATTATAATATTACGTAAACAAGTGTATGAGAAAGACTCAAGACAGAGAAAGTATTGCTGTGACAGCAGGGTAGCGGGATGTAAATAACAAAATTATACAGCTCATATTTCTGAATTTTGTTTAACTTCATCAGTTTCCACATGATGCTAAGTGAAAATGGTGGATCAACAGTAAACAGTAAATATTCATTACTTTCACCCGCCTCTGATCACGCAACATAAACTGTAAACTGTAAACTGCTGAAAGAACTTGGTGCATGAGCTGTGGCAGCTTCCATGTCTGAACAGAGAACAAAAAAAGCATGCCAACAAAAACTCAAACTTAATCAAAACAAAATTTATTGAAGAAGATGCCCCCCAAAAAAAAAAGCTTCTGGATTCCTCCGCTTGGAGTTTTTCTTCTTGGCAGCAGCTCTCACCGTTTCACTGTTTGTATGGAAGATCAGAGGCTGTGACTCACTGCACCGTCACGTTTACGCCGCTAAAGAGACGCTTTGTTTACAGGAGTTTAGGTAGCGGTCAAACGGGTCAAATTCAGAAGCCTCTCTCTCACACTCACACACACACACACACA
>NW_023339807.1:25158680-25159720 GCF_004916995.1 Morone saxatilis | reverse complement strand
CTTTCTTTCTTTCTTTCTTTCTTTCCTTTCTTTCTTTCTTTCTTTCTTTCTTTCTTTCTTTCTTTCTTTCTTTCTTTCTTTCTTTCTTTCTTTCTTTCTTTCCTTCCTTCCTTCCTTCCCTCCACTCTTCTCCTCCTATCCTACCTAAGTGACCCCTTGCTGGCCCGCTTTGGCCCAGAATGGCCTGGCACAACTCAGAAGCAGCAGGACCACCGTGGCTGACCCCTACTAGTCAGATTTGGCCCCGAACCGAGTGTTTCACATCCGTTACAGTCCTGGAAAATTAGGAAAAAATAGATTAATGGAGGCTCCGTGAGTTTTAATGAATGCAGGGACTTGGCTCAGAGGAGCTGGATCCCAGTCACACAGTCAGAGTTTACTCTGTGATTTTGTCCAGAAAATTGCAGCCCGCTTTATGGGAAGTGGCTGAGCTGTAGATGGAATGCTGCCTGGTATAAACTATGTTGCTGCATTTTGCAGGCTGATGTAAATCATACACCAATAAAATACAAAACAGTAAAACAATCATTTCCATTACCAGGAAATGTTTCATTATGTTAATGTTTCACTGTTGAGGTGCAAATAGTTTGCTTGGTTCCAGACCTCTGGAATCGATGCCCATGTCTCAGCGGTTCAAGTAGTTCTGGTGTCTTTGATAGCTGTTTCTGGCTGGAAAAACAATCAAGGCAATTAGAGCTGTGTCAGTAAAATTAGGAATGGGGACATCATCTTTATGTGCCAGAATCAGAAAAATGCAGACAACTGTGGATGAGATTTACGCAGCTGTACAGGTTGGTGTAATCAACTTTCTGAAATAACAACTCTTAATGGACCAGTGTGTAGGATTTAGTGGAATAGAGTTTGCTACCATTCACAGTCCAGCCTTCCCATTGTGTGAGAGAAACTACAGTCTCTGAAAAACTCAAAAATGCTGTGAAAAGACCATATCTAGAACCAGTGTTTGTTTGGTTTGTCTGTTCTGGGCTGCTGTAGAAACATACGTACAACCTCCGTAGAAAAGAGGACCCGCTCCCTCTGTA
>NW_023339807.1:25156657-25158658 GCF_004916995.1 Morone saxatilis | reverse complement strand
AGACTAATAAAATAATACTTATGAATATTATATTCCATTTCTGACAATAGATCCTCCTAAATGTTACTTGAATCATTATCTTTTTTTGGGAGCTGGCTGTCATAGAGAGCGGGGCGATACAATAATTGTTTAAATCTGGATTTTACTCCTCAAAAAGTGACAAAAGTAGCTGTGTAAAGAATGAAAAAGGAGGTGAAACCCTGCATACATTATCTCCTCTGTACATTTGGCTAATTGTTGTTTGAAGTGGACATAATGTCCGACTGTCCTTTTGAAAAGTTACAGAAATTATTGGTAAAACTTGCCCCCACAGTTGAGATGTTGGAAAAGTGTGTTTAGAGACGGTTTCAGACCCTGTTGGACCATCCAACAACAACTTTGCTTGGACTAAAATAGTATATTTTCACTACTAAGTCAATGCCATATCCATTATTTAATATTAATATAATTGCCATAGACAAGCCAGACCATCAATGAAGAATGATCCCGGTCCTACAGAGAATATAGTTTTCAGAGTTCAAGGTGATGGCAGACTGCGAAAAAGCTAAGAAAAATCATTTCCGTCATCTTTTTATAATACAGGATAGACCAAATTAGAGACCCTAGCTTAAGATAAGCAGCAAATAAATGTCCTTCCATTAGAGTTTCTACAAGAGAATGTAAAGTAGTGCCCAGGATGTATTTAAAAAGATTCTAAGTAAAATAATATAATAATAATAATAAATAATAATATAAAAATGTTACAAAATCTCTGTGAGTCAGTACAAACCCCTCGTTTCTCGTTTGTTTCCATTTATCCTTTACCCTTTTCTTTTATTCTGATGTCATTTGATGACTCATTTTAACCTTTTCTTTTTGTATGATATAAACAATGCCAAAGAAAGGGAGCAGTAACAAGTAGCTGTGACAAAGCACTGGGTGTTGTGTGGGAAAATGTGGCAGCAATTTAGAGAAACACTATTGTAGCAACACTAATAACAACAACACTGCTGCTGTGACACCTCCTCTGTCTGTTTCTCATCATACGCTTCCCCCCTCTCTCTCTTTCTCTCTTTCTCTCTCTCTCACCTGCTCATTTTCTCCTCCCAACACTGCTGACGCTGATGTATCTGTAAGCACACAATAAAGAACACATACAGACACACTTAACTCTCACTCGTAAAGGATTCATCTCTCTTGGAACAGTATATGTTTTTGGCCTTCTGCTACAGCTGCTGTGTGTGTGTGTGTGTGTGTGTGTGTGTGTGTGTGCGCTGCTGTCCCATGTGTCTTTGATTCTCTGGCTCAGTGTGCGTCCACACTTGTCTCTGTGTGATGTTTGTGTGTGTTCAGTATAAGTGCGAATGTCAACTCAAGAATGTCAACTTTTTTGAAGGGGTTTGTCACAGAAAACAAAGGACAATAAAAGTGGTGATGTGTGCGTGTTTGCGTGCACGTGCTGTTCAGTGACGGAGGGGTTGTTTGTGTGAGGAGGAGGAGGGAGGAAGAGGAGGGGAGGTAGCGCCTTCTGACTTTTATTGTTATTCCAGTTTTTATTCGTCTCAGATGGCGACTCAATCCCCTGTTCACCACACACTACCTCCTTTGTTCTCTCTCTCTTTCCTGCTCTCACTCTCTCTCCCTTTTTCACTTTTCCTCTTCATTTCTGTACTTCCTCTCTTTCATTTATCATTCTGTCCCTCAATGTCTTTATTTCTTCCCTCTCCACTTCCCTCTATTTCCACCTTTCTTCTTTCCTCCGCTGCCTCTCTCTTTTTACTTCCCATCCTTTCCCTCCTCTCTGTATTGGTCTGTAGCTCTCTTCCTCTCCCTCATCAAACACTTATACACTCCTGCACAAGGGATCATTTTCATACACATGACCAGGGTGTCTGCAGAGTCTTAAAAAGTCTAAAAAGCCTAAAGTCCAATAATCCCAAATTTAGGCCTTAAAATGTCTAAAATGGGATTTTGACGTATTTTAAAAATGTACTATATTAATGAAGTTAATGTTACTTCTAT
>NW_023339807.1:25148724-25156632 GCF_004916995.1 Morone saxatilis | reverse complement strand
TCTAATAAAGCTTCCTTTTTCTGTTGGTTTATAAATGGAGGTCTGGCGGGGGGGGGTTGTATTGATCATGCCTGTAACAATTACAAAACAAAACCGACAATACCAAATATTTTCCTTCATAATTTTCATACATTTTTCTGCCAGGGTATGGATGGTAAAATGGGGCGTCTTAAATTGCCATTCTTAATGCTCTTAAAAAGCGTTTCTTAAATGTTGTTTAAATTGAATCTGCTTGAACCCTGGATCACTCTAAAACTTGGGGTGAAACTTCCCACTTTGCAGGTTTGGTATTCAAACATTCCAAAAAAATTGGTGCAGATGTAAGCAAGGTAAAGAGTGAGGGAAGTAAAACTAAAATGTACGTAATTGATTATGTCTGACAGCTAACTCATGTCTCAGTAAATGCTGGAGTCTATATCTAAGAAATAACTGTGCGGATTCTGCTCCAACTAAAATATTTTCATTTGTGTGAACTTGCTCCTTGCTGCTCAATTTTTCATGTTCATGGCTACATCATCCTCATCATCAAACATGATTATGGAAGCTCTAATCAAAACACTTATCCAGTAAAGGTAAAACTAATGTTGTTTTTCATTCAGAAGGTGGAGTTTTGAAAATGAAAAACGCCATGCTTGAACATTTTTTATCTCTGTTGAAGATCAGTTGGTTTGTGTTTAAGGATCAGAACCCCTTCAACAGCTGATTCGACCTGGATCACTGACCTGTGGGGGAGGTCAAAGGTCAGTGGTTTTAACACCACCGACCGATTTGGTCAAGTCAGATTCACCCTCGTTTGCTCCCGAATGTCACAAGGGATGTTGATCGCGCGCGCACACACACAACACACACACAACACACACACACACACACCACACACACACACACACAGGGTGAAGGCAGTAGCAGACCAGGAAATGTCTCAGAGGCAAATTCTACCCTCCAGGATTTGTTTTCCTTTGATGTCTTGCTTTTTATGATATTTGCACATGGCCAAAGAAAGGGGTGGACACACACACACACACAACGTCCCATTTCCCGCTCTCCTTGTTGGAGGTATCGATTTTCCCCATCTCCACCCCCCCTCTTGACCTTCACCTTCTTCCAAACATTCAGGTTTATCGGGTTAAACCTGGAGGTCTTTCACGTACTAAAAAAAAAAAATGTACCTATAACCTGAGGATAGCCCACATCACACAACACACACACACACACACCTACACAGAAAGAATAGTCAAACTATTTCTCAAGTTTCCTGATTTTCGCCAAATACCTATATACTGAATTGATCTTGACCCCACAAACTGTCATTGATGCTGTTTTCTTAAAAGGAATAGAAAGCAGACTTACAGGAAGTCTGTAGATTAAAAAAACATATACATGTGAATTAATTAAACTACTAATGAAAAAAACAATCAAATAATTATTACACCTACCTCTTCCATTTACAGTATATCTTAATCGTTGGCCCTTTCTTACACCAGCATGCAATGCACTGTGAAATCATGACTAAAACCCAAACAATTCCATGAATGGTTTCCATATCGGCGCAGATACACTACCCTTTAGAGCTGGCACATGATCAGTTAATTAGTTCAAAACTCGGAGAAGATAATATTATTGCCATTATTTTGACATTGAATTATACATATCATAAATAATTTCAAGTTCCATTTCCTATAAGCACCCCAAAAAAATCGTAATAACCACCTCTTACTAGAGCACCTTACTTAAACTGCTATTTTGTCCTCGGCGAAATTGGGTGATTTTTTAATTTCTTTCATGAAATATTCTAATCTTTAACTCTTTAATACATAACAAAATAATAAAATCATTAATTTTGTGGAAACAATAATCTGCACATTAAAATAAGATAATGAAAAGTAAGAGTGGGTGATGAAGTATGAGCCTTGAGATTGCAACTGTTGGTTACTAGACATATCTCACACACACACACTTGCACACAAATTCGGACATTCGCCTCCTCTGGCCTCAGAGCTATGACCATCACTCTGTACTCAGCAAACACGTGTGCATGTGTTTCTTTGCGGATATATACTGTATGTTTGTTTGTACATGACTGTTGCGTTTTTGCATGTGTCTGCAAATCATTACAAGTGTGTGTGAGTGCGCTCCATTGATCTATGAGGTTTACATTAAAAATATGTGTAATGTCAAATTTACTACACTACAACACGATAAGAAATGCATACACAAACAGGAAACTGGAAACAGGAAACAGGTACAAGTTAAAGCAGCGGTTGTGAGATTAATCTGTGGGATTGCAAGATTACTACCACAATAGACAAGATAATAAACTAAATTCTGATCATTTTTCAGAGTTTAATACTGTATATATTTATCTACTTGGGTCTGATGATAAAGCAAAGTGATTTCTTTCATTTTAAACACTTTCATATATGCATTAAAAATGTAATATTTGGTTACCAAAGGGCCTATATCTAGAAGTTGCGTGTCTTTATGTAAATTGATGCTTTGACACCATTTTTGTTTAGTTCTTTATTTCAGCTGTTTTACTTTTCTCTTTTTTTGTTATTATAGCTTAATTTCTACTTTGTTGGTTATTTACCTTGTTAACGTGATGCTGCTTTTTGGTCGGTTTATCTAGATCAAAAAGCACATTCTTCATGTTCAAGGTAGTAACCTGCTTTATTAAAAACTACTAAAACCTAAAATTTGACTTCAAAAAGCAGTTTTAAGTTTTTGAAATATTGTTGTGTGGTGTTCTGCCGCACATCACAGCTGAGGAGCAGCTTACAAACATCCCCATACATACAGCTGGAGTGTCCTTGAGGTAGACACTGAACCAGATCCAGCGGTGCTGTTCTGCAGCTGAACTCTGACCTCCCTCCTGAGAAGTGGGTAAAAAGGGAATTTCCCTACAAGAGGCAATACAGGATCCCATTCATTCAATTTAATAACTGCAATTCCAAGGGCCTGCACTGCCATCTAGTGGTGACAAGAGGGAAGAGCAAGAGGGGAGAGGATGACATCAATTAGGGAGAGGAGACATGTTAGTCTATATGTGTGCATGTATTTCTGTGAGTGTGTGTGTATAGATATGCGTCTAAGCAGACCTTATGTATGCATGTGTGTCTGTATGTCAGGAGCAAAGACTGCACGTGTGTGTGCGTTTGCTGCAGAGTAAGAGTGTGTGTAAGCGCTTGCGTGAGATTTCCGAAACCTGCTGTACAGTGTGGTATTACCAGAGAACACAGCACGTGGAAACACACACACACAGGTTCATGGTAGGAACCAAGCACGTGCATTTAACACAGGCCAAGGTATTGGTTTTAATGAGCCCACACTGTTCTTTCTATCAATCAAACACACGCACACGCACATAGACACAGACTCTTTAAACATGGAGTGAAAGAAGGGTCCATCATGCCAGGCCACAGAGTCTGGCAATTTCTCTCCTCACACACACACACACACACACCTTGACAATACAGCCTTTATTTGGAAATGCCATTTTCTCTGCTTTAAAGGGGGTTCCCCGGGTGTGTGTCCGTGTGTCTGTGTGTGTATTTTTTTTGGATGCAGACTACTCAAGGGCTTTCCCCTACTTGGTTTTTCCAAAAGCTCAATTGACTGAAGAGAGAGAGCAGCTACATGACCCCTCTCTCTCTCTTTCCATCCTTCGCTCCTCTTAGAGACTTTTATAGTTTTATGTATTTGTCCAATGTTGCCAGTTACCACTTTTGCCAAGGCACATGCACAGATGTTCGCTCATACACACACACACACACACACGTTTGTGCAGTACTTACATTCTTGTGAGGACTCTCGTTGGCCTTGCATTCCCTGGCTCCTAACCTCAACCTTAATCACAACTAAATGCATAACCCCAATCCTTACCCTAAACTGAACCTAAAACTAAATCTCGGCTCCTAAAACAAAGTCTTAAGCCTCAAACAGCACTTTGAAGCTCCAGCCCAAAGTGAGGACCGGCACAAGGTTTAAAACTGTGCACACACACGCCTGGTAAGATGGTGGAAGTCCCACTGTTCCTTGTAGATATAAAGAGTCCATTGTAGCAAATGATCTGCATGTGTGTGCCATTACTGTGTTACCAAGAGGTGTAATTATACAAAAACAGGATGTTTTTATATCTCTCCTGATCTATTCTGCAACATCCTTAACACGCCTGACATTGTTTTTGTAAATGAAGGCCAAAGAAGAGGTTTTAATCTTAGAGTTTGTGCAGTGGTTGCAGGATGTGAATGTAGATGTTCACAGTCTCAGCAAGAGAAAAAGAATTTACAAAAAACGAGTCAGACAGCAAAATAAAGTGTTGGCATACCTGTGACCCCTCCAAAGGTGCCGTAGGTCATGTTGCATGCTGTTCTCTGCAGATTGTGTTCATAAACCAACTTCAGCTGGTACTGGTCACCGTGCTCCACGTTCCCAGCAGTGCCTGCACACGCGCACACACACACACACAGATCCCAGAAAACAAGTTTTTGTTTCTGAAGGAACATAAGTGATGGAAACAGTCACAAACGCTCATTCAAAGTGGGAGAATATACCGAGGGAATAATAGAAAAAGCATTTTGTGTGCATGTGCGTTACCTGAAACAGAGTAGACTGACAACTTCCTGGGGTGAAGAACAGCCAGGTGAAGAAGCTCTGAACACCTGAGAAGAGAACGAAAGATTCTCTGTTACACGATAGTCATCATACAACCACAATCAGAGACCTTATATATATTTATATCGGTTTTTGCCCCAGTTTCCTAATTCAATTGTCTGTTCATTATGTTGGATACAGACTCAGTTACAGCTTACAACAGAAAAAGATATTGCAACATACATGAAAAGCTACAATACAGTGTACACAGTGACTTCAAATAGAGAACTAAATGCTCTTCCAATGCACCATTCATCTGTTTTTGTCAAGAAAAGACATTAAAATGATGGATGATTTGTCCCTCCAAAGTCCACAGACAGTACAGTTCATTGGTCAAAGACACCTCAGCAGGGCAGAGGCTTCCGGCCACTGTGGTTGAACCAGTGTTCTCAGCTAAAGGGTGGTATCCATTCATATTTTAGCTTCTAAAATAATTACTGTAACAGCTGGTGGGTTTTTTTTAACATTGGTTAAGGCTGAGGTGTAGCTGATGGTCTCAGTGATGCTGATCCTAGATTTTCACTTATTTACTTTACCACAAACCCACAGTGAAGGAATCTGTCCACTTTTTGGACCCAGAACAAATGCTGTCTTACTAACTTTCAACCACTGTTGTAATGTTTGTTGAGAGAAGAACAACAAGGAAGGAGAAAACTGGATCCCACAAGTGTTCTTTCTTCCTTGGAAAACCACTCAAGTCAGTGCTGAAACAAAACCTTTCACCATCTGCCCACCTCGGTCTGCCCTGACAATATTTACAACGTGCTTCTCTGTCAAGGCCGGCTTCCAAAATGCCCAGCAGTCTCTGAAGAATGCTGCGCCGAAAAACCGCAGGTAACTAAACACGACGTCTTCCAAACAGACTGATTTAGCTGGATTCTGCTTCCAGCGTGATGATGTGGGAAGCCTTCGAGGCAAAACCACCAGAGCTGTTCCCAGAAACCTCGCTTTCTGGGAGCTTCCTGTGCACCCACAGTGAGGTGATGGGAGGTACTGTGTAGAGCTCAGATCAGTGGCTGCAGTAAGGCTGTCAGGGTTAGGAGTTCAATACCTCATGTAGTTAAATAGATGGGTGCTTATGACTAATTCACTGTATATTTCAGACTGAGTGCACAATCTCTCACCACAGCAAACAATAACTGTAGAGTGCTTGCCAGAAACTCTGAGGCAGAGCAGACAGTCTTTGCATCACTGTTTGTTTCCACTTCCAATTTGAAGAATTGCAACTCCACGTTCATATCCTCCCCAGTTGCACAACACGCTGTGGCAGTTAAAGGGGAAATTAAAGTACATAACTCATCAAAAACGTACAGGAAAGTCAAAACCGCATACTGCAAACAAGCATGGTAGTTCCACTCTTCTAGGAGTGAACCACGCTTTAACTGCAAACACTGAAACGGCTTTGTAGTATTTCTGGTTCTGTTACTTGGGGGATCATCTGGCTCAAATATACAGTTTAATGCTGTGAGATTCCTCTGTGTTCAGACTGAAAACAGATCGGACTTAAATACATGCAAGGGGCTGCACTAGCGGGGCATGCTGTTGCAATCCAGTAAATCCGGTTTGAGAGATAGAGGCACGGCACAGACATTTGTTATCCCATGAGGATAGATTATACAATTCTGGGAAGTCGACCCAGTGACAACAACTGCCAGGTAATAAGTAGAATAATCTACTAGGAATGTGTGTCAGCGTAGAGGCCTCATTTGGGGCGGGCATTTGAGATTGTTTGTATAATTTCCACTGCCTTTCTTATGTCAAATGCTTTGCACAGTGCATCATGTATATACCTACAAATAAAAAAAATAATAAACAGAATAATGGAATTTTAAATAAAGTTTCCTGTACCTTTATATACATTATCGTCTTAAATGACACATTCAGCAGAATCATAACCATCAGTGCCAAATATTTGTCTATCTGTCTCCTAAATGTTTCACTGAGGAATGCAATGATGTTTCGTGTGAACCTCTGATTCCTTTTAGGTTAGAGCAAGGCTCAATGATCCATGCTTAAAGTCTCACATGTTAACCGATGTGTTTTACTAAAGGACACACGGTTCAGTAAAGTATAAGGCAAGTAAACTGTCCACTAAGTAACATATCACCACTCTCCTGTCATCCCACATCATTCCATTCCTCTCACTTTCCTTCTTCTTCCCCACTTTCAAATAGTTTTGGGCTGTGTGTGGGGGGGGGGCGGCACTTCATCTTCAATCATCTTCGCTGCAAAAACAAGCCATTTTCACTGGAGGCATTTGCACATTTCACTTGAGCTCGACTCCGAGGGGGTCAGCTCTTAAGATACAATTATGCAGTGCAATAACAACGCAGGATGGGGCTCTCGGGTTCCGACAGCTATGCTTGCAACTCGGTGGTTACCCTGACAGTATAAGCACAGCTATGCTTGGGCTGCCGGGCGGCTGATAGATGGCGGTAAATCATGATGAGGGAAAGAAACCCTTGACGTGGTGGTTTTGGGTTAGCAGGGGGGAAAAAAAGACATGTTAATGTAGTGGTAAGCAACAGCAGGGGGGGGGTGGTTTTTCTATGAATGAAAAAGCAATGTGATGAGTTATGAACGGGCGTTTCTGCTTGGCAGTTTAAAGTAAGGCTGTATTATAATATGAATGCTTATAATTCACAGAAGGTCATGACACCGAGTTAAAGAAAGATCTGTGACTCGTTCCCAGGCAGCACACATATGTAACACAAACAGAAATGTGGCTCACTAACAGCGAGGCATTTCAAATAGGAGCAGTGACTAAATGTCTACAATGTAAATGTACAGTTTGTAAAAAACCTTCATACACACTTTTTTAATTCTTATTTTGTCTGAAATATACATTTTAGGCCTTCAGCTGATTGACTGCAACAGTAGAATTAAATTCAACAGACATTACAAACCACAAACAGTTTACGGTTGTGGCTGTGTGTGTGGTCGTGTGGCGGCCTCGTGTGTGTGGTCTCCTGTGTGTGGTGTTGGTGCGTGAATGCGTATTTGGACACATATCTCTGCTAACTACACATCATAAAAAAACCAACGAACAAACAGTGTGAGTAATGAAGTAAGCAGAAACATGAAACGTGCTGGTTCAGGCTTTACAAATGTGAGTCTTTGATCCTTTTCTCTGTTTTACATCTTTGTAAATTGTTGAAGAGAGCACTATAGTCTCTGGAAAACATTTTTATCCATTTTCTGACATTTACAGACTAAATTATTAATTAATTAATTCATTGTAAACATTATTTAGAGATC
>NW_023339807.1:25147696-25148624 GCF_004916995.1 Morone saxatilis | reverse complement strand
TTTCTTTAATGTCTTGTGAGCAACATGAGCAACTGTGATCAATAAAGTATTTGAGTCTGAAATGCAGTAACCCATCATGTATATAATATTACATAACAGATTATTAAAATTCAATAAGATATAAAAAGCGCAAACAGTAAGTTTGAAAGGTAAGGGTTCCATTCACTGTCATTTCTGTGAATTTCGTTCATGTAAACATACAGTTGTCGTCAATTACCTGCTATTTCGATTATGTACTGTTTAATTAAGTAGGTTTTGCTCTCGAACATGAAAAACTTCAGGCTCGTCGGGATTTGAACCCGGGACCTCTCGCACCCTAAGCGAGAATCATACCCCTAGACCAACGAGCCATGTAAAGGACAGCGGGGAGCGTGACTTTCAGAGTTAACTGTACATGCCACGTTGTTTCCACACTTCTGCCTTCTGCTCTTCAAAGCGCCTCTCTACAGTTTGTGGAGACTGAGCGCCATCTACAGGCACTTTCCTGTAGTGCAGCAGGCTCCACGTCTACCAACCCTGCAGCAGCACTCAGTGTTTTTATCAGCAGATAAGCAAATAAACTCTCAAGTACTGCAATTAAATCCAACCATATAACCGCAGTACTTCCATCCTTCATCACAAATATATCGAAATATGTTGGCAAGGAAAACACCATGATATGGAGAGGTAACTGGAAGATTGTGCTACATTTTATTATGTCATTATATATAATTATCTTAGATAACTTTATTGGAGTCTTAATGTAGAGTGAAGATAAAGATAGAGTAAAAATATGTATTTAACTTCCATTTTAGGTTCTAAAGGGTGGAGAGAAACTTTCGAGTAAACTATGCTTTAATCATTATTGGTATTAAGAATTTCCTTGTGTTCAGAGCCAGGTGAGGTTTACCTGTTGGTAAGAAAATGAGGGCTCGTCCGGGATTTGAAC
>NW_023339807.1:25144748-25147649 GCF_004916995.1 Morone saxatilis | reverse complement strand
TACCCCTAGACCAACGAGCCACATTTACAAAAACTCCAACTATCAGTTCCTGAATGTACAAGATGCCACGTCGGCCAGACTTCTGTATTTTCTTTCAACTATTCCCACACTTCTTCAAAATGATCTTGTCCCATAGTGCCACCTGCAGGACATTTATGGTACTGCAGCCACATCTCGTGCCAGAACTCAAACTGTGTCTCAGGTTTCCCATTCACATTTCATACAGTTTCATACAGTTTCATACAGTCTGCGGGCACATTCAAGCAAACCAGCAGTTCATATAACATCAGTCTCATGTATGCACTCATCCCCAACTCAGCAATTACACAATATTGGTACTATTTTGGGGGCTTTCTTACACTTCCTTCACTAAAACTAAAATATTGAATATTTATATTATATTATCTCATGACTTGAATACCTCTCTTCAAATTCAGATTTTACATTTATATACGTAATACTGTGCATTATTGCTTCTTTCTGGGTCTGTATGGAAGCCTTTCCTCCTCCTGTTCTAAGTGATATAGATCAAACCTTCTATCCCACTATAGATCATTTTATTGGGGAATTTGATTTAGTGAAATACAAGATGTGAATGCATCCGTTTTTGGTTAATGTAGTGAATTAAAATCAAATTACCTCTTCATATTTCTGCACATATCCTTTAAATCCAATGTTGAAAGAGGTCAGTCTTGCTCAGTAATTTAAAGAATTGTCAAATTAAACCATAAATATTAAAAGGGACAGATTTTGTACCCCAGTATAAACTGTATGACAAACTCTCTGGTGGTTGAGAAGTCTTTTCACAATACATTGTGCCCTTTCTACACACTGTACACTATGTACTGCACATTTAAATACCATCAAACACAGAGGTTTAAAGACTGTTAGAGGATCCATGTTAGTCCAGATTTCTGTGATCCAGCCGTGGCTCACAAAATGACATTTTATTGCATTTTTAAATCACACCATCAAAGAAAAGAGAAAGCCATCTGCTTATAAAAATACAACACACAGGCCTCTACCTTAGGAGATCTCTCCAAATGCAGTGAAACAATATACATTTCCATAGAACGCCTACACAGTATGACATTATTCCCCATTTTAATGATATATATATATAATTTTTTTTTTGTCAACCATTTTTCAGACATAAACTTAATAAGAAAAAAGGCAACATGCAGGTGATAGCAGCACATTTAAAACACAAACAAAGAGAACATTCAACATGTTGCAACAAACAGACATTTTATAGCTTGAAGACGAATATTTCAGAGGTAGTGCTCAACATTGTAACCACAGAACGAGACGGTGATGACATTAAACAGGTCTGGGTTCTGATGAGCCACAGGCAGCAGGGTGCTTCCTTCTGTTTACTGAAATGGTGAACTAAACTACGCTTTAGATATACTGTCATTTTGCAGCACTTCATCGGTTACTTTGGTTGGAAGGGATTTTACTGTTGCAAGTCCCATTAATGACCACTAGAGGTCTTAATAATCTTGATCTTAATACTTAAGTCAGCCTTAAACACTGCCATGGAGAACACTTGATTGTTGAGTCAGCTAGAAGCTCACAAATTCACCAGTCTGCCATGAATGCTTCCAGAGTAAAGAGCGGCTTCTGCCTGTGTGTTGATATGATGCCAGATTAGCAAATTAGGATTAATAAAAGGCGTATAACATAACATGGCTTTACTGTGCAAGAATGTGCTCTACATCCACAAATCTAAACTACTGCCACATGTACAGGCCGACTGTCCCATACACCCAATTTAAAGTGCCTTTTCTCTGATTTTCCCCTTCAAACTAATTCTGTGTTGTTGTCATTATGTCGCTGCTGTCACATAGAAACGCATTGTTTACTAGGAATTACATTTTCCAACGTCCTTTACGCACTAATCCAAGAACCGCAAAAACTCTCTTGTTTTATGTCTCAGTTTCATAGTGATATAGAGTTGAGGAACTGAAGCATGCTGGGATAGCGCCAAAGAAAACACTGTGGGTGCCTGTATTATGGTATACAAATATAACCATATCAAAAATAATCCTATGAATAATAATGCGAACAATAATGTGCAAATTATAAAGATGGAGTGAGAGCTGGTGTGTGTTTTTAATCTCACTTTTGGTTATTATTTTATCATAAAACGACATCAGAAACGGACAAAACACACCAGAGACAGGCTGATGCTGCTGTGTGGACTTTTAAAACAGTTCATTCAGGAGATGTAAAATGTCTTAAAAAGGTTTACACAGGGTGGTGTGGGCGTGGGGGGGGTTGGGGGTCTGAAGTTGACCCAGGTGGGATCCAGAGCAAGTGGAGGGGTTGAATAGTGACCACTCTGGGAACCAGCGACAGAGGTTTAGGTTGGTGTCAGAGGTCTGACCGGCCCGAGGCTGGAAGAGGCTGATGGGAGGAGAGGAGTGGACTGGGTGGTGGGTGGAGTTATAGAACCTTCTGGAGGATGGCGTTGGGCACTTCCAGAGTCTCGTCCTTCACCAGGACGATGTCATAAGAGTCCAGATATTTGTCCAGTAGCTCTTCCACCTGCAGAGAGACACCAGAGGAGAACAGTTCATATCCCGACTCTCCAAGCAGCCACAGCAGCTGTCGCCATGGAGATGCGGTGGAAAACAGGTAAGCTAACGAATGGTACGTACTTAAGAGTTGGACATTTCTCTTTTTGCCTGAATTCTTAAAGTCACTAACCAGGACACAAGCACAGTCAGAATGAAGAATTTCCATCACATGTTGTTCACTAATAAGCTCTCAGGTCTCAAACTCCTCCTGGGCATTTTGCTCTGCTTGTAAAGACACACTGGTGAATAGCCAGTATATCATTGGCTGTTTAATTATAGGTTTTGCTCGTGAAGTTGAAAATTTCAGGGCTCGTCCGGG
>NW_023339807.1:25134586-25144702 GCF_004916995.1 Morone saxatilis | reverse complement strand
ATACCCCTAGACCAACGAGCCACTGTGAGGACAACCATAACCATGGGTTTCAGAGTTAACTGTTCTGTAAATGCCACGTTGCCTGAATACTTTCCTGTCTTCTGATCTTCAAAGCACCACTTTATATTTTCTGGTGGCTGAGCGCCATCTACAGGCGCTTCCTTGTACTGCAATCCAGTTTACTATTAACCTCTTAAAATTATTATTATTATTGGCAATGTCTAAGATTGTGAACTCCATCAACTCTATGTTAAAGGACGTTCTCCGTATGTTTTAGGACCCATGATCACGTGTCGTGGCTGTACCTTGTCGTTGAGGAAGCCGATCTTGAGGATGTTCTCCACATTGGGCGCTCCGTCGGCCATGCTGAGGTCCCCCAGTGAGTCGCCCATGAGGATGATATTGCAGTACTCCTTCAGCTGTTTGAAGTACTCCGTGTTCCGCAGGGCGCCGTCGTGTTTGTTGTACACGTGGATCAGCTCGCCTTTGAAACCCCTCAGGACGCCCTGTGAGATGAGGAGCAGATCCAACCAGCACGGTCAGCCACTATGTTAATACTGAGCTGTAACACAGGCGGAAGAACAGAGGCGTGCAGGACTCACATTGTCGTCGAAGTCCATGAAGTTGGAGACGACCTTGACGTTGGGGTGGTAGACTCCGGCTTGGCGGATGATTTCCTCCAGGACGTCCCCCAGGCCGGCAGAGAAGATGAAGACAGGCACGTTGTGCTGCTGCAGGCGGTCGAAGAACTGCTCAAAGCCGTCCCTGATACCAAGCAGGAAGAGACAGGTTGGTGAGAATCATCGGTTATATAAAGTATACAAACTAAAAGTGGAAAATCTCTATCCAAGTTTATCCCCAGGATGCCAACCGTACAGTAATTACAATTAATTATCAATCCTTTAAAAAGTCTACTCTGGTCACAATTAAATGGATAGTTAGTGCAAATAAAGACCATTGGGACAAATTGTGATTTTTGATTCAAGCAATACAAACATTCAATTTGTAAACTTAAAAAAACTAATTTAGATCAAGGTGTTCTTTAAACAGGGTTTCTGCAGGTTTTGATGGGTTAAAAAAATACTTTTTAAGACCTCTGAAGAATGCATAATGAATGCAATTTAAGACCTATTTCATGTCCATACTGGCAAAAAAAAAAAGGGGGGGGGGAGTCGATATTGGATCCATGTCAGTTTCATTTTAAAGTTGTTCAAGCATGATCATCGCAACTTCATACAAGTAACATGAACTTTATCAATTCAATGCATTTTTAAGGCCTGCCAAAATCATATTTAATACATTTGAAGGCCTACAATTCAGAATTTTAGATTTTAGACTAAATAGGGGCACCACACCAGCTAAATACCCACAATGCAACAATAAACTGCAGTAATGCTACAGTGTATAGAGTGTCCTGCGAGGGTGGAGGAACAGGTACCTGAGTGCAGCGTCAGACTCTCTCACCACCTCTGACAGTTTGTCTTTCTCTAGCCGCTGCTCCACAAGTAATGTGTGAGACTTGAAATACCTGCAGACACACACACACATACACACACATCTTTAGTCTCTTTATCTCTGCAGAAAAGTGAGTGCACGCTGCTGCTTGTGATCAGAAACACAAGCAGGGCTGTGTGTGTTTGTAGGTTTGTGTACACGCGTCTTACCACTCCACCATGAATGGGTATTTCTCCTCCATGGTGAGTTGAGGGTCGATCTCGATGGGATAATATTTATTCTTCAGCTGCAGCAACTTCTGCCTGCACTCCTCTGTCACCAGCTTGCAGTTGTCAATGATATCTGCACAAAGAAGCAGAATACCTGCTTAGAAAAACCAAACTGTAACATGGCATTAAGAAATGTCTGGTGTTGTTTTTTGTTGTTGTACTTACTGTGACACGTCGGACAGCGTTTGCCGTTGACAGCAAACTTGCTTAACGTCATGTCGAAGTCTGTGATGATCTGCAACAGGAGCAGAGAAATGCATGAATCAGACACAAAGATATCCTTAAAAAAGAAACTTGTTCTCAGCAAGTTTTTTCCAGTTACTAAAGATGTGTGACCTTCAGGACCACCAGGGGGTGCTGTTTCCCCAAAACACTGACTGATAAGGCATCACAGGACTTGGCGTTCTACCTGTAGCTTGGAAGCTCCTCCTTTGATGAGGCCGCAGATGATCTGCTCCACCCTCTCAGGGTCCCTCATGTGGACCGTCGTTTTCTCAAACTGAGGCATCTGGAGGGAGAGAGAGGGGGGGGTTATTAAAGACTGGTGTTTTAACATTCCTCTCACATTCCTCTACAGGAAAACTGTAAAACACAACATGAAAGATATTGGATCAGCATGGCTGTCTCAACTCCTCAACAGCTGCTTCTACTTTAAAAGTTCCCTGAAGGTCTGCAGCCTGCAGGTTATCTATGGTGGAGGAGGACAGCACAGCAGAGGTTGTGTGCAGGGCTGATTTACACTCAGGTATTTGAAGTATGCATGTGTGTTGAGGGGTATGAAGACTACATGTGAAACTAGGATTTGACTCTGCTTTCAGTGTATCTGAACACACCGTTCCCGGGTCCAGACATACACACTTTCCTGGAGGGGGGGGTATCAGGGTCGCGAAACAGCGTTTGGAATCAGTCGGTGTTGTTTAACGTGCTGAATGACCACACAAACAGTCACAGTAATACCCTGCAGAGAGGAGGTGGACTTCCATCTCATCAACAGGAGTTGTGACTCAGCGGAGCAAAATCTGTACTCCACAACTTTTAAGTGAACCCTCGAGGAACAAACAAACGTTTAAAGAAAGTTGCATCCATCATTTGGGGACGAAGCTGAGTCAGAAGTATTGTTTCTGAGACAGGATAGCCGCACTCAGTTTGAGTCCTCGCAGATCAACAATAAACTAGGCAACTTCTGGGTTTCATGGAACCAAAGTAGAAAAGAGAAAAATCTATTGTAGAGGATTGGGAGGAAGTTTGTCACCTTCATATGAATTTCAGAAAACTAAACATCTGCTGTTTTAGAGGTTTGTGTGTTTCCCTCCACCACTTGGACAAGATTTCTTTTACATGCAGGTGTAAGTGACCGTGGACAGATCGAAGTGAGCCGCACCAGCCGACAGTCGACTACAGCGAACCGGCCTCAGCATCTGTCTGACAGCCGCCTGCAGGCTCCCTATGCCTCACACGCAGCTCTGGAGGGAATGTGTGTGTTTGTGGTAAGATCCTGAATCAGCCTGTTGTGTAACAGTGTGGCTTAACAAAACAGCTCTTATTACATGGGTAAGGAAGGTTATGTACCAATACGATGATAATTAGTGGCAAGAAATGGTTGGTAATAATCTTATTACAAGATAAAGATATTTGAATACGCCTCAACCCAACCCTGTTGTTGTTGTATATTGGCTGGTAACAGAAGAACATTCAGTAATGCTAGATGTTTTGTTTTTTGTAATGTTGCTTTTGATGAATTTTGAAGAGTGACATATCGATCAACTTTTAGTATCTATTAATGCATAAAAGATTTATACAACAGCTTAACAGCTCTTTCTGATGTAAGCTGAGGGTTTTATGAGAGGCACCAACACAGTGCATGCAGTATTAGATGCACACTGCGCTGATGAAGAGCAAATAACTGGAAACACACAAATACACACAGTAAACACCCCACCCCCACCCAGCACAACTTCCTCCAGTATTACATATTCAGCGTCCGGCTTCATATTACCTCATAAATCACTCAGATCATACAGAAACAGAATTACACCCAGAAAGCTAAGCAAGCGTGTTAATATACTGTTTTTGAATGTGTTGCCATAGAGATGACCTGCACTGCCAGTACAGGGTCACAAAGTCCGTAGCTTAGGAACAAACGTGAAAAAGACAGCAGAGTTTTAGAGGGCGTGTTCCCCTGACGGCAGTGAAATTCAAACCTGCTCTTCCTTTTAACGAACTGGATATTCTGAAAACATGAAACACTTCTAAACTATCGACTGTTCAATTCAAATAAACTGTAAAGACGCTGAATGTGATACGGCCAGATGTGCGGTCACATTGCCGTGGTTTACTGTTTTCTATTTTTGCAGAGTTTAACAGACGTGATCTTCTTAGGGAGAGCAGGTTACGTCATTAATTTAACATTTAACAAATCTACCAGAAATAAGGTGTTTTGGGGGGAAAGCCTCCAATCTGGATTAAGATTACAAGCAGCAATTACAGAGGTCAAAGGTCAAAGCATCATAATAACAAGAGAAGACATTCAGGAGGATTTTGTTTACTGCCTTTAAAAGAAAGAATTTGTAGCACATTTTTGTTTTGCGCTTACCTTGGGTCTGTTGTCTCAGCTAACACAAGAGTGAGGAAAAGAGTGTGTGGCTGCAGAGGGCTTATATATCTACAGCAATAGTCAGGGAGGGAGGGGGTGTCACCCAAAATAGATTAGACAACATAACCCCTCCCCCCAGTACAGAGAGCCTCAAAACACACACACATACATATAGTATATATATTCATACATGCACATACATACAGTAACAATTTCAGCTGACGCACGTCAACACACACACACACACACACACACAGTTCAGTATAAACAGGTGCTGAATGGGGCCGGTGGAGAAAAAGTGACATTTGTAATCTGCTTATTGTTCCAGCACTGTGACCTGTGACCCCCTGAAAAAGGAACCTTTAAAATCAATCAGAGAGGGTGCACCCGCTTCATCACTGCTACTGCTGAGCACACACATTTTAACACACACAACACGCACGCCCCGCCCCCACACAAACACACTCTCCATACACACGCAGTAAATAGCTTGACGGCACACGAAAGGTCACGAGGGTCAAGGTTCAGTGTGAGCATCAGGCTGTTTGGTCTTACAATGGTCAGTCACACATGACACATACACACGGCTAGTGGATGTGCCTCGCATTCATGCAACCACACACACACACACACACAGAGAAGTAATCTACAGCGTCTAATGCGTTTATTTCTGCTGCTGCTTCAGTGTTGAGCTCACTCACATGTACGAACAGGCAGGGCAAACTGCAGCCTCTATACATTTCTGGCTGAGTCTGAACATGTCCATCATTCTGTTTTAATTATCTGCGCGCGCACACACACACACACACACACACACACACACACGGATCAGTATTCAGGTCGAGCAGGTTCAATGATGTCAACTCTAACATAACCCTTCTTGTATCAGTTAACCTAGATTCTTCCAACGCTGTCTTTGTGGAACCCACAGAGCTATATCTATAATCCATTATTGGTATAGATAATAATGATGGGATTCTTAGAAAAGTGTGCAGTTTATTGTCATGACTGTGCGATAAACTTCAACTGAACTGATGAAATCCCAGGCTAAAGTGTGACTATTTAACTTCTGAAACAGGAAACAAAACCTTCCTTTTACAACCGAAAAGCTCAGTTTATTAGCAATAAGACACCCCTACTTAACACAATACACACTACTAATGTTAAGAAAACTTAAGCTAGATATCGCTATGTTACTGTGTTAGGGACACGTTTTTGGTGATAATCATTAATTATATTCATTAAAAACTTACTGGAATCACTTTATCTGTATTTTTACTGCATCACAGATAGGGACTTCATCTCTTTGTCATTCTTTAGTTGGAAATCCATAGTATTCCCACACATCCAGCTTTTGTGGGGACTACAATGAGCGAGCCAAGCCTTCAGCCAAGGTGATGGGCTCAGGCTTCTGGAAAGATACGGACTCCCAATTGTGACAATTCAAACATAAATCAGGAAAATAAAGACTGTATGCTGGCGAGAGAAAAATTGCAAAGACTACGATAACAGATTGGTTATTGCTCTCCAACTTTATCAGTACTTTTATTAATTAAGAATAAATTACAGAAATAACTTTTTATTTTTAACAACAAAGTACTGTTTCTTGGGCAACAACAGCAATGTTATAGCTATATAAACATCTTGAATTATAATTTTTTTTTTTAAAGTTAAAGGCCTACAGAGAATATTTTATTAATTGGCTACATCAGAGCCTGTAACTGGTGTGTTACTAAGATATTTTTGCATTTATCATTATAAAGCTTTAAGGTCATTTGATCCAGCTCACAGGCGAATGAGCAATCCGTCAGTCCCCAGTAAATGTCACTTCAGATGATATTTGACTGTGAAGGATGGCTCATGTTAAAAAATGTTAAAAGAGGCAAAAAGGGGAAATGAGATGCCACCGTAGATAAACTGGATGCATTATTGTGTTCTATCAATCAGTGAATCAGAACAAAAAATGATATTTGTGCAATATTTGAACCTTTGAGCAACCCTGACATGTCATCGAAGGCTCATTTTTTGCTGACCAAGGCTCAGTTCCCTGCTGTCCTCTGAACTGTGGGTGCTGTTGATGTAAGACGACGGAGACAGGA
Source organism: Morone saxatilis (assembly GCF_004916995.1). NCBI lineage: Eukaryota > Metazoa > Chordata > Actinopteri > Moronidae > Morone > Morone saxatilis. The sequence goes on along the minus strand of NW_023339807.1, from coordinate 25,138,286 downwards.
ACATGAAACGACCTCGTCCTCTCCTCTGCTGACCTTCGGCTGCCTCGCATACCATGACTCCCGAAAACTAGGTCGACGCTCTCTGATTACACCTCACCACAACAACATATGTCCCCCCTGTACGGGAGGCTCACAGAGACACGGCTCCACCAGTCGTATCCCGGATTTGCAAGGAGATGTTGCTGTTTAGCTGCGTGGCATTCTCCCAGTATCTTTCGGTTCCACAACAATCCCGTGCAATCCTTTCCCCCCCCTCCCTTGGCTTTGGCCCCATTTAGACATGTTAAAATGCCATTTGTATCTGCATACTTTATCAGTACACCTTAAAGACAAAGCTCCACAAGCAACAGCAAGCAGCTGTGCAGATGAACGCTCTACGCTGGAATAAAACCGACTGTCAGCAACAAGAATGAAGCAAAGCTTTAGTAGATGTTGTTGCTGATCGCATGGAGCGGTTTCACAAACAGCTTAGAGGAATATTAGCCGTGTGCCTGGAGTGTCATGGGATAGCTTATCACCTCTGGATGAAGAACGAGAACTCAGTGCTGCTGGGGGGGGGGAAGCAGTGCAGTGCACTTTGCTTCTTTGGGAACCTGCATGATTATTCTCTTACAGCCAATGTTTCAGTATTGCTGTGACTTCAAACTCATCAGATAATTCAATGTGTTAACTTAAACTGCACATTTGCACAACTATGAAAAGTCCAAATCAAACTCATACAAGCTGTTGGGTTTTCATTTTGAACCTTGACCTTCTATCCATCAGCAGCTTGTAGTATTTCACGTTCTATTAACTTTTGCAAAGTCTCTTCTGAAAACAAAACCAAAATGCCAAATCTAATCCTAAACTGGATCACCTCGATCAGGCGTCAACCTTGACTGAGGTGACACCCAAAAAGTACCAGGTACTAGCCACAAAGTTTGCCAATGAAAAACCAAAAGAAGAACGGTTTCAAGCGAGTGGAGTGGAGTCGTGCTACGCAGTGGAAATGAGGCTATAGTGTGTCACATGAATGGACAGGCTCAATCAAGTCACCACTGTGAAATGGCATGACCTTAAGTGTTGTCACATGTCACATTAACACTGTGGCCGTTGCTGCCCCCACACAGTGTTGTAATGATAATAGCAGTGTGGATGTCAATATTCCAATGGCTTCAAGACAATCATCAAACAGAGAGAATGATAAAAGACAAAAGGAATGAGGATTAAAGGTTGTGTGGTTGAGCTGAGTTAAGTTCTTGTTTGAATACTACTTTGCATGTTGCTGTAAAACACACAGTACACGACTGTTATCAGCCCTGTGGACTTCTAACAGCTGTCAAATTCAACCTGTAGCACGATTCTGAAATCCCTCCCAGCATTCCTCTGAAATCCCACCTGATCTACATTAGTCCTGAGCAAAGGTCACAAAGGCTGCTGTGACGCAGCCTTGGCCTGCTGAGGTCAAAGGTGCAGACCCCACGCTGAGTGTTTCCACCCCTCGACAGATGAACTGAACCCAGAAACTGTTGTTTTTGTTGTTTGATACGACTACAACTTCTACTACCACAGCTACCACTACCACTTCTAACTAATCTAACTTTTGCTTCTACTTTTACTATTTACTACTTCAACTAATATCTTACTAAAACTTAGAAAATGTAAGCGTACTGTATTCGTATAGCGTCTTTCTAGTCTTCCGACCACTTAAAGCGGCTCATTCTTTCACATTCACCCACTGATGACGCAGCATTTTGGAGTTCGGTATCTTGCTCAAGGATACTTCGCCATGCATCGCCGGGGATCGAACCAACAACCTTCCTGAGCCACAAGCCCAACATACAGTTGCTGTTATTGCTCCCCCTGCTGCAATTGTGACTATTTTTACTACACTATCTGTTCCTACTACTCCTTATCATCCTATTAGTGCTGCCTTTGCTACCACTACTACTTTCACTTTTACCACTGCTCTTTCTACAAATCTGTCAGTGCTACTAATACTATTGATCATACCTAATACATAAGTGATACGATGAGTTTAAGTACCTGAACGCATCCGAGTGTCACATGTGAACACGGTATAATGCTGAGACAGGCCTGAGTATTATTACTGTATGACACAGTACCTGCTTTCACAAGGAGGCCCTTCACCCGTTTCCTTTGGCCCCACCCGCACTGGTTGTCAGGGTGACAGCCATCTGTTGCTAAGTGATAAAACAGCCTGACAACTGGAGTTCAGGTGGACTTCACCCTCCAGTTTAAGTTCCTCTCATACATCACCTTTCCAGGACTCCTTTATCGTTCATCAGTGACAAAAGAAAGGTCCATACTACTGATTGGAGTCATTTGTGTTTATAATTAAAAATATAATGCATGTTCTCATTCAAGATGTTGGTCAAATTTGACATGTTCTTTATTTGTGAATTTAATTTTCACATTTCTCTTTGTTGGGAGAGTTTCTTCTCCCTTTCTCATCTTTGCACAGAAGTCAATAATTAATTAATAAAAAAAATTATTCTACGAGAAAACTTTCTTGGGAACACGTGATAATAAACCCAGTATGTGTACAGGCATAGTGCTGATTATATTATAGAAACTACTGTATAGTGTACAGTGGAAATAAGGAAGTCTGTAAATCACTCTGCTACTATATACTTCTGTCGCTTCTTTGTTATCTGTATAGGACACAATGTTTATATGTTACTTTTGGTCTTATTGTCCACAAATATAGATCCGAGTGGTGCTGTTTACTGTAAAGCAGAAACCCCAGACCTGCAGCAAGTGTGGCTCTGTTCTGCCCTCCAGAGGTCGACGGGGTGAAACACACTCCAGGTATCTCCTTCACCTAATGCCCTCAAAAAATGTCTTCTGTGGAAAAAAGGTCTATAACTTCACCTCAACCACCTCTACACAATCTACTTATCTAATTAGATATTAGGCTCATTAAACCTCAGGGGAAATGAGAAGTGGTGTTACATTATATAGCAAATTGAGCTATATATATAAGCAAATTCATCAGGTAACTACATGGTTAACAGCTCGAGATGTATCAGGATCGGTCTGATTGAGTCCAGCAGGTGCTTGGCCGGGGTTGGGCGGTTCACTCTAAACTGAACCTCATTAACAGCTCCACTCTGGGCTTTGGAAACGTGACGAATGTGACGGACATTTCAACACCAAATAACACATAAATTAGTAGCAATAATAGGAACTATTCAGAGACAGGTCGCAGTATGATGACAGATTCTGTGGACGATTAACGGACAGTAAGGGACACAGCGGGGTCAGTGTCAGCTTGTGTCAGACAGTCTGGAGCTGCTGTGACTAATATGACCCTGACACACTGAGCATCTGGTTTATGAGCAACATACATGTCTGACGTGATGAACATCACACTTGTCTTTCTAATCATAGTTACTGGATATATTTAGTGCACAACAGTGTTCAGCAGTAAAGTTGGTCTGGAGACTGAACTCTCAACTACACAAGATATGTGTTCACATTACAGCACTAGATAGAAAACACCAGTATAAATCAATGCTTACTCACCAATCATTCTTCAATCCCTTCATGGCCAAAACTCTCATCTAATAAAACGTTCCCAAAGAATCATTTTCCAGACAATACAGGACAGAACTTTCTCTCAGTCATATATTTTTTCCCAGTTTTATTCCTCCTTGTTTAATGATGCAGAGTTCATGATGAAGTGATGCAGGTTCAT
>NW_023339807.1:25131981-25134496 GCF_004916995.1 Morone saxatilis | reverse complement strand
CCAGACTCTATTATTTTATTTTTACTATTATTTTTTGGATGCAGGCTTTATGAACTAGATCCAGCCATCTGCATACGGAGAATAAAACAACCAAGCCACAAAATATAAGCATTTACGATTTCTGACGATCGGGTTGGTGGTTCGATGCTGTTGAAACATGTAACAACCAGTAACCAGTGAACAAAATCAAGCTGGTAACGAGAAGATCTGCTGTACACACAATCCACAGTGGTTTCTGGGAATGGTGAAAAGAATGCGCTTTGTATCTCTGTGTATTTTTGAAATGACACCGAGGGCTTTTAGGTGAGCTACCAGAGTCACAAAACTGGCTCAGTGGAGGAATGTCCTCACTGAGCTGCTGTCACGTGGCTCTGGATTCCCGGGGTTCACAGCGGATGTTTGTGCTTCTGTAGCATCATCTAAAGCAGATGCTCACAAGTTTCCATGCTGACGGTCGACACAGGAAACTAACTGTTTCTGTACTGTGAACCGCAGTGGGCTACTACATCCCAAAACTCAGTTTCAATCTGTCACCAGATCACTGCTTTAGCAGAGGAGAAGAGCAAACACAAAGCGGCTGACTGCCATTCAGCTTGGTTGTCATTTTATCTTATTACATTCCAGAGACTCTGACTACAGTCTGCAGGTTTAATCCAGGAGATAATCTTCTTTTGATGCGCTGGTTTTTCACTCTCTTGGCATGACTCAATTTGATATTGACATAAATAACTGGCAGCATTAAGTGAAACTATACCTGAAAATAAGCTCAATAGAAATGGACCAGGGACGCTCTGGATGGCTGAATCAGCCTCGCTCTGACTGTACAGCTCCGTTAATGAAATTAAATCACGAGACACATCCCTTGGTCTTCTCCTGCTCGCTCTGTTGTTAATAAATGGACGTCAGCTGATGTAACGGAGTCGCTCACACACACTGAGGCCAACGCTATTAGAAATCAACTGCCAGATTAAAGGAGAACAGTTTCATGTCTCAATGTCTGACCCTCCCATTCAGGTAACATTTCACAACTTCTATTTCACAAACTGGCAGCTAAAGGTTTTATTCCCTAAATCAACAATGATGCAAACAACCAGAAGTGAAGCAGTCAAAGAGTCAAAGGTCTCAGTAACCTCAAACCTGTAATAATGCACTGGAATGCTAAGGAAGGAATTAAGCTGTATCTTACTTTTTAATAAGTGATTGTGAGGAAAGTGAACCACTAAAAACTGCACACAGCGGGCAGGTTTTCAGTCATACACTATCAGACTGCGTTGGCTTTTACACAAACCAGGCATGCTGTTGTAAGACCTTCACACTTCAGACTATTGCAACACAACGGCAATAAAGGCACATTTACAATAACATAATGAGGCGAGGTTACCTACCAGGGAAATTACAATTTATTAAACCTTTACAAGCAATAAAAGAATAAATGTCTGTCTGCAGCCGGAGCATCTGACTGCTGTTTCTACTTCCAGTGATAAAATGTAAAAAACGGCAGCTAAATTTGAGGGTGTGTGTGTCTGTGTGTGTCTGTGTGGGTAAAACACTGCATACAAACATGCACCTGCATAGGTGGAGCCAAATAACTCAAAGTCTAGATATCCTCTATAGGCTCTGGTAAAAAGATGTAACAGCCATGAAATAAATATGTTTATTCTTCAGCTTTGTTGAGCTACATATATCCTCACGTGGGTATTTGAGGGACGGTGTTGAGGTTAGATACAAGGTAATAAAATAATTGCCTTCATAGAGTCTTTATAAACTATAATTAAGTTCTTGTGAAAAATAAATATCTTATCTGTCCTGTGTGCGTACAGAGTTTTCTTACAGCTATGTTTCACTTTTTCTCTGCTCATTGTGTTTTAGTTGTACAGAAATGGCACAACAATGAGGCAATCCTGCACTGGAACCACACAAACCTCTCACACACGGCTGCTCTTCCCCATATTCTTCTGCACTTTGTGAGGAATGTTTGTGTTTGCGCCGCAGCCAGAATTCTGTCGGACAGGTTACAAAGCTGGACTGAGGGTACTGCATGTGCTGCTGTGAGCTTGTATAACCTGCATGCAGTCTGTTGAAGCACAGATAACAGCAGCAGCAGGATGGAGCCGTTTCCATGGCAGTGAAAGAGCAGCAGAGGGTCAGATGTCAAAGCTCAAAGAGCCTCAAACAGAGAAGCTGCTGCTCTTTCTGTTGGACAGCAGCAAGCTGATGACCTCTAAACACAGCTGCTGTTTTTAGGGAACATTGGCGACTGCGCAGAGCATCGTGCAGCTCCACTACTGTCAATACATCGAGGACATGGTGGCACATTCCGGAAGGATTTTCAGATTAAAAAGGCACATGTGTGTCGCATTACAACAGAGAGAATATTTTGATTCCTTGCTTGTGTCTCTCTATATACATTTTTAACAACTGGTGGGGTTTGATTATTTAACACATAGGTTTATTTAAGTTAAGTACATGTTTTAAAGCTTTACCAACTAGTGCATGTGTTCACATATGACACAAT
>NW_023339807.1:25130300-25131882 GCF_004916995.1 Morone saxatilis | reverse complement strand
TACTACTTTATATTAGAACTGCACGATATGGTAAAAAAATTTAAATGTTCACTGAAATAAAAAAAAAACTAGTAAAATCAGGATGATGTAATAGTTGGGAGTCTGTACCAAATCTTTTCCTAAATCTGGAGGAATGCAATCTTGCAATTTGGATAATATTGCACCAAACCGTGCAGCCCTACTTATAACAAACCTGAAATTGAAAACACAAAGAGATCCTAATCTTTAAATTGCTCTCAGTAACATCTCAAGAACACTGTCAAAGGCTTTTATTTTGAAGGTGCACCTCCCCCGCGTCCTATTTTCTTCTGTGCCTTGACGCAGCCGTAATGTCAGCGGATGGTTATTTCACTCACCATCTCTATGATCCGGGTTTTCTTGCCCGCTCGCTTCTTCTTGGCCACGATGTACTGGGCCAGAACCACGCCGCCCAGCAGGGCGCAGACGCTGGCGCTGGCCGCGGCCCCGACCTTCACCACGGCCGTCCTGTCCATGGCGGTCCGCTGGTGCTGCTCCTCCAACCGATCAACCGCCCGGAGAGTCCCGTCCCTCCTGTCAACACGAGGCTTCCTACCGGTGCAAAGATCGTGTGCGCTGAACGGGACCAGTCACTCTGTTTTAATTTCTTTATGTAAAAAAAATAAATAAAATAATAATAATAATAATAATAATAATAAATGCAATAATAATAATAATAAATACAATAATAATAATAATAATAATAACCATATTAATAATAATGGTAATGCTAATAATATTAATATTAATTTCTGCGATAAATCACCTATTTGTTAATATGCATCTAGTGTGGAGGTTAAACTTTCAACAAGACAAGTTGACTTGTTCACAAATTCCACATTAATTCGTCTTTAGTCACTTTTTACTTTCTTAATAGCTTATTTTCTTAATTATAATGTTCTTCTAATGGCTATTGTTAAGCAGCACCTAAAAATAAAAATGAGTTGCCTCTGATTCTCTGACTCTTTTTTTTTACATTTTCATTTATCATTGTTGGTGGCCTAGAAGGATTCTTACATTTTCCAATTGTAAAAAAAACAAACAAAGTGTTTTAACATTTGGTCAACTAAAATGTGCATCATATGTTATTGACCGGGTGCCTTTTCCTCTATGTTTTGCCAAAGCCCAATACCTACTATTGTCTCAAGCTCAACAAAATAGACATAAACTACTATGTAGAGTTATATATACTACATATACATACAATGGTATTTATGTTTTCAAAAAGAAATGGAATTTCAACAATGAAAAAAATCAATATAAATAATTTACAGGTACAGTGGATGTTAGAGTCTCAGAGTTATTGTACAGCGATTGTTCCTGACACCATGTGTCTGGAGTTAACTGTTCAGCAGAGTGATGGCTTGTGGGTACAAACTGTTCCTGTGTCTGTGTGTTTTGCCCTACAGTGCTCTGTAACGCCTATCAGAGGTGAGACGTTGCAACTGGTTGCGTCCAGGGTGTGATGGATGTGCAGTGATGTTTCCTGCCCGTTTCCTGACTCTGGACAAGTAAAGGTCCTGAATTACAAATCCCCCCCAAAAAATGGAAGAATTTAATAGTG
>NW_023339807.1:25128965-25130200 GCF_004916995.1 Morone saxatilis | reverse complement strand
TATCTATTTTTTAATTAATTAATTAATTAATTTTAATTATTTTTATTGATTTTTATGTATATATTTTGTTTATTTAATTTTTTTTATTTATTTTGTTATTTGTACTCTATCTTTGATTTATTTATTATTTATGTCACCAATGTGCTGATTGATATTGTATACCTTGTAGTTTTGTACAATTAAATTGTTCAATTAAAAAAAAAAGTATTTTGTTGTGTCTTTAAAGATAAAAAAAAGAAATTAAAACTTACTCTGGGAGACATTTACTTACCTGGATAATTTTCAACACCAGAAATACACTATTCAGTCTAATAACAGCACTTTATTCTTCTGAATGATCCTTGTATCCTCTTAAAGTAACTTAAGTGGTTCTAAACTGAGCTTGTAGTTTCCTTATAGGTGCATTTTGTAACCTATTGTAGGTCAGTGTATTTCGTAACATTGTGTGTAAATTACTAATCATCTGATATAGTTTTATTGTTGTCTGAATGGGTGTGTGCTTTATAGTCTGTGGTGTTTATGGTCAACATAACTTTGACCATAAACACCCCCCCATGAGTCCAATATACAGGAGGGGAAGTGATGTGTGTGACAGTTAACGCACTCTGCTGCAGAAAAAGTTTGCCAGTTTCATGTTACTGAGTGAGCCATCTTGTCAATAGACAATCTTTGTCAACCTTTTCTTTATCACTCTGTGGGGGTGGAGATGTGAAAGGCCTGAAAAGTGTAGCCAAAAACAATTAAATTATAAATATACAACCTTTATATTTAAGTTATGCTAATTATAGATGAGAGGTATGTTGGATGAATCCATTAGAGTGAAGGTTTGTGAGTTAAAATGATCAACTGAGGGCATGTTTCAGAGAAGAGGTAACTAATCAAATCAGCCTGGTGATAATGTTGCATACTTTTGCATATGTGTCATTCGCTACTGAATTACCTCCTCTCCTATCCTTTCTGCCTCTGTCACATTATTCACAGCACGTGCAATCATCTGCATAAAGAATATAATGTGTTTAAATATCTAAGATATCAACAGTAAATGTGAGGTTTTGGTGTCAGTTCCTTTTAAAATGAAAGACTAATAATAATGTTTATTTGTATTGGACAAGTATATAGCATGAACCAAACCCACAACCCACACCATTTAAAACCTCAGTTTGCAATGTCTGTCCTTAAAGGGGTCTTTAAAGTAGACCTAATGACTGATCGTTCTTTAAAGGTCCAGTGTGTAA
>NW_023339807.1:25125799-25128880 GCF_004916995.1 Morone saxatilis | reverse complement strand
ATAAGAATCGTTGTGTTTTCAGTACCACAGAATGAGCTGTTTTTACCTACAGAGGCAGCGGGTCCTCTTCTATGGAGTCCACCACGTTTCCACGTTTCACACTGGTGCTTTAGGTACATTAAGAAACCTTGCATGACAATTATGGCAAAACTACTCTGCAGAGACAGCAGAGTTAGTCGCACTGACAGAGGCATGTAACTGTGCAAAAGATAAAACTGTGAACATTTTTATAGACAGGTGATATGCGATAGTTTTGGGCCATCTTTGTGGCAAATAGAAAATTAACATCCACAGGTAAACCTATTGGTCATCACACCCTTGTTACCCAAACAAACTGCTATCTGCAAATGTGAAACACTCACTAACAACCTTGATTCTACTTCACAGGGCAATGCCAGGGCTGGCACAGCTGCAAAGGCCGCAGCCGAACAAAGACTGACAGTTCAATGTGTGTGTTTTACTGACTCATCACTAACTCCTAGAGTTCATTTGCAGGAATTGCAGGCGAGAGCAACTCCAGAGTAGAAAGCTGTATGTTAATTCAAGTATGGCACAGTACAGATGGCAAGCCTTGCCTGCAAAAATAACTATTTCCCTGCTAGGTTGACACATGGATTGGACCATGTGTCAAAAGGGGGTATGGTGTAGGAAGTACAGACATATGAGTTCATGAGGGATTTTCTAATTTCTCCCTCAAATTTCTGTCAAATTTTGTGTTATTTGATTGTGTCTAATAATGTAGGGAGGTGTTCAAATCCCACAGGTTGCTCACCCACCTCCAGAAAAAAACATTTGGCCATTTGCAAATGGATTTCATTGAACTAGGGATGAAATATTGTCTCCTGATTGTTGATATGTATTCAAGATGCCACAGCAGTTGCAAAGGCAAAAACGTAAAAATCTCAAACAATAACGGTACACCTTTCAGTAGCACAGCGGAACAGAGGTGGTCTTAGCCCATTTGAAATCCTGTCTGGGAGACACTAAACATGGGGATTGGTCCTGGTCCTGTTATTGTGGAAACATGTCCTCTGTGCTTTGTGATATCCACAAGCAGGTGAAAGAGGCCACACTGAAGGCTGCTGAGAAGAAACTACAAAACCTGGAACCAGGTGACTCGACTTGGAACAGGCTGTACCAGATACTCGACAAAAACAGTATAGTAAAGGTCGCTGAGAAGGTCCAGCCACTGTCGTCCACTGAGTCCTGGAGCCCACTGACACTTCTCATCAAGGGTGCATCAACATCAGTCAGTGAGCTTTCCTCCACCTTGTGTTTGTGAGGGAGAGAGGGGTCAGCACAGTGAATTCGGGGGGAAAGTAGAGGTCACACTGCTGATATGGTGACACTAACGAACAACCTGTTGGCAGATGCAGAGGACTAAACCAGTCCAACTAGCGAGGGGTGAAACAGTGCCCTCCTCTACCGGCAGCATACCGAGCTCCAACAAAGTAACGTGCAGAGTGCAGCTGGGTGTCAGCTACGAGGGATCGGCGATGGAACCCAGATCCTCAAGAACGTTTCACCTTATTGACTCGCTGCATAAAGAGAAAAGTAAGGACTCTCAGGCTCTTTAAGGATAGAGCATATGGACCTGGCTGACCACAGGTGGATGGGAGAATACACCGGATAAAGTGTTGAGACCTTTCATTTCTATCTTTGTAATGTTTGTTCTTTTGACATGTTGTTCAATTCCCTGTGCTAAAACTCTGATCGGCCTTTTTAAAATCTTTTTAAAAATCACTCATGATTATGTCACATTGATTTATCCTATATAACCCAAAATGACTCTGCTAATGATAAAACCTCCTGTTGATTTTTCCCGATATCATCCATAGTCTGTTGTTTGATTCTAAAAAAAAAAAGAGTATGGGAATGTAATGGACATTTTTAAGTCCCTATATGACCCTTTGACCTGGTCATTGTATCACCATACAAAACCTGTTAAAGAGGCTATTATATGCATAAATCTTTAACCCTGTTTCTATCTACACTCTATGTCCAAGTAAACAGCGGGATGAGACTTCACTGAGCATCCAAGGACATGATGAGACCCATCTTTGCACCAGNNNNATGACTCAATACACCTTACATGAAGATGAGATCATACTTTCTATGCTTTATTTAAAGAATAACCACCACGTTTCAACAACAATAAAATGATGCAGTGTATTTATGTGAAGTCAAGTAAAGAAAGCAGATCTATTTCCATTTGAAAAAAATAAAATACGTATGAATAAAAGCCTGAATATCTACAGTGATCATAATAGCTACATGGATAATATCTGTGACTAAAAATTTTAATTTCTTTTCAGCCCATAAAAATAAAATGTTCATTTGAAAACTTTATTGAAAAAAGGATAAATGCTTTCAGCTAAACAAGATGTGATATGTGAGTGTTTGATGAGGGCAGAGGAGCAGCCTCTGTGAGTCTGAGTCTGAAATGGAGAGAGTGAGCAGTGTTTTATTTCTGAAGGACCAATTACAGAGTCTACAGTATATTACATAATGTATTGTGCAAATTTAGTCCTGAATTATGGTGGAGACTCACAACCGTTGCACTGTTGTTTTGTATTATTTGGTTCTAAGTTAAAAACAAGTGTCTCTTCTATAAATTGCAAGGCAGAAAACAATTTTGCTGTACAGTGCAAGTTAGTCTCTGCACATATAAAAATAAAAGTTTGTTTCTGTATGTGGGGCTGCAAAGAAAGAATGGAACAAAATGTTTAAATAGACCTAATGTCTGTTTGACCTTGAGAAAAAACCGTTGGCTGGGAAAACTTCTGGCCAAAAGCAAGGCACTGGACTCACAATGCACTTATGCTCACTTAATATTTATTTAAAAAAAATAAAGATTAAAAGCTTGAAGCTTTTTCTGTTGAGTAAGAAGATGAGGAGGAGTGTCCTGTAATAATATCTACAGATGATAGGTATGAAAACAATTCAACCACAGGACTCATTATCTCTCTGCTGTTATTTTAAACAGGGGACTTCTATGGTAGCAGCTATCAAATGAGCTTCTAAATTGAATACCGAGCAGTTAACATTAGAGCAATTGCCCCAGTGGTTTACTCCTGGTAA
>NW_023339807.1:25124233-25125774 GCF_004916995.1 Morone saxatilis | reverse complement strand
TACTCAAATGAGCTTCTAAATTGAATACAGAGCAGTTAACATTAGACAATTGCCCCAGTGTTTTACTCTGGTAAAGTAACTTTTAACTGTTAGTATAAAGAATAATTCAATTATTGTATTCTATTTTGCATCCCAGTCTAAAACGGGTTAGCACATTTGTAGATACCTTTAAGGAGAAAATCTTTGATGAGGTCGTTTCTACATTTGTCAGAGTCAAGCACACCACTCTTTATCAGCTCTCATCGAGTTTACCAGACGTACAAGCAGTGGACTTTTAGGTTCCACTGTACTGCTAATCTACACGTAACGATATCAGTGTAGATACTCAAATGAGCTTCTGATTTGAATATGCTGTCACTTAACATTAGACAAATGTGCAAATGTGCCTTTACTCTGGCACAGTAACTCTTAATTGTTTAAATAATGATTCAATTGTTTTTTTGTTTTTATCCTAGCATAACATTTAATTCATATATTCAGGTGGAGGGGTCACTTTCAGTAAAAGGTAAGTTCCTGTAATTACGGAAACCCTGCTTCACTTCATATCATTTTAAAAGAACAAGTCAAGAATGATGAAGATTGGATTTTGCTCTGAGCTTCATCCTCTATGAGGCCTGGGTAAATGTTGTTTTTAGGCTTTTTTAGGTCATTTTAAATACATGGTAAGAGGTTAATGTAGCCAGGGTTCAGAATTAGAAGACTAGAAGAAACCATGACAGAAAACATACTGGATGTCATCTCAAAACATAATACAAGTATATATGACGAGTGATCAAACTCAAATGCACTTTAGCATCCAGTTTATTACTTTAGTCTATCACTTTAAAGCTGGAGGCGGCCACTCTTAGCAATACTTCATCTTCTCCTCCTTTAATGGCGTCAGCGGAACAACATAACTGCAGAACACCGCCACCTGCTGTCCGACAGCGGGAACATCAGCTCATATAAACTGTTTACATTAAATACCTTTTTATCTTTTCTCTTTATTCTTTATTCTTTCCAGTAACTTTATTTGACCTCATTAGACAAAGAAGGAACAATAACAATAATATTAAACAATACTAACACCTAAATTACTGTAAACAACACCAAGAATACAATAACAAGTAGCAATACATAAATAATAAATACAGGTTTACACTTGGAATGGAACAGGTGGAATGGAAGGATTATGGGATGGCTAGAATCAAAAAACCTTCTCTTTTCTTTAGCCTCACTTCACAAACCACTTTTTTATTTTATTTTTTACTGGTCAATGGCTGTTGCTGATTTATCCGCAAATATTCCTAACTACTTACTTTTCCTAATGTCTGTGGTTGACCTCTTTCCTTTTCTTTTTAAAGCACTTTTGTGAGCGTTAAATGTGCTCCTGCCCCAAGAAATTTAACAGTAACTAAAATGAAGTAATAAGTAATAATTTATACTTGAATTGCCATGAATTGCCTCTGTGTGGAACTGAGTTCTGGGCCCAAACACAGCAGTTCTTAACAAAAAGACACAAATGAATCATGCAAAGGCCTAAACCCACATCCAGGATAAAG
>NW_023339807.1:25117780-25124133 GCF_004916995.1 Morone saxatilis | reverse complement strand
CGTTTTTCAACAATTGGGCCACGAAGGGGGCCGACCGCCCCCGTGCACGCCACTGTTTATTGTTATAAACCAACTGACAGAAAAATCCTTTGTTTTCTGTCTTGAAATTTATTTAACTTTATACTTTATATTCAGGATTTTAAAATGCTGCCGGGCAGAGAAGGTTTTATAGCTCGTACTTAAATAGAATTTTTTTTTTTTTCTATCAAAACGGATTTGCTTTCTTGACTTGAATTTACATTCATTAATTAATTTAATTATTTTTGTTGTTGTTGAAACTGTTAAAATGGTGTCAAATATGTTTGTTCAAAACGTATAAATTGAGTTCTTCTCACTGTTCATGATGCTGTTTATGATTTGTACATACATCAGTTGACCTCAGTGATCTGAATTCCCAAATTAATTGTAATGTCAGTTTGTAAAGAAGTCTGATTTTACCCAACAGCTCCTTCGAGGAGGACACATGTTGATTACCTGCCTTAACCTGTTCAACATTTTCCAGATGATTCTGCAGTGTACAGGTCATGTATCTGTGCTGAGGACAGCTTATCAAGTGTTTATGCATCTTTTTCAGCAACAGGCTAAAACAGGGCAGGCCTACTGCCTAAAACACTGATGGATATCTTTGTGCCCACCTCTGGACTAATCATATTTCCATTGTTCTGGGGCTGTAATCACAAAACACCCCAAGACTAAAAGTGGCTCCTATCTGGCAGAGTTAGGAGGAAGTCCATAGGATAACAAACATGTCAGTCCTGTTCCTAGAGTTATTCACAAAGTATTTTAGCACTAAAAGTCAGAGAGAAGTTAGAGGCAGTCAGCTGCTATAGGTGATGAACTTCATCAAAACAATCCAAGCTGAAATACAACAAAATGGAAAACTGGAAAAATGCTGTTGCTGTTGCTGTGGATAATCTCTTGTCAGAATTTACATCAAACCAAAATTACACACTTCAGAACCAAATTAGTTTGTCATGTCTTTGAGTTTACAATAAGTAATTACCAACTGTATTAGATTAATGAAGCTGATTTCACGGCTGTTTCTTGATTACCTAATAAAAATGGTGTGATGTAGAAAATCCCTCATCAAAGATTTTCTCCTTAAAGGTAATTGTTGTAAATACAATACAACAATTGAATTATTCTTTATACTAACAGTTAAGATTTACTTTACCAGAGTAAAACACTGGAGCAATTGTCTAATGTTAACTGCTCTGTATTCAAATCAGAAGCTCATTTGAGTCCTCTGTTATTTTCTCCTGTTAAAATAACAGCAGAGAAGATAATGAACTCGCTCCCATCACGTGGACTGTGGTGCTCAGAGCTGGCTGCTGTTATTTATCTTTCAGAACAACAAGCTTTTTATCTCACATACTTCAACTTGTAACACATTCCAACATCCCTATTCCTACCTTACATAACTCTCTCTGACACACATACATCCCCTTCAAGGCTTTATATTTTCGCTCTGGATGCCTCCTTACATGATTGTCATGATTCATTTTTCTTTCCAGTCTGGTTTTAAAATGTTATATATGTCTCCTGTGTCTAGAGCATGGCTGCAGTTGATACAATAAATATTACAACTTTTTTCTTTGACTATTCCAATGTGTGATGTCTTTTTTCGTGCAGCACTTGGTGTAAATATTAGATAGGGTCAAGCACCGTTTTTTTGTACAATCAGCTTAACCAACCACTCTTTGCAACACATTGAGTTGTGTGCTGAATAGTAAGCAGCAGATGTAATGCTTGACCAACCCCTCAAAGCACTTTATCTCTACAGAGGTGAGTGCCCCTTGGTGGTCATTCAGGCAAGATGGTATTTGTTTCTCATCTTTTTTTAGAAGGACAGTAGAGTCAATGTCATTGAGCCTGCAGCATAGGAGTCCTCTGTCCTCTTGACATGGCATTGAATTAAATGGAAATTAGCCTCATTGAAACAATCCAAATTTAAATAATTCCTTCTTTACTGACATGAACACTGAAAGTTTGTTTTTATAACTTTGGTAAAAATGTCAATATAAATACCAGCATTGATGTGTTTCATTACTGTAGAGTCATATAATTTAGCTTACAGCTGAAAAAAACATTTTTAAGTGTGTAGCCAGTTAGAATAATTTTCTTGAATATAGCCACTCCTTACACTAACAGAGACAATAAAAGACAAGCAGTTCTTTCTCCTTTTTATTTCAAATAAGACTTCAATTCATGTGAGGAAAGGTCACACAGGCTGACAGGACTGCAAGACTTTCAACCAGAACCCCTGCTCGAGGATGCGGTGCACAGTTCTTTACATGATTTCTTGGAATCCAGTATCTTCTTTAGTTCTGGATCCAATGGTTCATTTCTGCAGTATTTTGCAGCATCCTTGCTATTCTGAAAAAGCCACAAAAAAAAGTCCCATTTGTCCTACCACATTACATATCACAGCAGCAGTCAGATTAAATTTCCACATTTTCTAGTTTGCTATCTTCCTTGCCATGTACTAACTCTCTTGTCATTTCAAATCCTGACACTCCCCATTCGACGTCACCTGCACTCCCCTGCACGCTGGTTACCCCTTGTGTTAAGTTTAGATCCAGCTTTACGTGTTGTTGGTTTTAGTCTTTTTATTTGTTTTGACACATTTCAGTATATTGCCTTATCCTTTTATGCATAAAAAAATATAGTAAATATTTTTAGGATCTTTCTTTCATTCAGATGAAGCAGGGGACTAAACATTAACTGGTAATGCAAAATCAGGCTTCTGCTCATTACCTTTCTTTTGTTCCTATACACACCTGATGAACAGGCATTAACAAACTTGGACCCCTGCTGAATCTCCCACATACCTGCAGTGAAATCTTTTTTCCGTAGCGAATGTAGGTAGCAAGGTGTTCGCAGTTGTTGGTAAAGGGATCATAGGTTCCACATGTGTGTTGCTGCTGGAGGATTCGTATCCTTAATTCTTTGTAAGTCCCCACTACGAAATAGTCATCAAGGTAGTTGTCTTTCTTGTGTTCCTTTGCTGTCGGGAGTTTATTGAAAACACAGCCAGCGACCCTCACCTCTGGAAATACCTCAAAGTGACCTGCCATTGATGTGAGAATAAACAGTTAGAAAATTGCACAATAATACTATTCCCATTTGTAGCACAAATATAGTAATAGACCTGTGATTCACCTGCACATCTGAAAGTGTCAACTCTTTAACTTGAATAGGAGGGGTCAGCCCTATGTTCCCCACGATTTCGTAAGGACATTTTCAAAAGATTAGGTCTTGTGTTCCTACCATTGGTTTAGGGTGTAGGGGGCATAGGCTTGGGGTGTAAGTTGGCTACCAAACGATAGGGAGAAGGCGGGAATAAAAATCTGATACAAAATTTATGAAAAAGGAACATCGTGGGAACATAGAGCCTAATTTTGAAAAAAATCGTATAAATGTGGGAGCATAGGCACGCTCCCGAATAGGATACATGGGTCCATGATGTGTTTACCCAGTTTAGCTGTAGAAGAAAAAAATCTCTGCCCATATACCTGATGAAGTCCCATAGACCAAAACTTTCTAGTTTTTTTTTAAAGAATTAAGTGAGACAGTGTGCAGGGGTTCTTCCAATTGTTTTCAAGCCTAGCTTAGTAGTAAAACTGGAAGCAGCAGGGAACTGCTAGTCCAGTTCCTTCCTTCAAAAACAAAAGAATAATAATTAAACGTAAAACTGTCTAATTTTACACATTTTATCAGATGTATTCAGCACAACAGCAAATCAGATACTCTGCTTTTGGCAGAAGTTCTCATAGGTTATTTCTTAACAAACAATGACAATCAGTCAGTGACAATATCTCAAAAGTCCTTGAGTTATTTTAGGGCAGTAGTTGCCTAAAGATAAGAGAAGTGGGCTTGTGACCCCAAAGTTGTTAGTTTGATCCCTGGACTTGCAGGTCAAATCTGGGAAGGGATGTTTTTCCCCTTTTCCATAGAACTTTTTGCCCTTGTTCAAATCTTTGTAGGCTAAAGCCACACAAAACAGGACTTATCTCTAGTGGGTGAACAGAGAACAACATTTATTATGGACTTTTCATCTGACACCTCAGGTCTTCTTAAAATCTTGCTAGTTTGCCCTCAATGGATAAGTTAGTTTGACTTTAATGAGTCATGAGATTTTACAGTGTTGCTGGCCAAGGGACTCTTTACTGATATTCTCAGTCAGTGTCAATATGTAAACCTGTACACTTACATTTTCATATTAACTACACCTACCATTGTATTCAAAGATGTTCTGCCCAGGTTTTTTGCCAGCAAAGTATTCGTCTCCCACCCAAATAGCATAGTGTGTGTAGGTGAAGGGTAAGCAGTTACATAACTTCCCTGGGAAGGCAATCATATCCCCAAATTTGTACTGTGAATGAAATCAAAGCATTTTATCAACTCAACATTCAGTGCAAAACAACACAATCAAAATAACTTAGTGGGGGTGGCTATATACAATTTGCTGTTTGTTTTTTTTTTCACTTTTGTATTTTATTATATGTTTTTTACATTTTACAGACTATATGATTGACTAGTAGTTGTAGCAGAAATTTACCCCAGTAGTTTTAAAATGCAAGACAGAAGGTAGGAGTGATGAATTTATGAAATCGTGAAAATTAAATAATAAATAAATGAAAGTAACCTACTTCATCCTTAGTGTCTATTATTGTGATTGACAGCTGAAGGATGACAACAAACACGACCAGATTCCTCATTTTTCCAGCAGTGGGAACCTAGTATGAACGTAAGAGAACATGTAACAGTAATGAACCATGATACCCTAATAGGAGGGAAAATTATATGTATCAAAAATTTTATATTTTATGGCTAAAACTAACAGACAGATAGTGTCAGAATCACAAAGAAATATAAAGCACCCCACTGTTTTTTAATTAATTTGTTTTGAATTTTGCTTGGGTTGTATGCATTTTAGCATCAAGCAATACTAAATGAGGGCTGTGGATATTTTAAGATACACGATTTCAAAGACAATGATAAGACAATGTTTACCTTTGCAATGTTAAGCAACAAGTCAAGGTTAGAATCTGGGGATAGGAAATGACTTCCAAGCTGTAGCCGTGCACCTGTCATGCAACAATATTTCATTAGTCATACTCATTAGAGAAGGCTATGTAAAATAAATTGTTTCAGAGGTTTTACCTTCTTCAGTGAGACTGACAAAGCCTGTTGGAGCAAAGAAACACATCTTCTTATATACAGTTCAGAATGTTTCCCCACACAATTCCTCATATTCACAACAGGGAGATATTTATTTTACAAATAATTAATGGCCATTGCTGGATTACCCAATAAAATTACTGTTATATGTAGAATTACCTCATGAAAGAACTTAACTCATTCACTGTTATGCCTTCCAGACAGTTTTTCTTGACCCTAACTATGTGGTTCAAAAACTTAGGTCTATAAACATTTCTTTTTCCCACTTCTACATAAGGTCACAGATATGTATGTAACATAGTGCAACAGGCTGTGATGTCTGACCCTCTGACTCAACAAATTAATCTTTCTGTTCACTGGAACATGTGAAGAATTTCAATCTAAAATAAGAAAATGAAATGTTTTAAACAAACGTCTCTTTTATTCCTTTACTGAACAAAATTTTACGGGGGGTTGTGTCACCAAAAACAAACACAGACCATACATCATTTGATCTCATTGTTCAGAATTTCCATATAAACTGTAATGTCAGTAGTTTGTAATTTGGGTAAGTCTGAACAGCTCCTTCAAGAATGTTTCCGCACATACTGCGTAAAACACTGATTGGATATCATTTTGAAATCTGACAAGTAGCTGCTCACTTCTAGAGTAAAATTTTCTGTTACGTTTTCTTCTAGTCCTCCAGCTCTGACTCTGGCTACATTAGAGGAGATTTATCTTTATTGCTAATTTTATTCTGAAAAGTGCTACAGGTTGTAAATAGAGTTTGGATACAAGCCGTGTTAATGTTGATTCATTTTGATAACAATCCTGTCCAGTTAAACACTTTAGGCACATATAGTGCTGCAGCATTGCCAATGTGACTTGGCAGCTTCGTCACTAGATGGTGACATTTGCTTTGTATGCACACAATGCATTGTATTACAACTTATTTTGAAAAGGACATACCCACTCACACAAGCCTTCTCCACATCCGCAGGCTCCTGTCCTAACACCTCTACCACTAGTCTGACTCTTGAAGAACAAAGATTTAAACATTTAGAGGATTGTTAGAGAACGGGGTCTTACCGAAATGTTGTGAGGAGATGTTTGGATGGAGGGTTGAAAGGATCAGGACCAGACAAATATCTGTCTTTTAATCGACAAAAATGATATACCTAGTTATATTA
>NW_023339807.1:25108038-25117680 GCF_004916995.1 Morone saxatilis | reverse complement strand
TCATTCTTGAGCAACAGCAAGAAGGGGGGTGAGGATGACTATGTATGCGTGAAACGGACATGATCTCCACCTGCTTATCTTAATGTGTTGAAAACACATTTTGATTGTGAAACTGTTTAGGAATAAAACGTATTTACTCTTTAACCAATGAATAACTGTTCTGTTGAGTTTTTGACCATATATGTCATAGACTTTAGTTACATTTAGTAAAAAATAAACACAGCTCCCTTGTATAAAAGGAGATGTAATTCTGAGAGTATGGAGGTTTCTTTTAACCTCTATAGAATTATTATTTTTTTGACTTTATTAGACTTTTGTTTGGTCTCTTTACTCTTTTTATTCTCTTCGCTACCATCTTAAAGAACTTAGTTTTCTGGACGTAGGCTTTGTATGTCTTTAAGCTTCGGTTAATATAACTAGGTATATCATTTTGGTCTATTGAAAGACAGATATTTGTCTGGTCCTGATCCTTTCAACCCTCCATTCAAGCCTCTCCTCACAACATTTCGGTAAGGCCCCGTTCTCTAACAATCCTCTAAATGTTTAAATCTTTGTTCCTTAAGAGTCAGACTAGTGGTAGAGGTGTTAGGACAGGAGCCTGAGGAGGTGGAGAAGCCTAGTGTGAGTGGGTATGTCCTTTTCTGACCTCTGGTTCTCTGTCAGGTACTGATATTCTCTAGGAGAAAGACCTTTTAACACATACTGATGAATACTGTGATGTGGTTAGAGACACTAGTCATTTATTCCCCTCACCACTATTAACGGTAAACCTCCGGTAAACCAATATGCACAGTTCACAGAAGTTTCAGATTATCTTTAGATAACACAGTTCATTGTTCCAGGTTCATCACAGTTCTTCACTGCTGGAAAATGAGGAACCTGATGTTGGTGGCTGTGATCCTTCAGCTGGTGATCACTGTAGATATTTATGGAGTAAGTTATTTATGCTTGTTTTGCTGTTTTCACTATTTTGTGGTGTGTTTCACTTTCATGACGTGATACTGTCAGAGTTCTAGTAGTAATATCTCTTCGTTTTCCATTTCTTCCATTCACAGTTCCAGTTTGGAGATATCATTGCTTTCAAAGCTAAGTGTGCTGTCGGAAACAAGTTTGAATACCGGCACTTTGCTGTTTATGTGGGCAACAGACAACTTCCTGGTAAAAAAGTCGGGGATGACATATTTGAACGCCTAAGTAAGTAAAAACTGAAAAATGCAGTCAGCCAATTAAAGCATCTTCCAATCTCACAGTGAGAGAGACAATAAAACAAACATCAGTTTGAATGAAAGCACTTCATCTTTACTGTACAGTGTATTGAAGGAGCTTTTCTCACGATTTGCTCGGACCAGCTCCCCCCACAACCTGGACTAATGAGGGGATATTCATTCACTAAAACACTGAGTGAGAAATACTTGTTTGGATTAGCAGGAGTTTAGCATGTTTGTGTTTTATCCTGACAGTCCAGAAACCTTTGCTGTTTGAATAAAGTTGCATTTACTTTACATTTACTGTAAATGTTCACATACAGTAACATTACCTCTAACAGTTTATTTCCTGGTTATAGAGGGGACTCCTCCTAGGTGTGTTTTCTCTAAACTCGATATGACGAAGGAACCTGTGGTGGCCAATTATCTTGATGGATACAAGGATCGCAAGAGAAATAAGCAGTACAATGCAGGAAGTGAGACAGAAATAATAGGACGGATCAAAGAAAAGTATAGGAACTGTGGACCGTATTTGATCGCCCACAACAACTGTGAACACCTTGCTACCTATGTGCGTTATGGAGTGAAGGTAGCAATGCAGGTACGTGGCTCATTCAGTGGTCCATTGCCATTTTTGCTACTGACACACTGACACACAATAGTAAAGCACATTTCATTAAGTCCCAACAGACTTTAAAACAATAGTGCTGAGCCAAATGATCTGGCTCCCTAAAGAAAGCTGGAATTCCCAGAAATGGGGAAACAAATGTAGGCCTTGTAACATCTGCCTACCAGCACCTCTAAACACACTCTTCATCACTGCCATTACTTTCATTTTATATTTTGAGATAATGTATGTCAGCAATGTCACAATGAACTTAATCACTTTTCTTTTGATTGTAGTTTGAATTGTCTGGTGAAGGCAAGTGCCACAGCGAAATCAGTAAAAAGGGGTTACTGAAGTACTTAAGGGACCAAAAGGTGGAAAGTACATGCCCTGAAGGCCCCGGCACTAGCATGGGTTAAGAAGTATTTCAACCCTCTCAGGCTGTCTTGCTCACTTCTGCTCTTTCCTGATGTTATATGATGTGTTATTGCTGTGGTAAAATGTGATGTGGAATGATATCAAAGTTAGAAGGATAAGTAAATTAATTGACATTTTATTATAGATCACGTTTGCTGTGTGGTATGCATCATGTTTGCTGTATTTACGTCCTATTTTGGGGCATATACAAGTATAACTTGCTTGGTCAAAGATTATAATTCTGATTTGATGAAAATTTAAATTAAAAAAGAAACAACAAGATTTAGCCACAGAGGAGAGAGGGTGTTAGTCAGGTCCCAGGACCTCATGCATGCTTTGCTTTTTGTGACTTCAATAAACCTTTATGCATCAGATTCTGCAGAACCTCATTTTTCTGACTTATTATTTATTATTATTTTTTTATCTAACGTTTTTAGAGAACTGTCTGCAAGATGTCCAGACCTCTTTCTGATATGAGGTTGGGAATTTTTCCCTGACATAATTTGAAATTAAAAAATGTATTTAAATTTGAGCAAGTGCTCTAGGTGTAAGAAACGGTTATACTGCCTCAAGAAATGAAAACAGAACATTTCAGAATCACTTGTCCATCAAAACAGTTTTGATTCAGATCAAAAACACGACACAAGAGGTCAGCCTTTTCAGAATGAATTGGTGGTAAAAACAGGATGGTAACTTGTTGTCCCACAAGCAACAAGTACCACATCAGGATCTAATGTGCAGCTACTGTAAGTGTTCATTAAGTATATCACAGAGAATCACTGTACTGATAACAAGGTGGCAACCAGTGTTTTATAGACTCCGGACACATTTCCTGAAGGAAAGTTTAACGAGAGTACTGGAGGAACACAATTACTTAAAAGGGAACCTTTCATTTCTTTTAAAAAGAACTAGTGGACATTCACTTGTAGTAGGAAATCTCGCCTCTCTTTTCATCTTGGACCTTGAAGCAGGAAATTATTTTAATACACTTTAAGAGAAATGTCTGTATGGATACATGTGTGTCCCTAAAGACACATAGACACACACATATTTACACATTAAAAAAAGTAGTCTAATTTCTGCATTTAACCCTGGACTGAGTGTCCCTGAACGCACCTCAATCCATTCTACTGAAAACATCAACTTTGCTAAGGTGCTTTGTAACATTAACTATATGTCTCTCTCTATTGCTAACTATTAAACAGTTAAAAGGCCTTAAATTGACATTAAATGTGTGTGATGTTAGTTTACCCATTACAGGAAATAAAGCCTCTCTGTAACATTGCTATTCCTACAGTGTTATCTAATTATAGTTAATGTTAACTTTAACTATGTCAACATAATAATTATTTGACCTAGATGGCACTATATCCTACACACTGGTGCTTTAAGTACATTTAACAAATTTTCCCCCGGGGATCAATAAAGTATTTCTGATTCTGATTCTGTTTCTGATTAAAAAACACTTATATTTGCCTAAAAATATATAGTGTATCTTAAGCCTTTATTAAATGTTTATATACTGCTTATAAATGCTAAATATGGGAAGTTAATCTGTGTATGTATACATATATATATATATAAAAGTAGTAGTGTAAAACGATTAGACTAAATCAAGAAATGAATGAGATTTGCCATCAAATGTCACCATCTAGTGGTCAAGCTGCCAAGTCACATTGGCAATGCTGCAGCACTGCATGTTTCTAAAGTGCTTTACTGGACAGGATTGCTATCAAAATGAAACAATAACAGTTACATGGCTTGTGTTAAAACTCTATTTACAACCTGTGGCACTTTTCAGAATAAACTTAGCAATAAAGTTGAATCACCTCTAATGTAGCCAGAGTCAGAACTGGAGGACTTGAATAACCCATAACAGAAAACATACTTTCTGACTGATTCTGAGACAACTTGCAAAACAAAGCAATCTGAACAAATATAACATCAGTGAGCAGCTACTTATCAGATTTTAAAATGATATCCAATCAGTGTTTCAGGCAGTAGAAAAAGGTGTAAAAACTATTCTGCTCAAAGAGGAAATACCAAAATGAAAGTCATTAAGAACACAAGTTAGGTGAAAATACCATCCATAAGTCCATAATAATTTCTCATTTACAAAAGACTTCCACATGTTTTGAATCAATACAACTCAGATGACTACACAAACGTTTGTCTGAAGTATACAGGATGCCACACTGGCCTTTTCACAGTATATGCATATGGAACGATTCAGATTGTTCTTTAGCAGAAATATATTTTTGTACTTTTACTTGGATAGTTTTCAGCACAAGAAATGAAGCATTCAGTCAAACAACAGCACTTGTACTTACACATAAATTTAGTTTAAACTTTAAAAAGAATGATCCTTCCTTGCATTATCTTAAACTTGAGTAATTAAGGAGTTATAAAGCCTATATTGTACATGTAGCTTGCAGTTTCCTGAGGGGAATTTTGTAATCTTTTGCAGGTTGATACTGTTAGACCTGTAGGCCTATTCATCGCCTTAACATTATGTGAAAAGTTTTGTTGTTGTTTTTGTTGTTGTTATATAACTATTCTGCTTGAGAGTACTGTATATTTTTAACATCGTCAGATTATGACAACTTAAAAAAAAAGACGTTTACCACATTTGTTTTATAGATTTAGAGGAAAATCTGCAAGCTTGCATAATGGCACAATGAGATATGTTTCCAGCAGTGTCAAGGATTTCCTCCCACCAGTTAATTTCATGCATTACTGTGATCTCTCTGTGACTGAAAGTGTGCTAATCAGAGAAACCAGCTGCTGTACCGTTTAAGTGAAAAAGTGAAAAACATATTATTCTTTTGTTTTAGGTTTATTTTTTCTAAACATATTCAACAACATATTCAGGATTTTTTGACATTCTTGCAGATACACAAACACAAAATGATGAGGAGGAGAAGTGAACACCCTCTGCTGCCAGTTACAAAATGTGCCAAAAAGTTCTGTAGCATTTTGTCAATACAGTCTTTGTCAATTTTTTTGGCCCTGACATCACCAGTTGGTGCCACCTTTACGAGGCTAAAGATATTAAAATCTGTGCAAAATTAGCCAAAAACCATCAAATTACACAGAGAAACTTTATATTTAAGTATTATGTCACCAAAGAGATGATGGAGAAATCGAGGAGAGGTTCATGAGATTAAAATGATCAACTGAGGGGGTGTTTCCAAAAAGTAATCAAGTCAGCCTGGTGATAATGCTGCATACTGTGGCATATTGAAAGGTACCGAATAACCTCCTCCTTCCTGTCTCCCATGTATGTCTCTGTCACATAGGAAGGGATTTACCATCTCCACAATGTGTGTGACAGAAGAAAACTGGCAGTGATCTTTTAAAATCTCCTCTGCCAATTTATTTACTGTATTTACAAGAATAAGGGGAATCACTAAGGATCCCAACAAAAGCTGATTTAAGGCCTTTGATGAACCTGAAACCTGTGCGAAACCAGTAGGCCAACTGACAGATCACACACAGAGACCCTTCAATCTGTCTGCAGTTTGAAACAGTTGATACATACAGAACAGACAACACACTGGAATAGTGAAAGAAAAAAGTTATATTTATTATAATAACTGCAGCCATGCTGTAGACAAATGAGACATACTGTATATAACATTTTAAAACCAGAATACTGGAAAGAAAAAGCCAATTTAAGTTTTTACAAATCATGTCAGGAGGCATCCAGAGGGAAAATATAAAGCCTTGCAGGGTGTGTGTGTGTGTGAATGAGTGAAAGGCAAGAAAACAAGTCTTGTGACGATCTTGCAGTAGGGATGTTGGAATGTGTTACAAGTTGAGTAAATATGTGAGCATAAAAAGCTCTGTTGTCTGAAAATAAATAACAGCAGCAGCTCTGAGCCACAAGTCACGTGATGGGAGCGAGTTCCTCCAGACGGCTGACGAAGAGTCACATGAGACAGAGTGTCTTCACATTTTACATTTCCTCCAATCCAGTCCTGTTTTACTGAATGACTTTTGGTTTGTATGGGCAGTACAGTATTACTGGTATATCAGCTGGGGGACACATTGGTCTGTAACCACAACAACAGACACTATCACATACAATAGAGATCGCTTTGTTCGTTTCTAAAAACGTTTGAAGACCTGGTAGGTCAGATTTCCTGGTGGGTCCACACATGTGCGGGTATTGGTGGTTAATAAAAACATTTTTCTTCCACCACCACAAACAAATCTATTTTACGAGACATATGAACTTGTATTGGACCCGCAGATCAACTGTTTCAATCTTGGAATTAGGCAATTAGGGAATCAGTCGCCTGATTCAACTAAATTCTGGTGTCGAGTTCATTAGCAGTTAAAAACAAAACAGTAAAATGTTGCGATCCTTCTGTCTCACTTTTGTTCTGACTTATTGGGGGAAAAACAAGCTACATATTGAACACCTGATCTAATCTAAAGCTCCCATCACATTGCGGTCTTCTTCATCGTCACCAATCCTCATCAGCGTGCGTTGACAGTAGCTACTCCACAGGCCGAATGCCCTTGGCCTCTTCCAGCTTCCTCAGGGTCTCGTCCCACTGGGTGAACTGCTTGGACAGCAGAAACATCTGCCAATCAGAGGTCAGGGGTCAGTGGGTGGGGCAGTTTATGTTATTAAGAAGACCGTGAGACACCAGAGAAAACCGGAGCGGCAATCTAAATTTCTCTCTGTTTTGCTACAGTGGATCCTAAACTTCAGTGTATTATTATTCTTTATCCCCCAAGACATAAGAAGAAGTTTGCAAAGACATGACATTTGATCCTATGGCTTTTGTGTATTATAATTTGTCTTGTGGTAATGAAATTTAAAAGAATTCTGTAAAACAGTGTACCATTTTGTTGTATTCCTCAAATAGCTTCTTCACTTCCTGTGACTGAGCCTCAGTTTGATCCTGTGAAAGAGACAAACATGGAGGAGTCAACAGATAAAACCTAATGAGAGAGACACACAAAGAGGCAACTGGAGGGAGAGAAAGAGGGAGGATACCTGTTCTTTGATGTGAATCTGTGACAGGCGCTGCAGCTTGGTGGCGTGTTCTGGTACATCTGTGAACAACAGACACACACACACACAGAGATAACACAGGCCTGTCAGGGTAAACACACTAATGAGGCTTCCCCGCTCTGTTTGATGTATTTATTTATTTCTCTGCATGACAAAATGTTGCCATGAGGTTTACAACATAATCATGGTTGAACACTGCCAGAGGCACCAGAAGTAGAACTGGGACTACGGCGTTCAGACAGGGAAACACAAGTGAAGCTGGAGAAACACAAATTCCAGCCAAATCCATTCATCACTTGCTGCAAGGGGTAAAAACCACAGAGCAGATGTTGCTTTGTCCTTGATTTGCTTGCTGAAACTCACCTCTGATGTAGGTGCTGTCCAGAAGTGGCTGCAAGTTGCTGACCTGCTCCAGCAAAGCAGCCTGGGAAAGCAGGAAGTCCTCCTCTGTGGAGACAAACACACAACAGCATCACAGTAAGCACTGAACCCGATGTAAGTTGCTCTTTTTGACTTCCACAATAAACAATTTCTGTATACATTGGACCTGTATAACATTAAACATTAGTATTATAAATATCATTTGGCTTCATATAGAAGAAATAAAAGCCTAAAAATAAATGAACTCCCTACGAGTCCTCTTTAGTTGGGCCCTCCTGGTTCTTACCAGCGAGAATGAACTCCAGCTTCATGGCGTCAGGTACAGTGATGTGGTCTGTGAACTGGGGGTCCAGATACTTCAGCAGGTCCTCAACTGCACCGCAACACAGATAAAACACGATTAAAGATTCACCAAACAGTCAAACCTCTGACTCCTGCGAGCTTGTAACATTGTGAAATGTAGACTACAGCATCCCCCTCCACACTGGCAAAAACCCGCCCAATACGATGCATGAATAAGTGTATCAACGTAAAGCAGTATTCTTTCTGGGGAACTTAATAATAATTACATATAGAAATCAATAAAGTTCTGTCTGTAATCCAGGGTTCAGGACATGTACAACTCAGTGTGCGACTCACTCTTCTTGTGCAGGATCTTCACTCGTTCTCTCTTGTTGGCCGTGTTGGTCAGACCTGCCTGAATCCGGGTCAAAGACTCGGCACACTGCAGGACAGAGGACAGTGAAAGGAGGGGATATTAGCGGACTGGAGGTTTATTACTTTCAAAAGGAACAGGATGTGCAGTATTACAAAGATTTGCTGATTTATTTTCAGATTTTTGGCCTGAACTTCACCCGGAATAAGCACATTTATTTGTGTGAAGCATCAGGGACATAAAAACACTTTCTCCACCTCTGCAAATCCAACATGCACCAATGTTCAATGCCCCTTTGTGAGCTGAAGAGATCATGTGACGCTCAGATGATTCAGGACCACAGCACAAATTTGGGACAAATAAAGGAGTATGTTATCTGAACACACTTGTATGTGACTCCAGCTGCGGTCAGTCTGCAGAGCTGTGTGTCATTTACATTCACAGTAGTACATTGTACAGTACATTCAGTAACGATCCAGTAAAGGACCGAATAAAACAGAAAACACATCATTAAACAGCCAAACCCAGCAGCCGTTCAGCTCGTGGATAAACACCTCATGTCTGTTATTGTGTGACAGTAGAGTACGAGTGCGCAGAGTAATCAGATTACTCGATAACAACGTTACAGTTTAGGGCGTTAGCTCTGCGGAGCTAAAAGCAGGCTAACTCCTTTATTAACTCGTAATAACACGTTTTATTCCGGACCAACCTTCGCAGGTTTCCCACTCTTGTTTCTTCTCCCGCCGTATATGCGACTCTCCAGCGCCTGAAGACGCATTTCCAGATGATCCGGGTCCAGTTTCTGGTCCATTATTGAAGCTACAGAACCGCAGCAGCAGCACCGGCGACGTGTTTAACAAGCGGCGGCGCCCACTGATGACGCGTTCATTTGTTTGTTTATTTATTTATTTTGTTTTAAATGTAACCTGGTTTTTTTTTAAAACGTGCAGTTTAAGATATAAACTACTGAAGCGTATTGCATTTACTTGAAAAAACAAACGAAACGAAAAAACAAACGGGTTTTCTGAGTAATTTATTTTTTGTTTGTTTTTCTGAGTATTTTTTTCTGTTTTTCTGAGTAATTGTTTTCTGTTTTTCTGAGTAATTTATTTTAGTTTTTCTGAGTAATTTTTTTCTGTTTTTCTGAGTAATTTTTTTCTGTTTTTCTGAGTAATTGTTTTCTGTTTTTCTGAGTATTTTTTTCTGTTTTTCTGGAGTAATTGTTTTCTGTTTTTCTGGTATTTGTTTTCTGTTTTCTGAAAAAAATTTACTCCGAAAAAACCAAAACCATAAAATAAATACTCAATAAAAAACAAACCAAAAAAAAAAACACAATACGCCTCCTCGT
>NW_023339807.1:25107670-25107938 GCF_004916995.1 Morone saxatilis | reverse complement strand
GGGTCTGGGGATCCTCCCACATGAGATTTTGAGTTTCAAACACCTTCTGTATGACCTCTGCTACTTTCAACTTGGAGTTCGGCACAGTTGCAACGATTATATTCAGGATTAAAACATCAAATCGTAGACGTTTGGCAAAATGTTTGGTCCGTCAAAATAACTCGTCTCTGCATCCTCCGCCCTCGGACGCGGTGGTCGATGCTGCTCGACGTGGCTTCAGGTCGGACCGTCCACCATAGGAGACAGAAATACTCATCCCCCCCCCCCC
>NW_023339807.1:25106228-25107648 GCF_004916995.1 Morone saxatilis | reverse complement strand
CCGGTGGGACTGACTCACTTGTGATCCGTCTGCTATTCACAGTCCCTCTCTTTTGATGAGCGACCACAGCGTAAGCAGGGCGTCTACTGCTGAGTTCACCTGCAATGTCTCGTGAAACGCTCCCGGTTTGTTTATGATTCGTGTCATTCCAAGCACACGGAAACGTAGTGTGTGCGTTAGAGTAGGCGGCACAAAATGACAAGACAAACTGCGTCCCTTATTGATCGAGTAAAGGACGGTGCGTTTAAACTATAAAATACGTGTCCCATACGTAGCCTCCGACCGTTTTTCTTTCACGGTGTTGGAGATTGAGGATTGTGAAGACGACACAGAGTAAGTTGCAGTGTTCTCGTCTTTAATAAATCCATCTAGCACAGCTACCGCACTGCAAACTGCCTGCAGCTCTCTACCACAGTGAATAAAAGGGTGTGGACAAAGTTTGTCTATTAATGGTTGCTCCTTTTTTCTAATAAATAACAACGCGTCTCTTCCTCTCTGCTGTTGCTTCTCCCAGCTGCTGTTACCCAGGGTGAGCTATCTGCCTCTGGTTACAGACAAGGTGAAGAAGCACTTCCTCAAAGTGATGAAGGCCGAGGACGTGGAGGAGATGTGGTTGGAGTATGAAGGGACGCCACTGAAATGGTGAGAAAGCGACCGTTAGATGAACTGCTTTTACTCGAGCTATCAGGGGAAACACGATCGAGTGCACTGTAAATAATTACACTGCTGGATTTAAAATGTGTAACCTCGTGTCCCTCATCGTATTGATTTGCGGTCTCTATTACAAATATATGTAGAAGATCAGTTCAGTGTTTTTTTGACTTTTCCTCCAACGGCTCACTCCCATAAAACCTACACCATATTACAACCAGCACTGTCAGCAGGGAACTGGATCTGTGTTGCGTGTTCTATTAAGACGTCAGCTTGAAAATAAAGTTTCCATTTCCCCAAACTGTTAAAATCAGTTTCATGGGACTTTAGATATTCTTCCTGTTTGTGTACCTTGTTGTTGTGCTTCAAGTAAACAGCCAGGAGAACAGCCTCCACTGGGACTAATTACAGGCGACTATTTAGTTTCTTGTCTTCTAGTCTGCTGAGATCAGCAGCACAAGTAGACACAAGGCTCAGCCACAAGGTGTCAGTATTGCAGCACAGATGGTGAAGCCTCTGGCTGACAGTAGCATCAACGTTCCAGTAGTTACACTAAAACACACTTAATTGTAATTTTTAATTTAATTGTAATTTAATTGTTTGTTATGAATGTAAAAATATCAAAATGTTCACTGGTTTCAGACAAATGTGAAGTTCTGCTGCTTTTCTTTTATCATTTTATTATATTATTATTTTATTTTTTAAATGTATTTATTATTTTTTTTCATACTGTTCTTATTCTGTCTTTATACTGTTTTTTTTCTCTATC
>NW_023339807.1:25094638-25106206 GCF_004916995.1 Morone saxatilis | reverse complement strand
TATTAAAGGAACATCTTATCTTATATGACAGATTAATCGCAGATAATACTTTTGTTTTTTTTTGGACAAACAACAATTGTAAGACATTACTTTAGGGTCTGGCAACCCTCTAGTGGGAGAGGGGAGTTTTTTTCATCAGTTTTAGTCATTTTATAAATTCACAAATGTACAAATGTTCTTGTTGGCTTTAGGGGAACTCGAACTAAACAACCAATGTGATTAGTTCGTGTGATTGACCATGAAAATACCTAAGAAAATACACTCATCTGATTTGAGACTGTGATAAAGAAAAGCATCTAATCCCTGTTGACAGAAACATAATGGACTGTCCCTAATCTAAACACAGGACGTGACAAATAGAAATGTTTAGTGAACTGTAAACTGTCTACTAAAGTTTACACAATGCAACCAGAGAAAGCTGCCAACAGATGACACCATTTCTGTGTGCTAGCGCTTTGAAGCTACAGTTAAACTAAAGGTATATTAGGATAAAATCTGTTTGTAAAACACCAATTAATACATTTTTAATATGGAGGCCATATGCTGTGGTCAGTTTCCAGATGGCTGATAAAACAGGTGATTTGGCTGCTCAGTGTAACATTTTCCAGCAAATAACTAGAGTGACACTAGTTTCTTGGGAACTGACCTCAGTCTTTCTGTGACGTTGAGCTGATTGTAGTCCCACAAGGTCTTCACCTGTAACATTCCTGTTTGCTTTTCCTGTTTGCAGGCACTATCCAATTGGAGTTCTGTTTGACCTCCATGCCTCTAACACGGTCTTACCCTGGAGCATCACTGTGCACTTTAAGGTCAGAGTCATCCAGATCAAAACAGTGCAGAAAGGAGAATGAATGTTGGACACAAATACGACTCCACATAAATGACAGTGTTGCTCTGTGTCTGCTACAGATTGTAGATTGTAAATGCACAGTTGTTAACGCATATTAGCTAGCTCATTGTGGAGCTCTTCTGCCCCCTAGTGGCCAAAAATGACAAAGTAGCTTTAAGTGAAAATGTTTGTCTTGGGCATGTGGTGTCAGAATTTTCCAGATCGTGACCTGCTCCACTGCACGTCAAACTCTGTGATCGAGGCTCACTTCATGTCCAGCATCAAGGAGGCCGACGCCCTCAAGCACAAGAGCCAAGTCGTCAACGACATGCAGAAGAAAGACCACAAACAGCTGTGGATGGGCCTGCAGAACGGTGAGACACACACACACACACATACCTCTATTAGCAGCTGTGAATGTGCATGCTAAAAGGTGAGGAGGGCAGGCAAACACACACACACACACCAACCACACACCCACACCACACACACACACACACATTTCTAGAAGAAAGACCACAAGCAGCTGCAAGGGAATAACACACATTCACTCATTGACACTAAGATGCACACATTTGTCCCCTGAACACCTACATGCAGATTCACACATGCTTACACTCACACCAACACACACACCACACACACAACACACACACACCACACACCAGAGTCTCTCTTTAGTCTGATAGCAGTCTTTGAAGCCTCCACTTCCAAAACCACTCCCACCCACCAGCTTCCCTTTCCGTTTACACCCATGTGTCCAGACAGGTTGATTTCCTATTGGCTGCTGGTGGTGACTGGTGGTTTGTGTAGGTGAAGCTGGGGCAGTGGGGTTGATTCATGGAAGCTTGTGATGCGGGTTCGTGCTCGTCTTTGAAAATCAAAACCCAACAGACAGCGTGAGATTCTTGGAATCACTGCAGGTCGAGTTGCTCAAACAAAGCAACTATAAACACTTTGGCTACCAGTCATGTAGCTCAGTCAGTAATATAAAAATATGTCACCTTGTTTTGATCTATACTTTTCATGCCTCTCCTCCTTTTAAATGGTGAAGTATTAGCACACAGTACATGTTTTCCTATTGAATTATGGAATTCATTTATAAATAGGGTTGCAACTTACTTCTGTGATTAATTAATGTCTTGTTATGTCTCAAAAAAAAAATCAAAAATCAAAGATATTCAACGTAAATTAGTGAAAAAAGCCACACATCCTCACATTTAAGAAGCGGAATTGATTCATCAACATCTGCTCTAGTTATACATATATTAAAGGATAAAGGGGAGCTGCTGTATTGATGAAGACCCACAAAGGTTTAAAACCACTTAAATATGTATTATGCATTGTTGTATGAACAAGCCGTGTAACAGATAATGACTTTATTATAACGTCAGCAGCACTTTTACATGCGTGAATGCCTCATATTGGCCGTAGCAGATATTTGAATATATTGTTATTATACTGAATCCATCTGTGTGTGCGGTAAAACACTGAAAATGGTGCATTTACTGCTTCATGCTCTGTTGCTGGATAATGCTGATGGAGTTTGATATTATCAATGAGGGGCAGGTGCCACTTGACAGAAGTATCTATAATTGTCCTACTTCAGGAAATAATAAACTGCGAATCCTCAAATAATGACTAATTTAAAGGCAGAAAACAATATCTGTACTATATTTTTCAATATAAATTATGTTCTGTCATTGAATATGTTTTGCCATTTTGTCTCCACATTAATCTGATGTTTGTGAAAGTAAACACACAGTTGACAGGAAACCAAACTAATTGCAATGCAAATAATAGCCAAAAAACTGGAGCTTATTTGTTACATTTGTGGTTAGTACTTTCATGTAACTGTCAAAACTGTGCACTGTGCATTTGGCACTGAGAATGTTTTGAACAGGTTTACAGACGAACTCACAAAAAAAACATCAGCTGCTTATCTCTCTTCCACTTTCCCCTGAAACTAATAGAGAAAGAAATGTCACATCTAGAGAAGGAGAGAAAGAGACAGCATAAGAAAGAAAGATAAAAATACATATTTTGTGGACAGGGACTAAAAGAAGATGCTATGAGTTGTTTTTGAACTTCAGGGTGTGGTTCATGCCGTTTTTCTCTGTTTATGACTCCATTACACGCAGAAAGACACAGATAATACTTACGTACTAATTCAAAAAGGAGTTGGCCTTACCTGTTACACATGAAAGCGAGAGATGAAACCTTTTCGAAACCAAAACTTTCACGTCCAAAAGAGACCAGAAACAGAGAGAGAGAAACAAGTATGGCTCCTGCTTTCCTCCAGGAGAGAGAAAACAGAAGGTTTTCAGAAGGCTCATGTGAAAGCGAGAGTCGAGGGGAGGTGGAGGGCTTGAAACCAGCACATGCTGGGCGGAATCATTTTTGATGATGAAAGGCTGTCCTTCAACTGGATGACCAAGGTTCAAGCTTATTTGTTTATTTGTTTATTTAAAGGATCCCTGTTAGCTGATCCCATGGTAATCCACTAATCTTCCTGGGGTCCATTACTAACATACAATACATTACATGATGAACATTGTTTACATTCATATACAATTAAAACACTGTACATACATTTCGATAAAATACTAATTGAAAATCTCTCTCCGTATATATGTGAAGGAAAAAACAATTACTATTCAGTCTATCATCTACATATTCATATTCATAGCTCCTGTGTTAGTAAGGAACCGGCCTGCTACATTTTCCCAGACGTACACTTTCCATCAACCTTTTATAGCTGCCTCTCTCTTCTGAGCGTGACCTCTGATCTCCATGTGAAGAAGTGGAGGTTTACGGAAATGAGTGTTTGTCAAAGCTGAAGGACAGTTCCAG
Organism: Morone saxatilis; assembly: GCF_004916995.1. Classification (NCBI taxonomy): domain Eukaryota; kingdom Metazoa; phylum Chordata; class Actinopteri; family Moronidae; genus Morone; species Morone saxatilis. The sequence continues at coordinate 25,102,524 of NW_023339807.1, read as the reverse complement.
TCTTTTGCACACATTGTATCCTGCCTGCCATCATGCTCCGTTACATATCACACTGCGAGTTCTTTCATTGCATTAGTCATCATTCAGTGCAACCACATATGCAGTTAACTTTGTATGGCTACCTGAAAAGCAACTAAAGAATGTAAATAAGTGTTGTAAAATGTTAATTGGTACTATGAAGTTTGCTATGGTGTGTAGTGAAAACATTAAAAAAAAATTCCCTTTGAGGATATTTTCTTTAAACTCCGTTTTTCGCATAATGCGGGAAATGCTTCTATAGCTTGGTTATTACCAAATATACGGGGGTACTATGGAAGGAACAATATAATGCCTAAGTTTTAGTTACACTACCAGAATTATTTTTATTAGTTTGAGAAATATACACGTTTTTCTACAGCCCACCTTCTTCCCTTTACAAAGGAAGACAAACTTAAACTGTTTAAATTAGTTTAAAAATGCAAAATCTTCATGTAAATCATGAAATATCTGACGACAAATCTTTCAGTACTCAGTGTCACATTTTAGTTGGTACTAAAAATGAGGTTTGAAAACCAGCCCCAGTGAACACTTTATCCAGGTTTTCAGTTTACTGCTGTTTGTGCCAGCCAGAGGGATCGTCCTTAACTGACCCTTCCCTTGATGCATGCTGGAGAAGGATGGTGAAGATATGATTAAATCAACCTGTCTTATCATCAGGATATCGTACACTTGTTGACCTGCGTGTGTTTGTGTTGTCACAGATAAGTTTGACCAGTTCTGGGCCATTAACAGGAAACTGATGGAATATCCTACCGAGGAGGGAGGCTTCAGATACATCCCCTTCAGGATATACCAGGTAAAACATACACACACACACACAAAGTTTAAACAGACACTTCCCCCCCCAGTTATATAGAATATCGTTTTTATTTTAGCCAGTAAGATCTGAGTCTCCTGACTCCTGAGTGTACAGCTGAAGTTTGCCCGTCAGCCCAGTAGATGTAGCTAGATGACTGTGTGACAATCACTCTGTGTTGTCTGATGTTACCAAACCAGACATTGGCTCACTTTGTCCTGCAAGTTACCACTCTCTACAGATAACGGTCATGCTCTATTTAAAATATGCACCTGGAAGGTAAAAGGTAACTTCCCCTGCTTCTATTCATGTATAAAATTCAGGAATTCATTCCTGTTCAGTTTACAGACGGGGATGAATAAATTGTTCCTCTGTTTGGCACCCACATACACCTACAGACAGTTAAAAGTTGAAAATATTGTGCAACTGAGGAGTCTGTAACCTTCTTTTGACATATTCATCACTCGGGTTAAAAAACAATAAATGTCTATTGTGAAATCTAGTTTATAGCCCAAATCTGAAAAACAACCTGCAGTGTGTTCATGCCTGCCATAATACCTGCCTCAAAACAAGATGAGTAAGTGTCGGGTCTTTTTGTTTTGTTTTGTTTTGTTCACATGATTCATAGATTAACCTAGCTTGATAACCTAATTAAACCTTTTTCTGGGCTATTTTTCACTTAATGTTAAGTGAAACAATGAGAGAAACAGATAGAGAAACATTATTTATGTATATTTTCATGTGAACGCTGCTTGTAAGTTCACTGTTTTAAGAAATAATTAGTCTCTAAATCATGCCAAGAAACAGAACAATGGGTGTTAGAGTTGTGCGACACCCTGCTTTGCCCTTTTTGGAAATTATTCATCAGTTGTTGTATATTTGATACCTATGACTCTCCCTAGTTTGTGTGCGATTCCATTGAACTGTTGTTGGTGGGTGAGCCTCAGGGTTCAGTGCAGGATCAGGAGGCGTAGGCAGACAAGTGGCCTCAGGTCGGGTGTTTCCGCCAAGCCTCCACAGCTTTATCCTGACTCAGGTAAAAATTCCCTATTTGAGGACAAAAAAGAAAGAAAAGGGTATGAATAAGCGGCTGATTCTCGCATGGAAAACATTAGCACGCTGCGAGCCAGACAGCGGGGGAAAAGTGCCACGCTTTGAGTCAAGTGTTGGGGCTTTCTATACAGATCACCAAAGGCTGGAATGGTGTGGAGAATACATTTGATAACTTCCAGGGTATGAAACCATTCAGGATTGCACAGAATGACTGAAAAAGTTGTTTGTTTTTAACAAGTGGTAATAAGAAGGAATTATATTAAGCAACAGTGCAATTAAACGTAATTAAAGTCCTTTTAATCTCACTGGACACTGAAGAGTCTCGTCCAATCCAGTCAGGGAAAGGAATATTTGAAAAACATCTGGATCTTTGCAACAAAAACATGTTGACAGTCTGCTTTGAGTCTAGTGGCTGAATGTGCGTGCAGTTAGCCTTGATCTCAAATCACAGCAAACAGAAAGGGCCCCTCAGTGTCACTAAGTCCTGTGAAGGAATTGAAACGTTACTTAGGGCCTGTCAAGACAAGTTTTGGAAAAATAATGTAAGAAGATGGAGAGCGAGCAGAACAGAAAATAGATGTGGCTTCAAATGTCTGAGCGGAATGACATCTTATGAAACAGAAAGAGGTTTGTCGATGTTAAGAACAGAACAGAACTTAAATGTAATGGTTAGTTGCGAGTGAACTTTCCTACTAAGCATATTTTTCCGTCGTCATATCTGCTGTGACTGCTGGTAATTTCCCACTCTGAAGATTTATTATTGAGCAAGTTTTTAATGAAACCTGCTGGGCTCCACATATGTCTGCATTTACATTTTGCGCAACGAGGGCGGGGATTCAGCTGTCAATCACTGTCAAAGCTGATTGTTTTGCATGAATTTCTAAAAGCTCATAAATGCTTTTGTTTTTACTTTCACATCTTCAGCGCGTAAATAAACAAATTTACACTTTGACAAAAACATTCTTGTGTTTAGTAATAAAACATAACTCTTTAAAGTGGCAGACTGAAACATGCAGTCTCACCAACTGCCCGCCCTCTCAGACATGCACTTGTCGCAGCCGTAAAACCATGTAACTGCTGGCGGGTAGAAGAAACCCAGACCGTTCCAGTTTGGGGTGTTTTTCATGACTGAATTGAAAGTTTCCACAGTCATTTATAAGCTCAGTTGGTTTCATGACAATTGGAACATCAAAGCCTGTAACAACCTCACTGTGCGATTTTGAAAAAAAAAGCATCATTCCTGAAAAGTCTGGATTGTTTTGGAGATGATGTGGTTTTCATCTGCTAAATATTTACGACTAAAGAAAGCCTGTAAAGAAAAAGAGTGGAAACTACATCTGTTCATTATGATCTTGAAATACTCGTAATGGCAGTTTTCTGTGGCACTTTGAACTACTTTCACTGTCAAAAAGGCCTCGTGAGTGTCCACAGAAGTTTAAGATTTGCACCAAATGTTTGTAAAAATATTTTTGACTGAAATTGATAAAGTCTTTTTTTAGGTCAAAATAAACCACTTCACTTGCAAGCAAAGTGAAAGCACTTAAAATGGCATTAATAATCCTTCGTTGCACAGGAAAACTGTGTGCATACACGACTACAGTCAGCAAGGTTTTCAATGTTGATCCAGGAAGTCTGTAACCTGTTTTGGATGTTTACAGTTGACAGTTTGGGTAATTCATTTCACTGTTTGCCGCTTTTTCTCTTTCATATAACTTTGTCTGACATGGTTGTTTGTTTATAACTTGTCGGATCGTCTGATGGCTTGTATTTCTTGTTTGTTGAGACGCCAACCACGCACACAGATCTCAACATTTAACTCTGTGAGTGCAATCTCAACATTAATGATAGTAATGACGGGCAAAACCAAGAAAATGTTGGTTGATAAGACCTAAAATTAAGCAAATAACTTGAGTTCTATGAAGAATTATAAAATGAATTCTACAGAAACTATGCTGTTGCTAAGGAGAAAATACAGTGATGTTCTGACAAGACCAAACACGATATGACAAAACCCTGTGAAGACACTCAGTTTGCGGGAAAAAGAAAATAGGTTGAAGAGATGGAAAAAGGTGCAGAAACACTGAGAACAAAGCTGTTTGGCACTCCAAAGTCACTGTGGTGACTTAACAGGAGACTGTCTTACACAGAGGAAAGATCCCCCCTCCCACACAAACACACAAACACACACACACACACACACATGCTCAGAGTCCTTCAAAGCCAGATTGTGGTCTTTAGTGTAAATAACATGTGCTGTGTTTGATGCAGACAGAATTAATGACAACACTCAGTCCAAATAACAGAGGGCTCATTTCCGTCTGGCCTGCTCTCCTCATGGAGATGAAGACACCTCATGGGCATGGGCAACACATTTGTGTGTATGTGTGTGTGCCTTATGTCTTGAAAGTTAAACCGATTTAGCCACCTTTTGTGGCCTGTTATAAATCTTTGATATACATTTTTAGTTCATAACTTTTTTACGATGAAAGTTTTTCTTTTAATTTAATGTGTTTCTGTTACATAATCTACATCTGACATAAATATTATTTTTTATTATTTAGAAAAATTTAATGAATAATCCCTTTTTGACATTTTCCTCTCCTTCTACGTTACTTTTCATTGTTTTAATGGCTTATTTTAAATTTTAAAATATAAATGTCTGTGTCTGTGAGCACATTCATCTGTCAGCTTCTGTTTGTGTATTCATACATTTGTAATTTCCGTTGCTTCCGCTTGAGCCCTTTGCATGTGTGTTATTGTGTGAGTTTGTGCACATCACCCCACCGCGCCCTTTGCTCTGGCTGACAACGGGACTCATTTGAGTGCCAGTCTGTATTCCTGCTCTACCAGTGACGCCATGAGTGATTCAAAGAGCCAGAGGGGGCAGTCCGTCTCACTGCGCAGAAAGTGAAAATTACCATCCTTCTTTTAGTAACCGCTTACATTGTTGCTGTACAGGTACACTCTGTTCCCGCTATCTGACTCAGTGCTTACTCACTAACCCCCAATGCAAGAGCAGGCAGTCCACCTCCACCCGCCCCTGTGTTGTGGTACCGTAGAAGCTGCTTGCTTTGAGGAATGCATGTTTATTGCCTCCCAGATATATTGTAATGGCTGACTGAGATGAGGGGGAGGTGGTGAATACACAGACAATTACAAAACATGGGAATGCTGGAAACAGTTTATGCCAAAGGCAACAGGTGATTTGCCCAATGCATTTACAGTAATGTTTGCTGCCTTTTTGTTAGAATCATGACTGTCAATGGATTTTTTGTGCTTAGTCTGCTGAATGAAGAAAGGCTTACAGGTTTCTATAAGGATATTTATGTGGTCTTGTTGGCAAACCTTGCTGACCTCTACACCGTCATGCTGTTAGATAGAGATTTAACTTCCTAATTAATTCAGTGTCTTTGGTTTTGCATTAAATAGTTCACACAAGGTATCAAAAAACATATTTTCTATCTTATCTCTAGTTACATACAGTTTTATTTGTTCAGTTTAAGTTTAAGGATTTCTGAGACTTTTGCCTCTACCCATATACTGTAGAGATGAATGAAATATTGTTTGTGGTTAATACACAGCTGTAGAAAATAATCAATGGGACACCCTTTGAGCTCACCTGGTAGAGCTGGCAACCCATGTATCAAGGTTGAGTTCTTACCACAGTGGCCCATGGTATTCCTTTGGTAGAAGGTAGTATTGAGTGTTGAGTAGTTATGATATCTGGGCGGATAAAACTATAATTATGTTAATGACGATACATTCAAAGTGTGGATACTGCCAAAAAGAGCAAGCATTATGTAAAGGCAGACAAATGGAGTAAATAGTTCTGCTTGTTTCTATACATTTAGAAGAATTGGTGTGTATAAATCTGTCTGTATGTGTTGGAGCTGAGAAATTCTGATTAGCACTAAAATATGGAGATGTTTGAATGGTATCCAACAGATCAACCTAGCGTGCAACACTTGAGTGATAAATAATTTAGATTCCAATTGAGTATCCCTTGATGGAGTTTCTACTCTACAGGTGTGCATTTCAAGTTCGAGAAAATGAAGACTGCTAAAAATGAGGTTGGAATTTTAATTTACGAATGGATGGTCTCAGAATTCAGTGGAAACGCTTTCTGTCACCCCTCTCGATTCACAGAAACTCATATTGATGGACGGTGCTGTACCCCCCCATCCATTGTTTTACCATCAATTAGGCAGATTGAATCCCCTCCATCAATTAGGCGACGTCTTGAGTTCCGCTGTTCTTTTCACTCAGCAAGAGCGAGTCATCTCTTTTCCCTGAATCCTAATGACACCTCGCTCTCTTTGTGTCGCCATGTGCTGTGGTGCCAGCTAAGGTGTCACGCCAGCTGAAAAGAAAGTGTCTTCATCCAAGCAATATCACGCTTCTCTCCCTAGAGATCAATTGCCCCTTCTTTGTATGGCGACCAGCTCAATTATTCATGGTTGGCTATTTAAAAATGCAATGAAGTAGCTGTCACTTAGCACACTCTCTCTGCTCTGGCTCTTGCCGATGATCCCGCACGAAACGCCATGCTTCCTGTCAGTGACTCAGTCTTTCTGTGTAACCTGAGCACCGGCTTCGCGCCTCCACTGCCACCTTCCTCTTGCTGGTTCGCGCCTGGCTTTGTGGTGTGTAGTTACCGCTCGGTTACTTGATCCCCGTCCTCACCGGTTTCCTTTTCACAGCTCCATGATTAGGCCCTATTGTGTGTCAGACTCTCCGTTTGACACCTCAGGTTGGGTATCTGCCTGCACCACGTTTCTCTCTCTGAGGCCAGTTTTGCCCATTGTCCGATGCTGCTCAGTGGGTAGAGTGAGACATTAACTGTTTTCTACTGAGCCAACAATTACTGACTACTATTGATAAAACAATTGAATTGTATCATTACGATTCAGTTGTTTGTTTTCAATTACACAATTCTGTTGCTCAAGAAATGAAAATTAGAATGAAAGAACTTCGTTAATAAAGTTTTGTTTTGTTGTTTTTGGTCTCAGGTAAAACAATGGATGACAGTTCATTGAGTTGAACATCAGTTTAATTATCCAGTCTGTTTTTTTTTTCATATACACCCTTTCTGAAGTCCGAAGTCAAGTCTAAACAACAGTCGAAAAACCCAAAAGGATTCAGTTTTTGATAATTAAGAGAAAAATGTGCAAATCCTCAAATGTCTGGCCTTTATTTGATGAATTGCTGTACACAATTAACGCATTATTAGGGGTTTTAAATGTTCCGTTATTTAAATATAGATATAGATATAGACATTCCACTAATCTCTGATTTGACCATATCGCCCAGCCCACTACTCCTACTGATTCCACTGATTAACAGCTCTTCAATCAAAGAAACACAACCCATCAGTGAAATTAGCCGGTGTAGTGTTGAAAATGTCCATGCTTCTGAGTCACTATGGCACAAAGATGAGATGTACTGAAGTAAGGTTCTTGATTAACCAAATAGCATTATAAGTCACCACCTGACAACAACTCCTGAATGATGTCCAGCGTCTGGCGCCTTGTCTCCTGCACTGAGGACACGGGTCACTCGGTAACCAGAACCACTAAATTTTTAACTCGACTCTGAAGTGATAGTGAGACTCTTGACATTTACAAAGAACATACGTGCTGACATACCAGAATCAGGTTCAGGAACTGCAAATACAGGAGGTTACAACATAAAATGTGTCAAATAAATATAAGAATATAAGAAAATATATGTTTTTTTACTTCTACCATAAACACTTTGTAATATTTACCCCAGCAGGAATGTTAGGCTTAATAATAATATTCTGTCAGTTTGAGCCTTAGACTTTATTATATTTACCTGTCGAAGGTAAATATGTCAAAAAAAGTTCCCAGTATCACTGTTTCCGAAGGTTATAGGCAGCATGACCCTGGGTAACCCGGTTGACCTGGATAGCCGTGCATGTGGCATTAATGAGCTTTCTGCCGAGCACAAAACTGTTTAATTAGGGACCGAGCACAGT
>NW_023339807.1:25084784-25094538 GCF_004916995.1 Morone saxatilis | reverse complement strand
CGCCACGCCCCGAGTCGCGCGGAGTGCGAGGTCCCGCCCAATGCTGCTTGCAGCTTTAATTTAATTTGTCTTTGTCACACTGAAATGCCATTTATTTTAATCCTTTACACAGATTTTGTGATTACAACTCAGGTGTCATTCTGTGGTTGTGTGCATATGCTCAACAAAACAGGGCTGTTTACTGTGCATGGAGGTTCAGTTTAGTTCCAGTGAGGAACAGGAAGGTGGATCAACCAGGCAGTATAGGGCTGTTGTTGTGATTTTTGGGAGGTAAGCTTGTTAACTCCGCCATTAGCCTCTGTGATGTACAGTTAGTGTAATTCTCACATAACCCAGTCCATCAAAAAACCTTTTAACACAGGAAGACCAATTATTGCTTCTATCACATGATGAGGTCAATAATTGTGTAAATGTTTTGGAAGTTTGGTTTTAAGGAAGACTCATTGTGTGGCAGATGTCAGATCTTTGATATAAACCACTCACTTAGGTCAGCCATGTCTACAAAGCAACAAAAACCTCAAGATACCTCTTCCATCTTCCACCATCTTCACCATTTTTACTTGAAGTTTATTGTTCACAATATGTGAGATCCAGTCTGAAGTTAAGTCAATTTAATTTGCAGATAAATAATCACAAACCGCCTCTAAGGGCATACTGATCTCTACAACATATGACACCCTCCTGTCCACTGTCCTTATGCTCTCCACTACCAGCTCTGTACGTAGTTTACTAGATTTCTGTCTGGTGTCTGGAGGTGATTTCCCACCGTGTTTCCCACACCTATCACTCATGGAATGTTGTGGCTGCAGTTGTGGAGCTGAACAGTCATGAGGATGTTTGGTGCATACATCACTTTTGTTTGGCTGTCCGGTCATGACTTAGTCGGTTTACATTTTTGGCATTTAGAGGTCGCTCTCCCAGGGTGCTTTGCATTGCGGTCAGCAGTAGGATAAGCTTTAATACCTTCTGTATATTACTACCATGACAAGTAACTAATAGCGAGGAGGTCATCAATTTAATGTCTGTGATTGTAGACAGATCACATAAAGTTTGGGAAAGGGAAATCATAGTTACATTTCCGTAACAGCATGCCTTTTTTCCAATAAATATACCCTTTCAGTTTTTTTTTTTTTTTTAGAGTCTAATCAAGTTTTTAGGATGACTTATGGAGCAGCAAGGTTGCATACTGATTAAGAAAACCCTTGGGCATAAAAGCATCCACATACACCCCATTTACACCTGGTATTAAAATGCAATCTGTACTTGAACATTTTATCCAAACAATCAACAATCTGATACCTTGATATTTACATTTGCATTTACACCTGGTATTTGTAATATGTTCTCCTTATTCTCATTGAGATTGGATCTCTATCCTCCTGAGCAAAATCTGTGCTTGAGTAATTTGAGTGGTGGAAAATCAGCCTTAGACTCTCTGTTTAGTGAGTTGTTGAGTTGGGGAAAACTTTATAAACTTTATAAATGCACAGCATGGCAAATTCCTAAATATTTTACCTCTCGTAAATTCAGCAAGTTATCTATTTCTTTGTTTAAAAAAATATTGTGTCAGTTTGTTATTTCTTATTGTATATTATTCATTTCCCACACATGTTGCTTTCATTTGTCATATATTTCTGTTGAATAACGCATCTTTTGGCACTTCCATGGCATAGAATAGGCGTATAATCAGGCGAGTCTGTGAAGCTTTCTCGCTTGCATGCTTACATTTTAATACAAGGTGTAAAGGGGATATTTGTGTCAGTTTGTGTCCTTGATTAAAACACTTGGACATTACCATCTCCATGACCTGTCTGTGGAAAAGGGGGGAGCAAACAGAGAAGATAATTTGTCTCAATCTCACATTTAATATTATATTTTACTCCACAATTCTCTCCATCTGGGAGGCTCTGTGACTGCCAGAGGTGTTTCAGTCTGTGTAGAAGCTGATTTTTCTGGTAAGTGCATACTTAAGCAGCAGCTAATGACTTCCAGACTGATTCTGATCATTGAAACATGTCAGCATCACATGTAACATCTGTTGAAATGTTACAGATTGCTAAATATCACATTCTGTGCAGTGGAGCTCATCAAAGCACCGCATTCCCAGGGTTAGGGTTAGTAAGCACACGGTTCATTCACAGCATTTGCGTGCAAAGTGAAGTGGATTATTCCCTCTATCTGACCCTGTGAACTTTATTTATCCCCTTAGAACTTCCCCTTATGTTTCCTCACGTCCCATTTACAGGATATTCTGTCTGCTTTTCCAGCAATTCCTTGAATTGATGTCACATGTCTGATCAGTAAAACATTTGAATGATATACTGCATTATTTTATGGTTGCACCATTAAATCAAGTTGAAATGGCACAGAGCCCCTTACAGCGTCATGTAATCCACATATCGATTTAATCCAGCCTTAAGTATTCTGTGTTTTTGGAATCCCCTGGGAAGAGGTCAAGCAAATGTCAAATGTGTATCTGTTACAAATACTTATACGTATAGAGTTAATATTGTTCTAAAACAGCTGTAAACATAAGCTACTGTGTGCAGTTTACTCAACATAATCTTTCCATTTGGGGCTTCCAGTGTGCAAACATGCCTAATTCAGTCTAAAACATGTTACAAGTACAGAAAGTCCTCACATTGTAACAATTCTTTTTATTCAATTTGTTCTACGCACTCTACCTTAACCTTACATTACTACTTACTGTCTGCACTATATTTGTATATTTGTGTTGCTGTGTTTGTTAATTTGTCGTGCTCTAATTCATTACAGACGATGAGCGACAGGCCATTCATCCAGAAACTGTTTCGGCCCATTTCCTCTGAAGGCAACGTGCACACACTTGGCGACCTGCTGAAAGAGATGTGCCCAGCTGCTTTACCAAACGACGGTACGTCTGCACACAGACACACACACACACACACACAGTGACAAGGACGGTCAAAGTATTCCACCTACACTCTTTTTGGACAGTCAATAGCATGATCTTTAGTAATGTGTGCCCATCTCTTACTGTGAATGCACATAATAATAATAATAATGCGTACAACAATGCATACAAATGATCATATTACATGCCAGACATAACCAGCAGCTAATAGTAAGAAGTACAGTAGCAGCCATGTTTTATTTTTAGCTTCCTTATCAAATAAAGGCCTTGTCATCTTCCAGAAGTGAGAGAAGAAAAGGAGCACCTCTCCTCTCCTTTATTTTATTTACACAGCCACACGAGGCATGTCAGAGATCCACTCTCTCAGATAATACCCACTGAGGGGGGAGAGCTAGATGAGGGAAAATAGTGGCAGTTGCCAGACCAAGTGAACAAAGATGTGGGAGGAGGAGAGGAGATAATGGGCAGATAGATAGCAAGGAGACACAAAGAGAGCAAAAATGAGAGCAAACTGCAGATGTGATGTTAAGTCAGAGCGCCCCAACAGGAAGTGGTGATGAAGAGAGCTGGAGTTTAAACACGTCAAAACCACAACCACAACCATATCTCTCTTAAATCCAGGCAATAGGCAGTGCATGTAAGTTTTCTGTTGACACCCCAATAGAAACTTAATGTTTTATTCTCTGCTTCAATTCTTTTATTCGATTTATTTGTACTAACAAAGCATAAACACTGCTAACAAATGAAATAAATGAATAACAGATAACTAAAACATCCAGAAGTTGTAGGCTTTTATAGCCAACCTCCCCTAAAATAGATACAATATAAAGAACATAAATAGAGGGAAAATAAATGCTCGCAAACAAAGTAAAGGATAACAGGTGACCCAAAATGAACAGATCAGTGCAGCACCAATCGGCTAACAATGTTCATATTATATTTTATATTTAAGATGAATTAATAGTTCCATCAATATCTAAATAATAAAAGCAAACTAAGCATTTCATTCCATACACAGATGCACTTAAAAAGACTGATGCTGTGGCAGAATAAACAAAACTCAGTTGAATACTTGATTTCTCAGGACAAACATCAAGAACAGTGCGTGGACAGACATATTTTAGTTCTAAAACAATCATTATAAAATATAGAAGAGAACTGTGTGCAAAATATCCCACATCCCATGAAACGTGCAGCACAAAACAACACGCAAGTTGTAAAATCCTAAAAACGCACAAGGTAACACTGTCCGTATCAGTTTTCTGTCAGTATCAGCAAACTGCAAAATATTGTCAAACAGATAGATGACTATACACACATACAGTAGATACTATATATTATCCATGTGATTCAACCTTTGAATATACATATGGACAGCAGGTTTGGCATATAAGCACTTATGGCATATGGTTGAGTTGCAGCTGTGGCGGAGGTGTGGTGAAAATGAAAGAGATGAGAGGAGAGAGAGAGAGAGAGACTGAGACTGAGACTGAAGTCTAAACAGGCAATGTCTGCAGTGGAGGAGAGAGGAAGTAGATAAGGAGACAATAGTGTGTTAGGACAGAGGACCCGCAGGAGACTCACCTGCGCGGAGGAGACAGAACCATTAACGGCCCCCCTCTCCTCCTCTCCTTCCTCCTCATGCTCACTTTCCTTTTCTATTGGTTTTTCTACAAATCTCTTAAAATGCTATTGTTAGAGGTCTTATTTTTTATTTTTTGCACTCTGCACTGACATGTTGCTTCCACTCCATTCAGATCAATGTAACCCAGGAAGCGTTAGCTGTGTCCTCATTCTATGCAACCCACTAATAGACTTAGACTTAGTCTTAGTCTATTAGTGGGTTGCAGCATATTAATAGCATACAGTATGAGCTTTACACCAGATTTCTATAGTATACTAGTAGTATACTTTTCTGCAGTTATTAAAGTACATTATTGTCTTTTTAGAAATGGTGTGCACCAAACTGTGACGGTGTCATTTCAAAAAGAGGAAGCAAAATGTTGGTCCCAGTCAGGATTCAGTGCATTTAGATGCACCTACTAACCAGATTTACTGTTAGATGCATGCACTGTAGTAACACCACAGCAGGTCAGTGATCGTTTCTTTTTCACCCCATAAGTAAAATCATTTGTGAGAAAAAAGAAGCACAATTCTATAAGATCACTCAATGAACACGAGTGAGTGGTGTGTTTTAGTTCAGCAAGGACAAACGCATTGAATAAATGCTGTTGTTGTAGTTTGTATATTTTTTTAGGCAAGGCCTAAAAGTAAAAAAAACAATCTTTTTCCACCAGGAAATATCAGATATCTATTCTTTGTACAAGTCTCTGTCATGGTTTACAGCCTTTAGTTGATACATTTCAGACCTGCCAATCTCTTTGTGTTTGGCTTCAGGCAGAATGAATAACAGGCATCAGCTGATCAATAACAGCTGTAAGTACTAGGATGTTATTGAACGATTCTTGGACGGTTTTTCTAACACTAATCCTCTCCAACCCAGTTGTTACAAATTACGTATTTTGAATTCTAGTTTTTAAAAATTCTGCTTAAACTTTTTCTTGGAGTCATAGGATATCTCTGTCTCCACCAAACAGTCTGTTCCTTTCTTTCTCTATAGTTTCCCTGATCTAAGACTCCTTTTCTCCTCTTTGATCCTCTGTTGCTCTCTCAGGTGTAGTCTTCAACATCTTCCCTGTCTGCCGTAGACGTCTTTCATGTCTTTGACGTTAAATCTCTGCTTTTCTCTGCTCTCCTCCCTTCAGAGGAGTCTGCCAGCCAGCCTGGCTGATCAAGGTGAAAGTGGCCCTTTTGTCTCTTGTCGTTTGTTTGGTTTCCACCTCTTCCTCGGCTGGTAGATGAGTCGAGTGATAGCCGGAGATTATGGTGGTGTGTTTGGATTAGAGAGACCGGGACGTGTGTTCAGGGACTGGGCGGGGCGGTGGGGTTTGGGGGGGGTTTGCTGGTAGTATTGTTCAGGAGTTCAGAAGACTTTTTTTTCTTTTTCTGTCGGGACCCTAACATATAACAAAAAGAAGATCTGGGGTGCTCCACTTTACTCTGTGATCTTTCAAACATCAAATAACAAGGTTTTTCATACAATCCTCCCCTCTGTTATGTCTGAGGGAGGATTGGTGTTGACCCCTGTGGGACCCAGAAACCAGTTGCAGCAAACAAATGGGGGTGGCTTGAATTAGGAGGACAAAAGAAGAAGGGGATTCCCAAATCATTCTCAAGCAGTGGCCGAAAAGTCTGTGTTGCTGTGAGGCTGTTGTTTCCCCAGTGCTGCGGGAAAGAAGTACAAAACAATATGTTACTGTAACCCGCGGTCAGCTCTGACGTCTGTTGGAGCTGTCTTGTGTGTTTTGTTTTTTGAATCAGGTGTGTTATTGAGTAAGATTTGGGCAGGAATTTGGAACTGGTTTGCTCCAAAACTCGCAGCTAAAATGCTGATGCTGCCCACACATGTGTTGACAGGCAATTATCGTAAGCAAAGATTATTATTTTTTTTTTCAGGTTTTATCGGAGGTTAACCCAATCATGAAAAACCCCCGCATTGATCATTGTCTGTGAATAATCAGAGGAAACCCCCCACCCCATCTGAACCCCCCACCCCACCAACCACCCCCATCCCAACCCCTCCCTCCACTTTGAGTGACAAATCCACACGATACTTTGAGAATCCAACCACTCCTTCCCTCCTCCTCCCACGCCCCCTCCATCTCAGTCGCATCGGTGGTACAACCCACTCACTTCTGGCAGGCTTTGCCATGCTGGCTGTATGAGGAGCAAAAACAGTTTTTGCTGAAACAGGTTAGCTGTATGAGGGGCAAATACCATTTTTGCTGAAACAGGTTGGCTAACTTCAGAGGCTGGAGGGGGTAGTGTAGGTTTCAGTGGCTGTTCTGATCAGCAGATAGTGGATTATGGTTCATATGTGCAGGCGTGTGAGATATGAGACAGGGGAATTCAGAAAAAGGCTTGAAAGCCTGTGCTATGTCGTGTCTATTTTTGATTAAAATGTGGTCAGCAGAGACCTTTTGCTTTCTAATTCTATCTGCGCAGCTTTACTGTAAGAAGGCTTCGAAACCTGCAAGCGTTTTGGTAGAATTCAGGGAGACGTTTGGGTTGATTTTGACTTTCTCATTGAAATCAGCAAAACGTTTGGAACACATGTTGATATTCTCACTAATACTGTGATACAACTATCATTCATAACTCATCAGTGATGTTATTTCTAACAACACTAGTTGTATTACTAGTCAAATCAGTCCAAATTTAATTTTTGAGAGCGAATTTTTAACAGTGTCTATATTTAGCATGACTTTTTTGTTTATCTTTCTGGAGCCAGGCTAACAAATGTTTTGTATGGACAACAGTAGACGACATTTTGTTTTTTTGTCAATCAGAATCAGAATCAGAAATACTTTATTGACACCCGAAGGGAAGTTTGTCAAAAGTCAAAGGTTTTGCAGAAAGCAGTACTGAAACTCCATATCATATTGTACAAGTATCAAAACATTTCAAAGAATACCCAGGCCTTATACAGGATGTACAAGCAATTCTAATTAAATAGGTGCAGTATGTACAGAGTGGACAGAAGAAACAATATTAGAAATACAATATGAGATAAATGAAAGGTAAGCTATAATATCAAGTACATCAAGCATAACATCAACTACAAAGACAAAACACAAATTAGCTCACTAGTTATAAAAATACAGTATACAGTTAGAGAATAATGGTACACTATTATCTTTAGCTTTCCCTCACACCTAATCAACACATTATAAATTATCATGGTAACCGTTGTACACTGACAATCAATACAATACAGACATTTTTTACAGGTTTTTCTCTATCTATAGTTGGTGTGGTGTTTTTTGGGGTTTTGTTTTTAGCGTTCAACAGTATTTAGTTTAATAGAAAGAGGACTATCACTGTGGACAGGTTTGTACAGGAGTTGGACAGCTGACCTTAATCTCCAGCATCCACAAAATACAAAAGTTTGAATGCAGTGTTCCAACAATAATAACATCGGTGTGGAGGCGTGCAAAATGTCGCTGCATGCAAGTGAAATAGACTTTTTGAAACCAGAGCAGCTATGCTTGCTCTGGTTCACTCACAATGGCAGTACTTTTAGTGAAACTGCTGGCTGTGTATTTGTTTTTCTGCTATTTGTTGCACAGATAATAAGCTGATTTATAGATTAGTTGATGAACAGTTTATTGACAAAAGTTATTTATATTTGCTGAGGATTTCTGTTTTATTTTATGTCATTTTGGACTGTTGGTTAGAAAAACTATCAATTTGAAGATATCACTATGATAAATGCACATTCAGTTTCCCAGAGCACACACTTTCACATGTTGTTGACTGACTTGATTTATCAAAATAAATAAACAGTAGATTAATCAATAATGAAAATAATCGGTGCTCCCACTAAGCCGTTTTGAGTGAGTTGTAAGTTGTTTTTGTCCACCAGTAATTGATTGGCTCAGTCAGTGAGCCTGACCAGCTGCCAGTTGTGCAGTCAGACTGTGTGTTTGGCTGTGAGGAAAGCGCAGCTTTGCGGTCTTCCTAAATAATGGTTGGCTTCACTCGGCTGACAAAACATGTCTTCGTGGCCGGCGGTAGTATACTACTAAACCACAGGGTGTGTGTGCGCTTGTGTGTGTCAGTGGGAAAATTAGCCCATTTTTATTTAAACAGTGGCTGCTACTGCAATGCAAGCAAGTTATTGATCATTTGATTGTGGTTGGGAAGAAGTGCATTTCTACTTTACTCTTTATTAAACTTCTGCCTGCCTCTCTGGTTTCATCAGCCGCTGCTGTTGGGATTTGTTCTCACTCAAACTATTCTAATAAGCATCTTTCACCATACAATTAAATATGTCATAACATGCATTTACTACTAATTAGTAATTTCATCACAAGCCAGTCATGAAGTAACATGTTGAAATAGTCAAGGAAACATTCTGGTTAAAAGTTTATACTCATAGTTGTTTAACTTGGTTGAAACAGTGTCAATCCTTTGAAAGGATTCAACTGTATGGTGTGGTTTAGTAAAGAAGCTCTGAGCATCTGTGGTTCCTTTCCTTTTTTTCCCCCTTTAATTTTATCTCATGATGAAGTTTTTTTGTCAAACTTAGTGAGCCTGCATTATGGTGATACTTTTTGATGACTACTGATGACTATTGACAGATGTCACAAGTGATCACAACTGAGCATTAACTTAAATAAATATATGAAAAGCAGACCATAGTTTCACAGTACTAGATAATTACGATTGATCTTGAAATAACCAGAAACAAACTATCCAAGGATTTATTGCCGTAAACCATAGACATGCAGCAGTCATACATTTGTGAACCTTGTAATGGAAATATTTGCCTGAAGCTGATCTCTCCCAGATATCAACATTGCATTCTGCATGAAACAAATTCAGTTACTGCTGGTAATGGTCAATCCTGTGACACTTTAATTAATCACAGAACTGAGTGTTAGTCAAACTGGGAAAACACCATCGTTCATTTGTAAAATTCCTCACTATTGGCTTTTGTCACATGACAAAACCTGCTGACGGTTGTTTTACCCGTAATTTTGAGCATTAGGTAAATCAAACCTTCAACCTTTACTGTAATCACAGTTGTTCTTTTATGAGGTTGTGAAATACCTCATAAAAAAAAAAGAAAAACCAACGTAGAGTTGAGTTGGTTTCTGGGTTTGCCAGTCCAGCCAATGTATGAGAGGTTAAACTAATTTGATTTTGTGGAAACTGACTGCTGAATGTGTCATAATGACAATATGCTAGGCTCTGTCTGCAGCACATAGCGTTAGCAGAGTAAATGGTAAATGGACC
>NW_023339807.1:25068875-25084576 GCF_004916995.1 Morone saxatilis | reverse complement strand
TACCTCTAAGCCACAGCCGCCCCTTAGAGTAGGTCACACCTGAGCAGACGGCGGTGCAGAGTTTACGGTGTCTTCATGTTAAGTTGCCCTTCATCTCTTGAATAAGACTTTTATTGTGAAACACTTGCAGCAACATGTTGTGTAAATTTATGTTAAAGATTGACGTGGCTTAATTTCAAACCGAAGAGGTGTGATTTTGTAATTGCTACTTAACAGGGCCACAGCATCCTCATGGTCAGCACCTCAACCCCCAGGCCTCCAGGGGGCCCCCTCATTACTTACTGCATGAGATTTGCGTATTCATATGTACTCCTACCAGCTATCTGATTAGTTACATAGTTTCATAAAATCGTATCTTACGAAACCCAACATGTTTGTAGGATTATACAGAATACAACTTTGGCCTCCAGAGTGGAAAATTGTTGCTTACCGGGACATGACATGAGCCCCTTTCTTCCTCACCTCGTTACATAAATGTAATGGCAATGTCACATGTTAGTCTTCTGTCTGATTAAGTGCAGAGTCACTTTTATATAAAATTTCAATGAATGACACAAAATGACAATAATGTAAAGGCTGCAGCAACGCAAGGCTCAATATGATAGATGAATTACCTACATTTAGTGTGCAATTGATTATTAATATATTTATTGTAATAATGAATGAAACCATTTTATTAAGAAAATTAAAAATAATTGGCAGTGAAAAAGCCCATTTTATGTCAGAAATCATAAAATAGGCATCAGGATTATCTGATTCTAATAAATCAGTGCTTCCTAAAATAGGCTTCTAGTTTTACAATTTCAGTGTTTTCTTGTCCCTGACGCCTGGCTTTAATTTATATTTCCTCACAGAAGTGAGCCTACTGTATATATTTTTTAAATAAAATGAAAATATATTATAAAACCCCCCTTAAAATCAAGAAGGGCTTGCAACCCTCCTGTGAATCGTTGGCGACCCCTAGAGGGGATCCCAACCCCCAGGTTGGGAACCACTGTAATAAATGATGAAACTTTGAATTTATTAGTGGATTCACTGGGAGAAGAGGGCTCTTGTTAATGAAAGGGGTAGTACGGCAATTCAATATTGCATTTCCATAAAGTTTAGGAAATTGCAAAAGACATTAAAGTTGTCAAAACTGTAGCAGCAGCAGGCTGAGATATCCTAAATTTTATATGAGTATGTGTCAAGTGTTTCATAAAGACTTTTAAGAGTGCCTGTATTGTTATGTGAAGCCCAGGCAGAAATAACCCTCTGACATCATCTGACTGACCTACTTGTCCTACGATTCAACTTCAAGAAAAGTGCCCTTGATGTGTAAAATTGGTGGAAAAATATATATAAAAAAAGTATATTACATAAATATAAAAGTATCGTCTGTCTACCATGTTTTTGTTTTTATAAAAAAAAGAAAAAAGCTTTTTCTCTGCTGTCTCAAAGTAACGGGTCTCAGCTGTTCTGATCATTAACAACATGTTTATTGCAGGAATTCAGCTAGCCAATGATGACCGAAATACGAGAAACGATGCCGAGTTAAAACTCAGACTGACCTTATGTGTCACAGATTTTCATTCTCCCTGCATTTTGCTCATACATCTCCAAACTTGAGTGTGTGGGCATGAGCGTGAGACTGTATGTGTGTCTGAGTGATTTACTGTAGGTGCAGGTGGCTAATGTGATGATCTACAGTAATATGTATTTGAGTGGGTTGTGTGTGTGTGTGTGTGTGTGTGTGCTGTGGTGTGTGTTGTGTGTGTGTGTGTTGGGGGTGTGGCCCATTGTGAATTTCCCCCATTTCTCATAGTGAGACTATAAGAATACACCTACTCCACCCCCATCCCCACATCTTGCCTGTTACCAGGCAAAACGGGAGCTAAAGGTTAGAGATGGGTGACAAATACCACCCAGAAATTGTGTGTGTGAGAGAGAGAGACTGTGTGTGTGTGTGGTGTGTGTGTGTTTGTGTGTGAACCAGAGAAAGTGTGGTCTCACTATTGCTGTCAGATGGCAGTATCACACCTTTTACTTTCGGTGCTTATGAGCTAAAATTCTTAAAATAATTAAAACTTCGCTGCACATGTTGCACATGGTAATCGGCTCAGTTGATTTCATCATCTGTTGCACTTTTCAAAGCAGCTTTACAATCATATTCTGAAAATAAAATAAGCAAAAGCCAATTAAAAATAAAAGTATATACTATGATAAAACCTACCAACAGTGAAGTGGTGCAGCAACGAGTAAGTAATAAAATAAATAGTAGTTGTAAAATTATAATTGCTAAAAACCAATCAAAAAGGGCCGCTGATTAAGGCTAAATATTTTCACAAATCCTTCCAGGTTAATACTATTTAATCCTATTTTTAATGAGTAATATTGGTTTACAAGCTCCGCTGGTAAAAAGAAAAACATAAAGCAACGCTGATTATGCTGTTGCAGATTGTCCCTCAAAGTAATATATTATATAATACAGTTAAAAATGTCAATATTTGTGCTCTTTGTGTTTTAAAAAATATAGTTAATCTAGAATTCGAGCAAATCATTTATTTATTTTTTACCAAAAAATTACTCCCAAACCTTTTTTACAGTTAAAGTTGTAACAGTGAAAAATAATTATAATAAATTAACTTTTTTTATCCCTTTTAGTACACAGTACGTACCATGCGTACACTTCCACCAGCAGTCAACTCCTTTCAGTAATAAGACTTTAATTCAAATTCAGTCCTTTCAGTATACTTGAGCTAATATCTTGTTATATCTATATTTTCCAATACTGTCAGTGCGTATACCTGATTCATTTTACTACTTGATTCATTTTACTACCTGATTCATTTTTGTACTTTCTTGATTTCTTTCATCATCTTCTTCTGTCAAAGGATATGTAACGTTTTTTCTTACAGTTTACGTTCATTCAGCTGCACCTCAACTCTTAGCAGGCACACCCCACTTTCTTCAGAATATGCACTCTCATAACAACCGTAACTTTAGGTCACTTTCAGGTGTCTTGTAGCTTTACAACAATATCTGACTCCTTTCAATCAAAAGGAAATTGCATCAGTACAGTGATATCTTGAATTCTGGCTGGTTTCCTTTTTCAAGCTTTGTGGCTCAGTGGTTTTAGTGCAGTAAGCCAACAGTGCAAATACGTACTCCACCTTGACTTCTCAAACTTCTCAACTCTTTAAAGAGTTCTTAGTTTAAAAGACATTTAGCAGTGTAAATGAATGACCTTTTCAATCCACCAACAACCAAGCAAAGTTAATCACCTCCTAACAGGCACTGCGTGAACAAAATAAATCTGGTCACTGGTACATTTTCACACATTTCTAATGTTTTGAATCAAATTTTTAAACTCTTTTAATTTAATTTAACTGGATTTCTCCTCCTTACACCTGTCCTGCACCTACTTTCCTCTAGTGAGCTTAAAAATCAACAGATCACCAGAGCCTTAATTTAGCAACAGCAATCAGTGCACTCTACACCTTCTTCACCTTCTACAGCCTGTTGTCACCAAACTTCCTGCACCCACCAAACTTCAGTTAGATTAGCTAGTAAACGGTTTCCTTTTTAATCCTCCTGCAAAACCACTCCATGCTTCACCTTTTAGCTTCATCTGTGATCTACCTCTGCATCAGCACATTCAAATATCAATTTAGCTATTCATTTTGGAATCTAGCAGCCACAAGCTGGAAACTGTCACTCTGTTGTGGCCTACGCACAAATTCTGAATAAAATGAATAATTTGTATAAATATTATATATTTTATATAATCAGATAATTGGTATAACTGGTAAATTCTAATGATTTACTTCATTTTTTCATTTTAGCAGCCACCAGCAGAAGCAGCCCACCTCATACATGCACCTCAGTCCTACATGTGCACATCTGTAATTGTGAGAAGAAAAGCTTTGCTGAGCACATAGTTTCCTGGCATTAGTTTCTCGCGCGTTGTTGTTTGCCAGCCAGTAAACAGGTGTAGGGTGGAGCCACTTCTCAGACGGTCGGTTAACGCTCTGTCTCAACCGTCCTCCTGATATTACGTGGAGCTAAAATGTCATGTATCGGTGGGTGAATGGGGCCGACCTGTGTGTGTGTGTGAGGTCAAGAGTGATAGACGGGAAAAGGCCCATCATGGTCTGTCTCTCTCACGCACACATGCAACATCTGTCAACAACGGTCATGTACGGCATTGTGTATGACAGCCGTGCGTAATTAGACAGAAACCGAAATGCCACTTACAAATACTAAAATATGTTTTAATTTTGTTTTAATTAAATATCTAAAATAATTGCTTAAAAATACATGTATCATTATTATTTATAAAGATACATTTTAAACTCAAAGATCATTGTTATGCTTTTTAGTTAGGGTTTTTTTCTAAGACCTACCAAACTGAAGACAGCTGCATTAACTGGTTTCATCTTAATGAAAATATTAAACACAGTTTCTGTTTTACAGCTGAGCAAAACATTTGTCACCTTCCGGCCCGTTCACTGCAAAACTGCAAAAATATTTGTCTTGAAACATGAATCAGTCTTTGAAGTGAGATTAAATTCTTATTTCTCTTTTATATATGTAAAACATTTTCTGTAGTCTGACTTTGGCTTCACTAGAAACCAGTCAAGTGTAAACAGATCACTTGAATCAATCTGTTGGTTTGAACAGAACAATCTGCATTTCAAGTTCAACCACCAGACCTCACCTGTACGTTTTCTTTTATTAATTTAAAATTATTTTTTTTTGTTTGAAGAAGAATTTAAACTGCAAGTAGGAATACACCTCTAAAGCTCAACAATAGAAAATGTTATTAACATGTGTCTATAAACTTTTAATTTATTTAAATTATTAATTTATTTAATTTATTTTTTACATTTTTCTTAAGTCCTGAAACTATAATGACCTCAGTTTTGATTTCAACTTGAGCCTGAAATACTTTTGTATTTAATTCATTCAAGGAGCTCTAAATAACATTTATACAAAAACCCACAATTTAAATAATAAATAAGTAAAAATATTATTATTATTACTACTATTTTTGAAAAAATATGTACACATACGGAAAATTGCTATAAAAGTCTTTAAATTATTTTATAATATACTAATTTATCTTAATTCAAAGTATCATTTTAATTTAATTTAATTTAAAGACCTTATATATGTTGTGGTTTCTTTTGGTGCAACAGGCCAATGCTTTTACTTTCTAATACATTTAAAGTTTTTTTATTTTTGGGGAATTTTATGCCCTAATTAGATGAGATATTAGATAAAAGTGGAGAGATATTCAAGTGAACTAGAAATGTGACTAAGGTCCCTGCTCAATTCAGTTGGGTAGAATAACGCCTAACCACGAAGCCAAAGACATTTGAATTAGCATTAAAGGGTTAGTGCGGCATTTTAGGACTACACAACTACAAAGTTCACAAAGGCTTACAAGAGATGAGTAAATAAAAATAAAAAAAAAGGGGGCAAAATCAAGTCGATAACTAGACTTTGAGTCCTCCGTAAAGGTTAAACTCCGATCCTCCATTTCCCAAAATGCAACTAAGAGTTTTTCATTCAACTCTTCCTGCCTCGTGTCTTTCTGGCTTCACGGCCCGTTTGTAATACGACTAATGATCCCCGGTAGGTCGAGATGGTTGCGAAAGTCGCTGCTCGTAACGGACGATTGCGGTCATGGCCTTTCAGCGGTGGGCGGGGTCAGTCACAGAAGGCTATCATAGCCAGAGACTCACACACAGTCTGAAACTGCAAACTGTCAGAGTGAAAGTTAAAATTCAACGACGAACACAAAAACATCAACTGTCACTCTCCTTACTCTCGTACTCTCGTACTCTCTCTCTCTCTCTCTCTCTCTCTCTCTCTCACCCACCACACCAGTGGTATTACTGTACGTCTGATGTGGTCTCGCTCACCTCGTAACCATCTCTTTTCCTTTTTTCTCTCTACCATCTTACTCTTTTTAGCTTCTCTTTCTTCTTGTTTCTGACCTAGTGTCGCCTTTCCTAATTTTTCTGCTTTGTCTTCCCTTCCACCATTTTCCCTTTTTCTCTTCACACACTTTCTCCTTTCCTCCTCTTTTTCTTCTGTCCTCAACACTGTTTTTGATCTTACTAATTTCCTCCTCTCAACTTTACCACCTCAGTATCACTAGTTCCCTCCAATCCTCTCTACCTCTTTGTTGTCTTCGACTACCATCCTGATTCTTTCTCTTCTCAATCCCTTCTTCTCCCCTATTCTCACTTCTCTAAATACTAAAATACCTTAAGTGAGACAGGGAGGAACTTCCACAATATGAAAGAACAGAAAACCGAATAAACGCTTAAAAATAAATTAGAAGCCGGCTTTCCAGTAGAAGAAAGTTTGAAAGAAAATGAATTAAAAGATGCTACTAACTAATTATATGAAAAACTGTCCCTCTGTCTCCTTCCAGGTGAGCAGAAGCGATACCAGGTGGTGATCCACGGCATCGAGCCTCTGCTGGAGACTCCTCTGCAGTGGCTCAGCGAACACCTCAGCCACCCCGACAACTTCCTGCACATCTGTGTCATCCCAACTCCCACCGACTGATGCCACGCCCACCACACCTCACTGTCACCGTGACAACCGACCAACCAGCCGACTCGCCAGCTGGCTGGGTAACTGCTGAAATGGTAGCGCTTAGCTGGTGGAAACTCTGAACTAACAGACTCTTTAATGAGAAGGAGATGATAATCTTAAATTGATAAAGATGAACAAAGGATGTGAAGGAGGTATTTAACGAACCTCCTGTTCCATCTTCTTGTCTATTTATATTTCTACACCTACCACTACGCCTCTGTTCCTCTCAGAAAAACTTGTTCTAAGGATGCAAGGATGGAACGTTTCTTTCGGTGAAGAGGCGGTTGAATGAGCAGATGATCTCTCCTTTTTCTACTCTATCTCGCACCTTCTCCTCCTCCTCCTCTTCCTCTTCTCCGAACAAACAAACATCTCCATGAGAGGAGAGGAGGTGAAAGGATCCACCGTTTTACCATCCTGCCACACATCTTCCTCCTCGTCTTGTCCGAGACAAAGACTGTCCTGTCGACAGGGAGACAGGATCGTTTGGGATTTGGGCAGAGGCGTATCCAGTCCTGCTGAAGTGGCCTTAGTTACCACGTTTTCATCATCGTCCTGATTGTCCTGCAAAAACGTCTGGACACACAAAGAGTTTACATCACAGCCTGCAAACGTTATCGTCTTCTCCAGGAACTTCTGGTGGTTTGCTTTTGTCTTTTTTTACAGAGGATTTTCTGTTGGTTAGGCTGCTTGCATTAACATCTAACACATTTCTCTCCACTGATCCCAACACACTTTGGACTGAGTGTCTGGTGTGAAATGACATATTCCACCCAAGTCTGCACTTTGTTTTTAACTTGTTTTGTTGTTTTACTATTTTGGCAGAAGACAGATGGAGATACGGGATTTTCACAGGGTATTTTTGTGAGAGCTGTTTATGAAGCTAAAGCATTTTGTTCAAGGTTCATGTGCAAGAACTCCACACGTTTTCAATAAGCAGGTGATAAATTTCTCTCCATCAATACAACACAGCTGTTTTACTGTGCGTTTTCATCAGATTTGACTCGAGTCTCTTTGTCTGCAGCCAAAGTGAAATGAGCATCTGGTTTTGTTTCATTTCAAGAACTCTTGGATAATGAGACAACAGGTACGATTAGCATCAAGTCTGTCCACTGTAGACGGGCACAGTTGTTTGACATGTCCCACATAAGCATTCATTATCAAATTTTAGTTGTGACAGAAGACTAACTTTAGTTGACCGCTGCCCAGATCGGCCGGATATTGAGACCATAACTATTTAACCGCTGTTTTTTTTCTTTTTTAGCATTGTGTATCAGCATCGTCTTCTTTTTTTACATCTGTTCATACTGAAATAAAATTACTCTTAAATCGTTCAGCTGACACTGTTATCCCAAATGACTTCAAATAAAAGTGAGTTGATTCAAATATTCAATGTGAGAGTCTACTTATTGTTTGTGAAGGCAATTTCACAGCACTACCTTCACTCAGCATTTTAATCTTTATACTGAACTGTGTCTTTGGCTATGGTGGAAACAGTCAGGTTGGTAGAACCGTCCCAAGTCAATGTGCTAAAGTGAAAATGTACCCTATTTGATATAAAATCTCATTCCAGGTAAACTCATTTCTCATTTGAAATATTTATGCATCCGTAATGCTGCCAGCTCAATCGCAGTTACGTTCACTTTCCAAAAATGAAATCGAAATTATCACCTTCCTATGACAGGTGGGTGTCATTTAAGGATTTTCAGTACCGGTAACAATATGTTACCTAATTTCAGTACCAATGCAAAAACAATACTTAGTACTGATATCTGAATGTACTTATCTAGCAAAAGAACGCTCAGGAGCATTTTAACACAACAGACAATTTATTCAGTAGTTCTGAGGTTTAATATTCATCCCTGTTCGTTACTCCGGCTAACTAAAATTCATTGATGTGTTAGGATGAGACATTCTGTGTTACTGATTAAATCAAAAGACCACAACCAACAATGGTCTGATCCAAAGTCTGATTTATCTTATTCCTCTGTGCCATAGAGTTCTATTGATGTCCAGAACTACAAAATATTCACTAGGACACCAAATGTGGATTAATCCACCGCTGAAAATAGTCCCAGAGTAACGCACTATTTAAAAAAAATGTATCTATATATTTGTGTGTTTTTTTTAAGGTTTACGTATTCAGTAGGAGTCAATGTGTTAGGGAAGTCACAAAAGTACTACGAGACTGACTAACGCAGTAGTTAGTGCAAATATTAACACGTTTAAGTGCAAATCTATGCCTGTTTCCATCCATCTGCTTTTATGTGAACATTGTTCATCGAAATAAGCCGTAGGTGGTGCGAATTCTCCAGTTGGTGCTATTCTTTGTAGAAGAACAGGGAAAACCCCAAATGGTGGAGGAAAAAAAATTGAAAACATAATGGAAATATTCCTGTATTAACTGGGGGAAGGTTACAGTCTCCTCATTCCTCCACACAGATGTGATGTTTTTATCTCCTCACATTATGATTTATTCGCTGACTCTGTATCGTTTGTACTTAGTCGCATTTTCTTTTTACCAATACATCAACTTTAAATCCCACGTATTGTAGGATTTAGTCTTTTAAATGGGATTCGTTGACTATATTTAAAACTATTGAATACAGCCAGCCTTAAACGCATCATCCTTAAATGGTTTTCATTATCATCATTATGGTATCCCTCCCTGGTACAGAGGATGGTGTCAGTCTGGAGCTCAGCTGGTTGGTGAAAGTGTCTGTCTTGTCCGCCGGTTCAAACCCAGAAACCAGTCAAAGTCAGCTTCCTTCCCCTCTGGGGTTTTATCGTCTTTTCACTTTATCCACCTCATAAAGAACATCTTTCTCTTATGTGTTTTACTGCTGACACTCGCCCTCCCTCTCTCTCTTCATCTCTCCTGGTTAATTATCTGTTGGCATTCCACCCACTGCTAATGAGACCACTAAACTGTCCTGTCAGACAGGCCTCAGGGCTGCTCTGTCACTGAATGTGTGTGTGCTGGTGTGTTTGTCTCGATGTGAGCAACCCCGGCTTCGCGGAATTCAACAGTGCAGTGTGTGTGATTTGTGTGTACATAATTACAGACATTATTTATAACCCCCTGCAGGTGTGTGCCTGGCATTATGACAAGAAACGAGTGCGTGTGTGAGGAGACCGTCTGCTAATTTAAAGTGTACCGTGTTGTGTGAGTGATGTCACGCATCATGTCATCACATTTGGCTTCCTCACCGCTGATGCTGCCGCCAAGCATGATGGGATGGCGGGTTTATGGTGTTGAGTCAAGACCTGGGGCTCGGCGTGGGGTACAGTATGTGTTTATTTGTGTGTGTGTGTTTGTATAACACACTGCAGTCTAAGACTCAGTGATAGAGTCCTGTCTCCACTCTGCTCATCTTGCTGACCACACCACTCTTTTATGGGATTTCCCGAAGCCGCCATCCGACTCCTGTAACTGTACAACACACTTGGGGGGGGGGGGGGGGGAGTGAGATGCTTAGTGAGGTGTTTGGATGGAATGAGTTGAAGATAAATTGTTTACAGGACTACATACATTTTTTTCCCTCCTGAATCTGGGTGGAAAAGTTTACTTGTGAGGTAAAATTAGGGTTAGGTGTGTTGAAAACAGAAGATACAACAATACAAGTATGTTGTGAATTGGACAGTGTTATAGAGATCCACCCTCCTTCCAGGTCAGATATTTTAGTCCAAACACACATAATTCTGTCTTTGTAAAGGCTGTGACACACCAAACAGACTTTAAATAACTAACTGCCAAAAAAGCACACTGTTGCGTCGTCTCACGTCGCCTCTATCTTGTGTCTCGGCCAAAAAGTGACACTAGAGCACACCGACTAGCGGCCAACTAGCACGTATGTTCAGTGCCTAATAACTCTCCATACCAGCAGGTTGCGGTAGTCTGCATTTGACATTCAAAAAAGAACTCCAGAAGACCTAGGACCGCAGATATAAGCAAACGCAACCCTATGGATGATGGTTTGCCGACTACGCTCAGATGGTTCAGTAAAACAGCTGCTTCTACTTGAGAAAATGTCTAATGTGAAGTAGCAAATGGCACTGGTGTGGTCAGAATGAGAAAACTGAGATCATCCTTTCGTGTGTGATCTTCTGATGAAGTCGTTGCTGAATTCGCTTCAGCACCAATGGCCTCCGCCGATTCAACATGCTCAGTCGGCCGGAAAAGCCGCAGACAAGGGCCAACAGTGCGGAACACACCGACACTGGCCGATAAGAGAGGTTAGATCATCGGTTCAGGGGGGTTCATGAATACCCTGCTCACAACCACAGTTACACTCATTTACCTGGAAGCTGCCCAGTACAACCACAATCTGATCTGTGGTTGAGGATTAAGTGCCTCATGGCCAAGCGCACCTCAGTGGTGGTAATGAGGGAGGAGAAGGTGCCCCAGCCGGCTTTATTCTGCCGATCTGGGGTTTGAACCAGTGACCTTCCAAACACACCTCTCCAAACTTCAGTTTAATGAAGGTTTCCGACCTTAACGCTGGGGTAGGTTTGAACAAGCACGAGACAGCAGAGAGAGAGAGGCAGAAGGTTTTGCATTATATCACTGCTAAAACCCTCCCCTCGAACCCACAAGTTGAATGGCAGCAGGAAGACAGCTCATGACTCGTAGTGCCAGCTGTCCACGTTGTAAGCCGTGCCCAGACAGCAGCCCCTGTCACCATGACTTGTCTTCTCAAAGATGCCCATTCAGCACTCTACAGGCCCAGGGCAGAGCGCCCCAGGCTTCAGCGGGATGAGAGGATGATCCAGACATCTGTTTCGACTACCTCAGCAACACTGCTTCAGTGGTGAGGGGTAGAAAACTCCAGGAGGGGCCAAGGAGGTATGGGAAATTCGGTTGCAGGAATTTTCCACTATTGAATCAGGCATTCACTTACAGTTTCTCCAGTGCTGGCACGGCGCTAAAACCAAGTGTAGAGATCGGTCTGCAGTCCCTCAGAGCTCCAACAGTTTGGGTTATTCCATGAGAGATTTCTGTTTGTGTTTCTCACTTGAAGTTTACTACCCAGCTCACTGGAGCAATCAGAAGTATTAAAACTACTGAAAACCACATGGAAATATCCACATTGTAACTTATCTCGTCAAGGTGATTTACACAGACAGAAAATGCTGTTGCTGACCTCAGTGATTATGCACTGGCAGCACACATCAATGGTTACACTGGTTTGTGATGAGAACAAGATAGTGGCTGAAGGAATAAAGGAATATGATAAACAGTGACGCTTATTATGCATTTCTAAATGTTCCACATGACAGACTGTAGGAAATGATAATACCAGTATTCTAAACCTTAATAAATAATGTATTAGTAAGGATTAAACAACAGAGGGGACCATTATTGAGTGTGTGTCAGCATTTAATTAGTATCAGGAAGGTTTTCATCAACAGTTTGTTTGGGTCTCCATACCAACACCAAACCCTCTGTTTGTTCCAATAATAGAAAAAAAAAAAAAAAACTTTACTGGACAACTGATTTCTAACAGATTCCGCGAAACCATTCCCTGTCACACACACACACACAACAGACACACAAACACACTTTTACCATCAGCTCAAACCACAAACTATGCCCTCCAACTCAGTCCCCTACTGTCCTGCCTGATTCCGTGAAACCACAGTCTCTCATGGGCGCACGCGCACACGCACGCACCACACACACCACACACAACAACAACACACCACACACACACACACACACACACACGCACGCACACACACCTTCCACTGCTTTTAAAGAGTCCCAGGGGGCCGCAGCGCTCTGTTGTGTATCAGACAGCAGAGCAGAGATCAAGAAGATCAGCAGATGAGAGCGATTAGTGATGAAGAGGAAGTCATGAGTGTGTGCGCCCTCTGAAGCCGCACGTACACACAAACACACACACAGATAACGCAACACAGACTGGGACAGAGAGAGAATGTGAGTGATGAGAGAAAATGATAGCATACAGTAAGTGTGTGTAAGTGTGTGTTCCTGCTGAGTTAAACACCTTAAATCTGATGATACAGACTGCAGGATGGAGTGAGAGAGACGTGGAGGATTAATGAAAAGATTAAAAGGATGAAACACAAAGCACGTGGAGTAACAGAGAGAGGATAAATCCAGAGAAAATTAGAGTTAATGAGTGTGTGGTCACTCTTATATCTCAACATTTCTGTCTAGAAGCATGTTTACATGTAGTGTAACACACTGTACATACAGACAGTATCCAGCCCTCTTAATACGTCTTTTTAAAAACATTTTTCACCCTAATAATGGGTTTTGTATTCCTAACGTCATCTTTCAGTGTTTCTTGTTTTCCCATCTTTGTCTCTTTGTTTTTGTTCTTAAATCAGTTTTAAATTCAGTTCCGCAAAGCCATAAAAATTCTTAAATTTAGTTTAGTGGAACCTGCCTTTGTACTGGTGTTTATACTGCAACAAACAAAAACACACATTTATGTAACGTTGGATGGCAAGAATCCACATGTAGTTTGTAAGATTTCTTATCAATTTTAGACTTTACTCTTGAAATTACAACTTTTTCCTCATAATATTAAGACTTTACTTTCAAAATCAATTACCCTAATACTCTGTCATAAGTTTGATTATCTGTCATAAGTTTGAAATTTTAATTGTTCTAATTTAATTATGACACATTTGTTCATTTCCCAACATTACTAAAGAAAACTGCTGTCGTCATTTAGGTGTGCAGTTAACTTCCTCCTCAGCTCCGCCAGCTCACATTGTGTTGAGAGGTTACTTGGATAATAAGAGTGATTACTTGTTTGTCAGGGCAACAGTTTACTGGCAGTCCACTTTTTTCTTCCTGTCACTGCAGTAAACACCAGCACGCTTCATGCTGGGGCTTTTTTTGCCTTTCACTCACTGTTATTTAGATCCTTATTAAGCTGTGTCACACCAATGTTTGTTTTCTATGTGTTTTTATTTGCAAGTCCTTCATGCTACACAGAAAAAGATAATTCAATTCATACAATGACATAAAATAAGAAATATATACAGTTATTTTTATTATAGTATATTATATTATATACACCCTATATTATATACATATCATTCTGTAGTGCATCTTTTGAATTAGCGTCTTCGGGAATGTAAACAGCAGCAACAAGATAGTGATGATGATGGTTACATCTTCACATAAAAAGAAACCGTGTTCATCCAGTTTGACTGTGCTTGAGCACCAAACATCATCAATGCATGGTTAGGATTAGGATTAGGACCTGAGATATAGTGAAATACTGTCAGGGTACAACAGTTAAATGTGACCCAATGGTTTAAAATATGTACAGTTTCCAGTCAAAGTTGGCCCCAGTTAGCTTTAAAATGTTGACAGCATTATTATGAGACAAATATACACAGATTACTTGTAATGTTTAATAGACAAATTTAAAGTCCCCCTCCAGTCAAAAATGTTCTCTCTTGTCTCTTCTTGTTCCCACAGTTGGATGTTTGACCTTCACTGTGCAGAATGATGTCTGTGCAGCGTTTGACTCTAGAAGGATGTTTTCACATTTATCTGCTGAAAGTGGGAAGTTAAAAATCTGACTTTAAGGGGCGGAGCCTATGAGACATCTTGTGTCCAGCAGGAAACCTTTAGAAAATAACACAATTTGCATATTCATAGATTCTGGATTTTTAGAAGGAGCAGATGTCTTTTTAAGAATTTGGATGTTTTTTGGTGGAAAAAAAACATAACTTACACACTTTATTGTTGCAAGCAGATTATTTGTATAGGTCTTACAACATGTCTAGACTGGATCTTTAAAGTACCAGCCGCTGTAATACAGTTCTTTTTCATCAAACATGTTTTTTTAAACATCAATGAGGACTTTTAAATCATTCTGTAAAGGCAACCATCACTGGTTTGTTTTGACGTCAGAGATTTCTTTACATCTACAGCTCACAAGGATTTGTTGCATGTTACAAAAATTAATGAATGAAATCAAGTTCACTCAGAGTTGTTCTCCAGTAAAACCAGTAAACAATTAGTGTCTCTGTTCCTGGCAGTGTGACACACACGTACACACACATACACACACACATACACACACACATCCTCCCCTCTGTGGTTCTCTTTGTCTTCTCTCTAAGGATGGAGGGACGGACGTCCATTTTTAACGAGTGTCGGCCTTTGAAGTTTGCAATGGTTTAAAAGGACGCAGTTCACTCTTCTCTCTCTTTCTACAAACCCACTCATATGACACATTAAATGTCAGTTGTCCTTTATATCTCCGCCTTCTTTCTTTTATGCTTTCGTTCTCTTTTTATTATAAAAACTGCAATCACTCCCTCTCTCTTTCACTCTTTGTCCCTCCTCCTCACTTTCGTCTTCTCTCTCTCTCAATGAAAACTTTCCCCTTTGCAATAAAACCCCTAAGCCGCCCAACTTCCCCTCAAGCCTCACAAACACACAGAAGCAACCTGCACAAGCCCACTTTACCTGTCATCTAAACATGTCATTCCATCGACATGGGCATTAAAGGTCTAAAACCTGGCATTAAAGCATAAACCTTACATAAACAGTAACATGACAAAAGGTATACGGAATACCGGACATATATATGTTATTGTGGCCTTTAATGTGCAGCTCTTGGATTTCAGGCTTTCCAGCTGATTTTGGAACCTGGCTGCAGGAATTTTCTCCAACTATATTTCCCTTCATTGGTACTAAGAAACTGGGACCAAAACAATCAGAGTCCAAAAGAACAAATATATAAGGATAGGGGTGTCCACATACTTTCAGCCATGTTGTGTTAAAACTTGGCAGACTTGCAAATGAGCACTATTGTTCCATAGAAACTTACCACACACACACACACACACACACACATACACACACACACGTTGTCAGGGGGTCAAAACAACAGAAATGCTCTCTCTTGTTTCCAGTCACACACACACACACGCACACACACACACACACCGGGACCAACCTGTTATTAACCCTGCCGCCCTCTAATAGGCAGGTGCTGAAGAAAGAGAGACGGACACACAGATAGAGAGAGTGTACGACCGGAGGATGTGTATGATGGGGGCTGGCGAGCTTTAACACTTTGATGTCTCTCCCTCTCTCTCACACACAC
>NW_023339807.1:25066325-25068733 GCF_004916995.1 Morone saxatilis | reverse complement strand
ACACACACACACACACATTAATAAGCACTGTGTGTGCCTTTCTGGCTCCTGACTGGCTGGTGTTATTTGTCACAAACTGGCCAGACCGGCAGTAGCACTTTTTTAGTGTTCCCCCGGCCAAACTGTTGCACATATTAAACCTGCACCCTCTAAACATGTATCACTTGTTTTCAGTTTAATGTGTCAATAGTTTTACAAACTTGTCTCTTGACTCTGCAGCATTGAGCTCTATTAACACATCCATGCCTGAGGTCAAACTTTACAAGATTACTGTGAAAAAAATGCTGATTTCTCTGCAATGTTAGCACACAAAATACACAATTCATGGTGATAATACACTTCCCTGAAATAAACATCATACTCAGGAGACACTCAGGGTTAGGGCTGGAGGAACGGACAGATTTGAACCATCATTATTATTTTTTTTTTTGTTAGGTGCTCCTACACACGATGACAGAGCACAGCATCATGCAACACAGACCAGCAGTGGCTTTTTTCTTCTGCATAATAAAGAAAGGGGCTTGTTTTTCGTCTTTGTATGGCCCCAGGACTTGGTTGTATGCATGCTCTGTGACTCAGTCACCTTTAATCTGTCCTTCAGAAGCACAATGATTTAGAAACACATTTTAATACTGTGTCAAGACAGTTTATTTCACTCATTATTGAGATAATAATCCCAGGAAACAATATGTAATTATTCAGTAATATTGTTTTGGGATGATTTTGGGATGACATAATGTCACAACTCACTCAAGAAAAAACAAAGAATATTAGACTTATTTTCTACCCAAATAAAGTAGAAAATAAAGTACAAACTAACGTGTACGGAGGGCTGTGTGCAATGTGAGTGATACATGAGTTAAAATGTGTAACCAAATGGAACCATACCAAACAAAAGCCAACGGGAGCATGGCTGCTGGTTTAAGTGCTATCAGGCCAGGTGAGCTGAATTTACCTGACGACGAAGCTCCGCCCTCCACGAGGGTTTGGAAGAAGTAAAAGAATGCCACTGTTTGTAAAGATTTACACGCACACAAGAAACCTGGCTACTGTAGAACCCGACACGTGTGCAGTCAAAGGAGAGCCAATCGTGGTAATGTTATCTCTTATTATCAATAACTTTCATTATGGCAATTTTAGGCTATCACATGATACACACACACACAGACACACACACACACAAGCCCTGTGTTCCAGTAACCATATTAAACATTTCCCCGATGACTGGGTCAACGTGGGAAACGTTAGGCAACAGCAGGAGCGGCGGTGTCGATGTGTAAGACGTGGACGGTCTGCAGGAAGAAACAGGCGGCTGCTGCGGTTTTGAAGATGAAGAGAAGAAGAGAAGGAGGCTCCATATGCGCGAAGATACATGAGTGGTCAGTGGCGTACACCAAGATGGGTGCTTTCTGCTGAGTCACCTCAGTCACCCTCCACACATGTGTGACTGTGTGTTAGACAGAAACAGATGATGAACAAGGAAGTGTGTGCATGTTTGTAAGGCAGACAAGTATGTAAAACATGAAGTCAGTGTGTGTTTTAAACTCTGGTCTCTGGTTTGCAACTTCACATTCGTCCTTTTCACAAACAGGCTAAAGGCTTTATAAATCTGAAACAGGCTTTAAACGGATCTTTGGATTCTAGCTCTGGATTTATCTTACCTCATGTGGTTTTGATTGAGAAATAAGATTTAATTAGCCCAGAAACAGAAGGTTTTAATAAATAATTATCAACTAGTGAAATGGGTACTAGTGATTCAGAAGCCTTTAATAAAACAAACTTAAAGTGCATTTCAAGGCCCTAAGGGATTCCTGAAAGTTGGTTTTGCAGTGCACACACATACATAGCTACTTAAATTCGTTTTACTTTGATAAACAAATGTGTGAATATCGGCACACAGACAGAAAGACCTTATCTCTTGGATTATGCTTTCAGGTTATATTTACTTTGTATTATCTGCTTTACTTAAGCTGAATCAACAGACTATACACATTTTTTGGCTTAAGTCCATTTTTGTTTAATTTCCTCTTTAATATTTGTAAATTATAAAACCATCAATGACAGTGATTTTGGGTTTAAGTGTACAAAGGGAGCGTCAGAAATGACTAGATTTCCTTAATTTAGGGATCTTAAAAAGAGATTTTGTGTGTACTGAGAATTTGAATTATTTGATTACTATGAATATCTCCTCATGACGAAGAGAAAAAATGTGTCTACATTCAAGCTTATTTAGAAAGCAGAAGGAATGTGTGGTAGTTTCCTTTATACACTGTCATCTGCTGAACTGAGATAACACCAACGCAGGGGTACGTGTATCTGGAATTGTTTCATTTGTTGTGCATGTGTGTGTGGGTGTGTGCTTTGGTATGTCTGCCTGTGTGTGTGTGTGTGTGGGGGGGTATGTGTGT
>NW_023339807.1:25062989-25066298 GCF_004916995.1 Morone saxatilis | reverse complement strand
GTATGTGTGTTAAAAGATGGCAGGGAAGTGTGTTAAAATAATAAGTTGTGGTTTTTCATGAGCCACGTTACAGAGCAGCTTATGAACTATAATACACTCACTGACTTCCTGTCTTATACTGTAGGTCTCCCTTCTATGTCTAAGCACACACACACACACACACACACACACACACACACATATTATGGTTATATGATATGGTAAAATCAACTTATGTTAGGATTTAGGTAATATTTCACACCTAATGTTTGGTATATATACTATATATTGGGCCACATAACAATGCTCTGAACATTATAGCTTTGTGGGACTATCACCATGGCAACTCAAAGTCATATATATTTACATTTATTCACACCTTAAAAGTATGTTTATTATCATTCATAAAACTTAATGTTTCCATTATCACTTTTTTGAAATTTTTGAAATCAACAGCGGACTGCTGACTTAGTTTTTAATGCCAAAACATCCCATGTCTCAGGTTACTGTACATTAAAATAATTCCATTGAACTCCATACAGTGAGGTATAAACATCTTAAATCTAGGAACAAGAAACCATTAGTGTCAAATCAGTATTATTGAGTTGAGTTAATTATTGCAAGTGAGTATTGGAATAAAAAAAATGCATCTGTAATTGTTATCATTACAATAAGTTATAGTTAAACTCTGAATTGAACTGAATTAAATCATTAGTAAACGTTTGTCTAATTGTCTAATTCTAACATATCTGGGTATTTTGGTGCCAATATGGGAACTCAAAATTAAAACCAATAAACCTAAATAAATGGAAAATACTTTTAAACTAAATAAAAATGTGTCATTATCGTTTCTAAAACATTCATATTAACCTTTATGGGCTGCTAGCCTTGACATGACCTGAGTCTACAGGCTTGCTAGCTGCTTTGTGTGGATGTACGTAGTCACCAATGCTAACATGCCGATATTCACCAGGCATAATGTTTACCATGCTCACAATCTTAGTGTAGTGTGTTAGCCTGCTAATATTTGCATCATTAGCAGTACGCACAAAGCACAGCTGAGGTTGATGGGAATGTTATTAGTTCTGCACGTTTTTGGCTGTAAACTCAAATATTGGACCAAAAGTCTTTGTACTAAAATTCATTGCAATCCATCCAATAGATGTAGAGAAACCTAAATTACAGGCAAACTTTCCGCTGCCTCATGGTGGCGCTAGAGGAAAAATCAGAACATCACCAAAGTGAGCAGGATCAAGCCTCTGGGGACCATGAATGACTGTACAGAATTATGTGCAAATCCATCTAATAGTTGTTGGCCAAAGTGGTGAAATGCCATTCATAGATCAATGCGGCTAGCGTGGCAAAAAATAAAACATATGGCTGCCCCCTAAAAGGTTAGACTGTGAAAAGAGATAAAGACCAAAGAAAAAATAAAAGTCCTACATGTTGTTTCTCTTCAGTAAAGACAAAAAGGAAACCATTAGCTGAGGAAGCAAGACTCTTATTGGTGACAGGCAGCAACAGGATTTATGGGAAACGTGGTCTTAATTTGGAGAAACATTTGGCTCCCAATTGTCTCCAGCATGCTCTCATTTCTTTATAATATTTTTGATGAGGTACTGGAGTCAGTTTGATAGTGTTCTATTGATGTTGAAGAGTGTAACTTCCACATCTTTAAACTTCAACAGCCCATGTCCACACTTGGCCAATTAGAATCTTGTCCAACACCAAAAAAGGCAGTGACTTCCTGTCACAATGTTTTTGGGAAGCAAAAATGGATTTCGGGGAAATCGGGTGAAGGCAGAGGGGGGTGATGAGTCTGAGTCACCCTTTTTGACCAGTGACCCTTCTCGGCTGTCTAAGCGACATGATGTGCTGCGGCGTGTTTACGGTAAAACAGCCGCCGGGGACGCTGATCGGTTTCCGAAAACGTCTTCAGTGTCGTCACTCCGGAACACAGCTTGGAGGAGATGGCGAGTGTGTTTGTGTGTGTGTGTGTGTGTGTGTGTGTGTGGGTGTTTAAGGGTTTGTTTGGTTTGTGGTTTCGTTTTGATAGAAACTAATCACAACATTTCAAGGGAAACTGACACCCGAGACATCTCCCCGAGAGACAAATGATATGAAGAGTAAAATAGAGACACGAAAGAAGGCGAATGTTTAATGCGAGTCTGTATTGTATGTGTATAACTGTGTCTGAGTACATGCACCTGTACACTTGTTTGTATTTGTAAGCGTACAGTAAGTGCATGTGTGTTCCCTGGTGTTTGTGTGTGTGCGTGTGTTTATACAATTCTTAATAAGTGTGTGTGTGTGTGTGTGTGTGAGTGAGAATGTGTGCTGGAGTGGGTGTGTGTGCGCGTATAAATCTTGAGTATCTTCTCTGAAACGATGCCAGCATTGCTGTCGTTGTTTACTGTCGACTCTCCACTGCTGCCTCGCAGTCTGAAGCCGATCAGAGGAGTTCACAAGTCTTTGTTGAGGGGGGGGGGAGTTTCAGTCTTATAATGACGTTAGATGAAAGGTCAGGAGTCCCCAATATTAGGATTCATCCTCATGGGACCTTTAATATGTACAAGTAATTTTTAGGGCAATGTGCCTGCCGGTTGTTGAGAGATCTTACTTTGGACCCGAGTGTTGGATAGACCATCTATCAGTCTTCCAAAGATCTCTGAACATGTTGTTTCAATAATAGGAAATGTTATGAAATTTCTCATCTGCATAAGGATCTGGATTAAACAAATGGACTGAAAAGATAACTTTCCCTGTGAGGTAGTAAGTGTTTTCCTATTAAACATCCTAGAAAAAATCTAAAACCAAAAAAAGTTTTTGCTACTTCCAAATAAAATTAAAAACACAATTCTATGACAACATTAGC
Organism: Morone saxatilis; assembly: GCF_004916995.1. Taxonomy (NCBI): domain Eukaryota; kingdom Metazoa; phylum Chordata; class Actinopteri; family Moronidae; genus Morone; species Morone saxatilis. The sequence continues at coordinate 25,063,444 of NW_023339807.1, read as the reverse complement.
CGTAAATAAAATGATCACATAAGGGGGCCTATTTCATTCATGTGGCCCAATGTGTTTACATGCTCTAAAGTCAGGAAGAATGGCTCTAACATATACAACATATACAGTGCAATTCGGCTCAATTCGGGAAAAATATGGATTATTGCTGCAATGTCCACAAACGACAAGTATTGTAGTCAATATTAGAGACTGAGCACTGTGAGCACTAATTCATTAAACAAATAAAAACTCATCTACCAGAGGGGGTTTTGATCTTTGGGCCTTTTTTGTGTTTCTGTCATTATACTAATCGTGCTTCTGTATGTGTCCTAATGTCTTTTATATGTCATATGGTTATGTCATTGTGTAACTCTTTGTCTGCGCTTATGTGCTTTTGTATGTTTTCTTTGTATGTTTTCTTATCTAAATCTGGCACATTTACAAGATGGACTCAAGTGCTCATGTTAATTAATGTG
>NW_023339807.1:25062692-25062889 GCF_004916995.1 Morone saxatilis | reverse complement strand
CCCCCACCCCCACCCCCACCCCTCCCCTGGTCAGAAAAGTGCTGTGAAATCCCATCGTCATGATGCTGAGGTAGTGGAACTCGCCGTGTCAATGGGTGACTTGAGAAGTTTCCCTGATAGTAATAATAAGATCGAACAAACAGGAAAGAGAGACGCAGTGTGCAAAAGTGAAAGATGCTGAGTCAAAGGGTGGGGGC
>NW_023339807.1:25058762-25062667 GCF_004916995.1 Morone saxatilis | reverse complement strand
TTCGCACACAAGGCGTGCTGCGCGCAGCTAGTTCACCCCTACTTACCGTGAACCAATCAGCCCTCAGCACCATGATTGGCCTTTGCCATGCTCCGGCATCAAAAGCCCTGAGGTTTTGAGCGGCTTCTCGCATTCTGCTACACCAGGTCCATGTCCCTGCAGCTCAAGGAATATCATCAAGTTTCCTCACTGCTTGCCAGCTTTCTGCAATGAGGCCATCATTGCAAGTGTACCAATCCTGGAGAGCATCCACTCCAAGATCAGCATCCAGTCAGGTGGTGCAGCCCAGAGAAGGACACTCTCAGGCGCCAGCACAATGGGGTCAATGACCAGCAGACTCTTCTTGTAAACCTACCCAGATCTCCCCCTTACTATCCGCGGCAGAGTCAGGCCAGGACACGAAGCGCGCTTGAGCTGGCAGGAAAAGGCCTGGGCGGGGCGACAGCAGCCAGAGGAAGGCCAGTCGGACCGAGGCAAGCAGTGACACAGCGGTTTCAGAGCATGACGCTCCCTCGAGGAGAAACGGAGCAAGTGGAACTGGATTGGAAAGATGGCAAGTAACATGTTGCATTTGAAAGGTAGAGAAGACCGAACACCTTACTCAGATAGTCTCCTGACAGCCGGTGATGATGGCTAACCACCGAGCGGTGATGGAGAACAGGTACTGGCTGTCAAGTCCGTGGTTTTACGGTCGTCATCCCAGCTGCTACCTAGTTCTTATCAGGCTGTCTCCTCCCGCTGCTTTTCAACCTTAGCAACTCCAGTTTCACGCTCCCATATCTCAGTGGCTTCAGAGGTGGGCGAGCCCCAGGGCAAAGCCGCTGGCATCGGCAGGCGTGGCATCATATCAGCAACCAGGTCCGATGAAGTGAACTCAGCTGTGGCGGACCATCACCGGCGGGGCGCGCCCGGGTTGGAGAACGACGTGCGACGAGGCAGCGCTGCGAGCCCATGTACCACAACGAGAGACTCATCCCTGCATCTACTGTGGAAAGACCTTCAATCAGAAAGGAGCCGTCGGATCGTTCCATGCGCCTGCCACGATGGGAATCACCCCATTGTTTGTAAATCTGTGGCAAGAAGTTACACCGGGCAAAGACAGCTGGGAGTACCACCACAATCCGTGGCCACACGGACCAACAAGCCTTCCACTGTCAGATCTGTTGGAAATGCTTCCATTTCAGGGCACCCTTTCAACCAGCACTGAGGAAGACACTTGGGACATATCAGAGGGCAGTAATATATGGCTGCTCAGCCGCAGAGCGCGCACGGACGGCGGAAGTCAGTGTCAGCGCACGACGCAAAAGGACCAAGAGATACCGTCTGAGGGATGGCATTTGAGGCGGCAACTATGCAGGAAGACGGCACCAGCCAATGATCATGGAGGAGCCAGTCACAAATGCAGTCAGAGCGCGTCGAACACGATCAAGATGTGATTCTTTAGGGTTGCTTCAGGTTAAGCGACACATTTAACGAATGTTTTGTTTTAACTCAACTAAAGGACTTTTTTTCTTTTTGAACCTAGCCATTTCCCTCCACTATCAGGACACTTTCTTGAGTCAAGGTTTCCTGGTCAATTTCTGTGAAAGTTAGATGCTGAATGCAGGCAGCAAATGGTGCTTTATAGAATTTGAATTCTTCGAAGCCAAAGGGCGAGTAACACGACTTACTATTCTTTGAGGAGGTCACAATATCAAGCACCCCTAATTGATTCTCTCTTTGTTTACGATCTTTCCATGTGTTTTTTAAAACATATTTTACAGAGTTTTATTAGGGCATGTTGAATAATATTGATAATGTGAAGGCTCTGGTAAGATGCCTAGTATATCACCCTTTTTACCCACTGACCAGTGTTTTTGCGCGCGCCACAAGAGGGCATCTGTCTCACTGATAAGTAATAATACAGATCGAACAACAGGAAAGCAGACACGACAATGCTGACACAAAGTGAACAGAGCATGAAGGCAGGAAGAGGTGGGGGGACACACCGAGTGGGATTCTGAGTTGGGTGAGATGAGTAACGGATCCGATACTGTGACTTTCTCATACAGTGACTATTTAACTGTATTCCGTGAGATCCTTAATAACGCGGAAGTGGAATGTGTTTTAGCACTTCCTTTCTACCAAATGTCAATCTGTACAGCTGGCTGCTGTTCAGACTAGTGGTTTGAATTTGTCATAAACCTGCACATCTGCCTTTAAACGCTGAAAATCGGGAGTGAGTGAGTGCGTGTTAATGAAGAAAACAAAGTTTGTTCATATTCAGTAATGATCCCAGTAATTTTACAGCCACAGGAGCCAATTTTGAAATGTACCATTCAATTATAATATTTTGATTAGATTATTTCAAGACAGATTTTTTGATTTCTAACGTTTCAGTCATTACAGATTAAAGCCCTTTGTCTCTTTACAATGTTCAACATTTAGGAGAATCCACTGAGCTGAAAATAGAAGCTTGTTACCCTAGCTTGCTAATGTTAGCACTGATTCCTAATATACGTTGCTTTTCATGGGTATGGAGTCAGTGGCTGAAACCCCCAAAAAAGTCCCCATTTTATCGGCCTTGCTGTCAAAGTTGCGTCAAACAGTACAGTACATTGTGTATGCGTTAAACTTGTTTTAGTGCCCATTGCAGTTTCACTTTAATACTTAGAACAGCTCTGGCCAAATTTAAATATTTCATCTTCCTACCTTCGGTCACGTAATGTTTATGATCTGAGTTGAAACAGGTGGGTATCGGTCCGGAGAGGAGGCTAAAATTCAGCTGAGATTGTAAAAGGTGTCTATGGCTCGAGCCTCTGAGTGGGCATTCCCCATTGCATCAGTGGATGTACTGTTTCTAAAGTTCCAGCCATTACAGGTTTAATCCCTTTCTCTTTTTACGAGAACCCATTGTGCTGTTAAATATTCCACTTGGAAAGTAGAAGCTTGTTAGCCTTGCTTGCTAATGTTAGCATTCTTAATATACGTTGCTTTCCATGGGTATTATTTCAGTCAGTGGCTATGAACAACAATTGTATCTGCCTTGCTCTCAAAGTCGTGGCAAAAAGCACACTGTGGGTGTTTCAGCCACATCCTCTGAACTCTGTTCATTGAGAATAACTGAATTGCTCACTTGAGCTTCAATTCATAAACTTTGTCTTTATCCACTGCCAGTGTCTGAAAGGGCTTAGTACCCACACTGGGGTCACCAAGGTATAGACCTCCGTATTTTTTCCGAATGGTAGACAATAAAAGTTGTAAAATAACTGCCTAAAAATAACTACTCTGAGGCCTGCTCAAAACTCTCCCTATCAAGTTCAGTTTATAGACCTCAGTATTTCTAACACCCCGAGTACAGCGATGCTGGTGATGAACTCCTACACTGAGACGCATAAGTGTGTCTCTGTGGAAACACATAGCTGGCTTAACGCTGAAAAAACCCCACTGAACATCTTCTTGTTAAAGAGGATAAAAGAATTAGGGTTAGGGTATGTTATGTTTAGGGTTAGGGTTGTGCTGAATTAGGGTTATGTTATGTTTAGAATTAGGGTGGTGCTGAATTAGGGTTAGGGTTATGTTATGTTTAGGGTTAGGGTGGTGCTGAATTAGGGTACTGGTACCTTTTGTGGTCCATCATCCACAAAATGTATGTGTTTAATTATTTTTTGTTGCTAGATTTACGCGTCCAATGCAACATTTTACAGGCTCTGGGTAAACTGGGCAATCCTTATTGCCGAGCCCTGTAGTGTTATTTGTTCATTCTGCATTACAGCACAAAGGAGGTGGCAGATATATATATATATATGTGTATATATATGTGTATATATGTGTATATATATATATATATTTATATATATATATATATATATATATGTGTATATATATGTGTATATATATATATGTATATATATATGTGTATATAT
>NW_023339807.1:25058408-25058662 GCF_004916995.1 Morone saxatilis | reverse complement strand
TTTAAATTAATGTTTTAAATTTCAACAGCATTTGACATCGAACTGTGGTGACCAGGCATTTTTCAGGCTCCCAGGTCGGTAGCTTTCTCTCTTTTGAGTCCGATATGATGATGGAAAATGACTCATATCTCACCACAACTGGTAGTTCTATGTTCTCAGCAGTCTGTACATACTCTGTGTAGTGATTCGAATCATTGATGGGTGCTGAGGTCACTGATGCAACGTGGGTGTCAACTGCCTTAGGCTGCTGAAAG
>NW_023339807.1:25057750-25058397 GCF_004916995.1 Morone saxatilis | reverse complement strand
GAAGTAACATGACGAGTACGTTTTAGTGCCCATTGCAGTAGTTAGTTTTATGTGATCTTATTTTGAAATAATTTTCTCAAATTTTCTCTTCTTTCCTTAGTGTTTTCTCCTGTCATTAAAGCAATTCTGGCATAACTGGCTATATTTGGTTTTATTCAAACCCTTAATCGTTCCATTTTCCTACTGTTGGTAACGTAATGTTGTTTGTAATCTATGATCTGAGTTGAAACTTACAGATGGGTATCGGTTTGGATAAGATGCTAAAATTCTGCTGAGAATGTACGGTTGAAGATGGATGACTGTAGGCTCTAAAATGAGTCATGTTGTCTGCATGTTTCCTGCATGCTGGATAAAAGACAGACCCCAGTTACTGCAGCCCATAGGGCACAGGGAGCTGTGTTCCCATTTCCTGCTCCAGTCTTAAAGCTTGGTATTGCACGGAAATAGACATAAAGATTCATGACTCTCCACCAGAGCCTGGTTTACTGCAGAAGTAAAAGCTGGAATATGTGAATCAGTGTGTTGGAAGTTAAGTCTGAATCTCTTCTGGTGAATTTTTGCCTGAGCTGTTTTGTCTGCTGTTTGACTCTTTCTTTGTTGACTGTCTTTTCTTTAAAGCTCTACTCTCATGTGGTCATTTACAGGTC
>NW_023339807.1:25057478-25057739 GCF_004916995.1 Morone saxatilis | reverse complement strand
TTATGTCATATTATGCCTGGGGTGAAAGTAAATCTCCACCCACAGCAGTTTTCATTTATTCTGGATGATCAGATCTCTGCTCAGGTTGAAGTTGTGCAGAGCTATATATGTGATGTTACCATATTTAACATACGAATAAAGGCATAATTTGTCCCACCTTCACAGGTGCAACAGGAGTGTAAATGATATGCCAATCAAGCACAGTCAGTACACACTTGCAGAGTCTTGAGAAGAGGTCTGATCAGGCAAACTAAGTGAAAA
>NW_023339807.1:25044792-25057470 GCF_004916995.1 Morone saxatilis | reverse complement strand
AAAACACCTGTGTGGGTAAAGGGCCTTAATCCTTTTCTAAAGCATTTAACAGTTTTACAGACTTCAGTCTATGTATCTTTTCAAATATTTACCAATGGACCTCACTCCAATAGTATCTTAAATATACAGTGTGTTCCTCTTTTTTCCAGCTGAATAACATTGTTGTTCAAGCTTTCTTTTTATACAGTCTTGACTATCGTCTCTTTTTTTTACCTGGCCTAGAAAACATCCCATGTGGTCCAGATTTTGGATTGAAGTTGTCTATATCTATCTATTATTTTATGTCTATATCTTCAGTCATTTATTGCACTTTGTGATGTCTGCTCTGGGTGTTATAAAAAAGATTTATGTCTAGACTTAAAGGTCCAGTGTATAACATTTAAGGAGGTCTATTGGCAGAAATGGAAATATAATATTCATAGGTATCGTTTTCAATTAGTGTACTAATCCGCTAAAAATAAGAATTGTTGCGTTTTTAGTTACCGTTTGAATCTATAGACACTGCAGGTCGCCTTCCATGGAGTCTGCCATGTTGAACCTCCATGTTTCTACAGTAGCCGTGAATGGACAAACCAAACACTGTCTCTAGATAGGGCAGTTTCTATATTTTGTGCCTCCATAGTTTCCACAGTAGTTTTTTCTCTCATGCTTGGAAAGGGAAGGTGAAGCGAGTGAGTTGCAATCTGCAACTACCTCAATAGATGCCACTTAATCTTACACACTAGATCATTTAAAATTTTAGTCCCAGAAGGTATGTCAAGTTACAGTAGCAACCTGTTCAGTAGCTATTTAGCCAAACCAGGCTTCCTATGTTCCGAAGTATTCTTATAGCAAATAGATTGTTTATTCTGTATCTAAAGCGCTAGCAGTGAAGCCAGCATCCTGCTATATGTTGGTGATCAATGGTGGGAACAGTTACTGTAGCTACATCATTCTAAGTTAGCTGTTAGCTTCCTTCACAGCAAGCTAAAATCTTGTAGTTGTTCCAGGGATTTGTAGCTATTTTGTGATTAGTTTAACTAAATCGTGTTGAAGTTTCTAGTCTACATTCTCTTCAAAATGGCTGCTGATGATAAAGTGAGTAAAACACGGATTAAACAAGAAACCCTTTACCTGTGAGTGGTCTGCTCAGTAAAACTTATGGTCCTACCATTTAGGATGACAGTTGCAGATATGCCTGTCAAATAGACCATCCCATTGTTCACTCTACGTGATAACTATCAGCTAACATACTCACAGTAAAATTGTATTAGCTCTAGCACTATATAAATAGTCATAATAAATTAAGCATTATTTTTCCATTTTCATGATCTAAGATTTTACAAAAACACAAGTTAAAAGAATAAAACACACAAAGCCACAGGGTTTAGATTAGAGCAGTGAACATTTATATCATAATTTACACTTTTTGACATTTTTGCACATAAATAACTATGTAAACCAGAATGTAAACAGAGACAGTCCTTTGGGGGATTCTCCTCTGGAGTTAAAGCTCTGATCAGAGAAAGAGACGCTTTGGTCGAACATTATTCAGAGAAAGATAATGAAACAAGAAGAGAGAGAGAGCTTGTTCAGATTGTTGATGTACAACTGCTGCAGAAAATCACAGTTGCTTTAGTAACATTAAGTTGAGTCTTAATGCCAGTATGACCAGTTTAAATATATTGTACACAGTGTAAATGGTGCAAGCATCGGCACTGAAGTTATAAAGTAGGAGGAGGGGGCCAGTGCATAAAAGAAGGCCGAGGTGCTTTGGTGTATGCCAGTTCATTAACAAGATGGCGGACGGGTGGGGTTGAAGAAGGGGCCATTGCTTCTCAACCGAAATATTAACAAACAACAAGAACAACAAAAAAAAAACATCTACAAAACGAGAGACCACAGCTAAAGAGCGAACACTTCATCATATACACACAGTACATCGTCCCTTCTTCAGCATTTTGATTCCTCAAGTCCTTCTTCCCTTGTTTTGATTTTCCTTTCCTCTTTTTTGGTGTGCATTTGAAATTAAAGCCAAGTGAACTTTGGTTACTAGCGTCATACGTGAATCCCTAAATCTGAGGATGTTCACTTCCCTGTTGGGTGTTGACAGTGTTGTAGAAAAATAAAACAAAAGGAGGGACGAGGGGGGCGGCTAGCCAGCCTCCCGAGTCCATTATGTGCTACATGTTGAGCGGACCATGCCGCTCCTTTGGACCACATGAAGAGCTGCACTCCAGTTCAGTTTGGTTTCTTCTTCTTCTTCAAGTAGCAATAACGAAAATAAATAGAAAGCTCCCACCTTTAGCTGTCCCTTTAAACACACACGCAAACACACACAACACCAACAACACACACACACACTCATATAGTCACATGCACACTGAGGTAACCGTTGTGAAAAATATACAAAAAAAATGCCCTTTTTTGTTTCATTTAAATTAAGTAGGCATCAGAAAAGGACACAGACATACTTTAGGGAAGCTATCAAACAGGGTTGAAATAAAGTTATTCTTGCTAAATTAACAAATTTATGTGCCGTACTTTGGCAAGTTATTCAACCGTTTTTTAACCTGCTATATTGGTTCCTAAATTTAAATAGATAAAACCCTGAAGAGTGGACACCCCTGGTTATATAGGTCAGAGGTTGCAGGACGGATATAGGCATAGAGAGAGTGACTATCTACAGATAAATGGCCACAGACAGAAAAAAAAACACAACAGAAAAAGATTTTTTTACATTGATTTCACTGCGTCAGTGTAACCATCCCTTCCACTTATTGCTTTTGAAGACAACAAATAAAAAGTATAATAAATTAAGAAGGTTATATAACAACTAATTGATCAAAAAAACAAAGACATTTGAAAACAGAGACCAAATAATACAACAACAATAATGATAATAGCATTATATTAATTACATTAAAGGTAAATCCTGGGTAGATGATTGTCTCTAAGTATAATAAATGCTGAAACTGCTAAGTAGTCATGGGACAGTGTCTCTTGAGCCCTGAGTACGTGAGTCCCTGATGAACCTGGTGTAATCATGATGTCAACCCTGATGACAGCCAGGTAGAGAATTATTTATTTACAACTGTTGCTCCTGGCAACCCAGTCCGCCTTGAGTCACGCAGTCTTGACTCTATGTCCTTTTGGTTTAAAGATAATTTAAGCGTGATCCTCTGACTCCTGCTTGATGGTAACGTTGGCAGGAAGTGGTAGGATGGGGCTGCTGCGCCGCATCTTGATGACCGATGTCTCATTCGGGGACTCGTATGCACCATAACCCGCAGACAGAAGCTCGGTGGCGCCGCCCTTGTGGTGGGGATGGAAATGGGAGGACTTAAGGTCGGCCTCCGTCCACAGCATTCCCAAGACCTGCTTCTCTAACATGGCCTCCACCTCCACCCCTCCCTGCAGCTGCTCCAGCCGCTCGGCATGCTCGCTGACGTCAAAGCGCTCGATCTCCTCGTTGGCGCGCTGCACCTCCTCCAAGGCTGCCTGACTGGAGACGGCTGGGCTGCCAGGGCCAGAGTTAGCCGCCAGGCAGTAGCCCTTCAGGTGAAGCCGCAGGCTGCACAGGTGAATGTAGTGGCGGTGGCAGTGGGGGCATTTGTGTGGACGCTCGCGGGAGTGCAGGCGCTTGTGTAGCTTGAGGTGGACAAACTGGGTGAACTTGGCTGGACAGAGTTTGCAGTGATAGGGCTTCTCCCCTGAGTGGAGGCGCAGGTGAGTTTTCAGGTTGCTTGTGCTGCTGAAGCGCTTGTGACAGACCTGGAAGAGGAGAGGCCCAAAAAAAAAAAAAAAAAAGATGTCAGCAGCTTGTAGCGACCCACCAACTAACCGTCACTATTCTCACAGCCAAAATCAAAGTGCACCGTCTTCAGCATTCTTTCTCACCTGGCATTCGTGTGGTTTCTCCCCAGTGTGGACCAGGAAGTGCTTCTGCAAGTGGGCCAGCTGGGTGAAGCCTTTGTTACAGGTCTGACATTTGAAAGGTCTCTCTCCACTGTGGACACGAAGATGAACCTGCATGACAGAAAAGAGGAAAGAAAAAAAAGTCTACTTAGACATATTCAGATATTGTAATTATCAGAGAAACATTTTTGGTAAAGAAATATTAACTTGATTAGCAGAGCATAAGGAGGGTCTGTCTGTGTTATGTGTTTCTGTAAAGCATTTTATGACACTCCTTCCTATTTTAAGTACCGCAAACCTGCTCTGCGGCCTAACAATTAAACTGCAATCCTCACATTACAAAGGAATGGAATGATAAGGCAATAAATCAAGTAAACATGATGTTGAAAGCCATACACGGAACAACTCTTTGGCATCCGGAGCCTTACCTTCAGGTTCGACAGCTGTCCGAAGGTCTTGCTGCACACATTGCACTCGTACTTGATCTTGCCATTCTGCTTCTTCAGTGGGTACGGCAGTGCCTTGTAGCCCGCTGAGCCTATGCCACGCTTCACCTTGGTCAGGTTGATGGCCTCGTCATCGGAGCAATGCTCGCTGGGGTTACCGAGGTGGGATGAGATAGGCTTGGTGGGCACCCGCTCGTTGGGAGGTGATGTGCCCGCTGTTGGGGAGCCGCTGGATGGGGCGTGGGCGGGTCCGTGTGGGTGAGGGTGCCCGGAGTACGGGTGGTGAGGACCTGATTTGTCTTTTAGGGAGGTGGCAGTTGAGAAGGCACTGGGGGTCGGGGAAAGGAAGAAGTCTCTGTGGGCAGAGATGGAGGAGGGGTGGACAGGGTCAGGCAATAGGAAGCGCCTTCCTGCTGCGTCAGAGGGCAGGAGGGGCATGTGAGGGGGCAGGAGGCTGCTGTAGAGCGGGTACATCCTGGGGATGATTCCTCCTACGGTGGGGACGCCACCGCCTGGCAGAGGGTAGTGATGGGGCAGGAGGTAGCGCGAGTAGGGGGCTCCTGGAGGGTAAAAGGAGGAGGGGAGGGGGGCAGATGGTGGGGAGTAAGCGGGATAGGAACCCAGTCCAGTCGGGTAGAAAGAAGCTGGGGATGTTGCTGGACCTGAAGGGCTCCCCTGAGGGCTGCTGTCTGGGCTGCTCCTCGCTGATGGGCTGGGCGTGGCTGAAGACAGATTGCCAGGGGAACGAGTTGCGGGGTAACCAAGCTGGCCAGGTTTGTGGCTAAGGAAGTCTTCAGGGATGTGAGGGTGGAGCCTGAGAGTCGGGTAGAGGGCACGGGGGTACAGGGGGCGCTCAGGGCTGTCAGCGTGGCGTGGGCGGGTGGGAAGAGGCCGGCTGGGCTCTTTCTTCGCAGATGAGGAAGAGGTGCCACGCAGAATGGAGAGGACACTGTGTTCCCTCTTAGGCGGGGTAGGGGTCACTGCGACGGGAGACGGGCAGGAGGCTTGGACCAAACGCTCCTCACTGCTCACCTGCTGCTGCTTGACCTCCAAGAGGGACTGTTCTGAAGAGACAGAGGGAGAGAAAAGAGGTCAGTGGGAGTTCACCAGATCAAGATAAGGTCCTCTTGGCTCCTCCAGGGGCCCGATAATAAATGATTAAAATTTTTGCCATTTAAAGTTTTAATCATGACTTCTATTTAACAACATAAATACTCAAATTCCTTTAAAACTGAGCCTTTCTGCAGAGATAAACCTCTGCAGGTCACATAGTTCTGCTCAGCAGAGTGTGTGAGGGTTAAGGAATACCATAAGTAACTCAGTGGGCCAATTAAGGTGACAGTTTTGACAAACGAGCATGAGGGTCGCGGGTGGGGGCAAAAGACAGGAAGTGAGACGTGACAGCTGCCTTTGGGCATTGTGTGTGTTTATATCTGTGTGTGTCTCTGTGTGTGTGTGTGTGCCTATAAAATCAAGATAAAATCAAACTGGTGGCAGACAGACAGGGCTGATGGAAGGTTTCCTGCTAAAGATATCCTCTGAAAAAGCTTGGCCTCCACCTGCCCTCCACACACACCCACACCCACACCATGTGACAAGGTACACACACAGAGGCGCCTGCAGACAAAAGCCTCTGTCTGATTTGTTGACTGTTCCACTTTTGGAGAACACACACGCACACACTTTTGATCAAGCTCCTACTCTCCTGATTTTTCTGGCCATTTGCTATTGTTTCCGGGTCAGAGGTTAGATTAGAGAGCTTCCTCCTCAGTCACTCACACCTACTGTCTCCTCCGCATGATGAAAGAGTGGATTAGGAGTAGAGCTCACACACACACTCTCTAAAAGCCCCGGGTAGTCAGCTAGCAGCCCATCTCGGCTGTTTAATGGCAGCAGACGGGCCCTTAAAGCGCCGCTGTCTATTATCTATAAGCTCATTTACTGCCCAGTCAACGTTTTACCATGAGGTCGTTCAGAGGGAAGTGTGTGTGTGTGTGTGTGTAAGAGAGAGAGATGGAGGTTGTCAAAGTTAATCCTGAGTGCCAGCACTGATGAAATTTGTTTGACTCCCCCGATTCACTCCCTAACTCACACACACACACACACAGTCGGTGACCCTTGCATCAGTAGTATAGCGGCAGTGTGTAAACACTGAGGTTATCAGTTAGCCTTCCTCCTCCTCCTCCTCCTTCCCTTTTCCAGAAAACAAACAGGGCCGCCATCTTGGAGATATCAATCTGTCAACACGGCCCTTCTGCCAGGAAGTTCAAGTAGTCAACAGAGGGGGTGGGAGTAACAACTTTACCTCTACCACTCCCTCCTCCACCTTTTTTCTAGTCTTTTCAAGTAGCAAAAATATCAGGGCAAATGGCCGACTCACGCACACACACACACACACACACACACAGTATGTGTGAGCTAGCATGTGTCTGAGATGAAAAGGCTGGGTGTGAATGTGTTGGCATGTCACGCTAATGACCGTGTGTGTGTGTGTGTGTGTGTGTGTGTGTGTGTGTGTGTGTGTGAGAGAGAGAGAAGAGAGAGTGTTTTTGTCGGCAGAGCGGAGCGTCTTTGAACACAACACACACACACATGGCTGACAGGTGCTTTCAAGTGCTAACACTTAAAGAATGCTAAACGACGGCGACAAAAAAATAAAAAGAGCGAGAGAAGAAGACAGAGGAGAAAGTGAGGGAGCAAGGCCGCGGTACACGCTCAGTCATTTAGTCATTTTTCAGATGTCAACACACACGTCTGGTTTTGCTATGACTGCGCTGGAAAGAAGCAAAACTAAAGAGAACAACATGAAACAGTCAGCAGTTGAACAGAGCAATCCTCGGGAATAAAATACGGGACGTTGCTGGGTTTGGACCACTAACTCAGGTCCCCCCCCTTGGGACACAGGGTCTAATTTTAAAAAGACCAGAACAAAACAGTAAGATGCATCGTCAATAATGAGTGATATCCAACTGATTAACGGAGCTAAATGAATCTACCTTGACGAAACAAACAAAAATGTGCTGGCACTGAAAACATCAGATCGGGAAAGCTTAAATAAGTAGATTGCTTTTATAAATTCAGTAGCACGGCTACTAGGATTTACCAGAGTAGCTTTCTCTTCTTTTACCTTTTGCCCTTTTAACGTTACTTAGACAGACCAATGTGGTTTTCTTGGTTTTAGTCAGCAGGTAAGATTTTGTCTCCGTTAAGACTCTGGTTGTAAAGTTAAAACTCCAGTTGACTACGCTAACAGTCAAACCCATTATTTACTCATTACAAAAAATAGTAGAAACGTAAAATCTGGAGCCCAAAGACAAAAAACTGCAGCCGATTGCAGGTAAATGTTTGTGCTGCAGGTAAGCGTCACTATTAAAGTCACTGGCAGGTCAACAGGAGCCTGTAGGGCTAAATGACAGAGGATGCAATTAAAGACAACACATATACTGTATTCACACTCAGGCTTTTGAGAGGGGGGGGGGGGGTGGGGGGGGGGGAGGGGGGGTGTGTGTGTGTGGTGTTGTGTTGTGTGGTGTGTGTGGATTTGGGGGGGGGGGGGCGGATACCTCCTGCCTCTGTCCCCCAGGTCATGCGCATTTTTCCCTGGGCAGTGGAGCCGGCCAGGCTGTGTCTGCTGGTTCCTCTGCCACTGTAACACTGCTATTAGCCTGCAGTCACACCTGGAAACCCCTGAGCTCCCACTCTCTCTCTTTGTTTTCCTCTTAGCTCGCTCTCTCTTTGATCAGCTCAACTAAAGTGGATAAGTGCAGTTAGTCTGCTGTGTCATGAATGTGTATGCAGGGTACATGTTAGTGAAAATAATAGTAAAACAATAATATTTAATACTTTATAAAGACTAGTAGTTTTAACTGTACATTTTGTGTGTTTCTCTGCCATACGGGAGAAACCTGGTGCTTACTTTTAGACATTTTCCTCATAAAAAGGTCACTGTAGACACACACATTCATGCAAACACACACTGTCTCCGCTCCTTTTATTGAGGTTGAGCAAGGTTGTGTGTGTGAGTGTGAGCTTTCATGTTAAAAGCGGGTCTTTAACAGCGTAAGACTGTGGCATTAGGGGCCATATCCCCCTGTCTGTGTAATTACACTGTCACTGACACACACACATACACACACGCACAAAAATACAACGATGGCACTGACAGAGATGAAAGGTTGTTGGTCTTGTACTCCTGTGTATGTGTGTGTGTGAGATAATGACAGGCTAACGTTCAGAGAGGAAGGAGACACAGCTACACTCAAAGACACTGTTAGGCTTTAAGAGCGGCGACAGGACACACTCACAACACACACACACACACACACACACCCACATCTACATTGCCGATAGATTTTATGCTTTTTTACGATAGCTCAGAGCATCAGACATTTAATAAAATAGCCTGTTCTTTCACAATAAAAGTCTTCTGACCAAATATATCTTCTTAAAAAATTCTAGTGAATGAAAACTTACTGAGTTTCTGCATCATCAGCTCTCCGGACGGCGGGTAGTGGAGGCGTCGGGCGAAGTCGTGGCAGTACCAGACAAGCAGCTCGGCTCCAGCCGGGACAGGCTTTACTGTGTAGAAGTAAATCTCCATGCCATTCTGACACGCCGCCAGGTTCTGCTCTGCTGCCGAGTGGGCCGGGTTCACATAGCGCATCCAGTTAGAGCGAGTCTCATCCAGGCCGTCCACAAAGTGATGGAACTCCTCGTCCGCGAAGATCTGAGGAGGAAATATTAAAAAGATTTTAGTAAAATAATGATTTTTTTTTTCTAAATGTCAGAATGTGTTGTAGTTTATTAAACAAGGAAAAGATTTTTTATTTTTCAGAACAATGGATGGCATAGAAGTTTGAACAAAACTAAATTAGCTAATTCAGTTGGAATAAAAGCAATACAAGTATTTTTTTAAAATCCCTATTATGTAAAATCACCTCTTTTTTTCCCTTCCTTGACTTACTTTCAATAACTTTGCTGACAGACGAATGAGCTACATGAATTAGCAACTACAACACTAATTAAATAAATTAATCAGTATACTCAGTGGCCTAATCTGTAGGTCAGTTAGTAAGTAGCTAACAAAATAAATATATAAATTATAGCAAAACTCACTGAAGAAAGAAATAAAGGAAAGAACTAATTAAAAAATTAAGAAAAAAAAATTACACTGAAAATAGGTAACTATTAAAACTATTAAAAATGCTTTAAATTAGCTAATTAGCTAAATAAGTAAAAAAAATAAAAAAAATAATAATAATTTGATATGAAATTTAATTGACTGAATTACGACAGTAAATAATAAAAAAAGTCAGCAACTTACCAAATAAAAGTAAATAATAAACTAAGTGACTAGTTAGCTACCCAGCAGAGACTGAATCCATCCACTTTTAATCACACTACAGCCACCCGTCTTACTTCTTTTCTTATTTCTCTCTGTCCCGCCATCCTTTCATTCCTCGCCATGTCCCTCTCTTCACGTTCACCCACTTCAGACGGACGAACAGACAGAGACAGACTGTCTGACAGGAGGAGATCCTCTTTTATATTAAAAAAGAGAAAGGAAGGACCAACTCATTTTCTATCTCTCCTCCCCCTCTCTCACTCTTTATCACTCTCTCTTCTCAGACTCTCATTTTCTGTGTGTGTGTGTGTGTGTGTGTGTTGTGTGTGTGTGTGTGTGTGTGTGTGTGGTGAGAAAAGTGAGGGACACCTTTATGACTTGTGGTTTGGAGTCATAGTGAATCTTTCTATTCATTCCATGGAGAGTCAAACACACACACCTTCACACTCACACACACACAGTGCGTAGGCATTGGTCAGGTAGGTGGTTAGTGAGCGTGTGTTCTCTCACTGTCAGTTACCGGTAGTGATGGAGTGTATTCTGCCTAACGGTGTGTGTGACTGTGTGTGGACTTACAGGAACCACAGTATGACATTTTCTTTGTGTAAAGATGACATCACATCCCCATTTCTCACACACTCAGTAAAAAACAGCAAGCCCAGTTTCCTGTTCCACTGACTGACTTTAGATGTGTGTGACGTCACAGGAAGGGGTCCCTCCGTCTTCTGAGGAAGTGTGTGTGTATGTGTTTGTGTGTGTCTGTATGTGTGTACTCACCCTCCAGAAGTACTTGCGGTTGGCGTCTTTGGGGACGCTGTCGGCCGTGTAGATCTCGCCCACCAGGGGGCCAAAGCGAGTTCCTTTTGGGATGTACTCCCTGCTGCACACGCCGACCACCTGCACAAAAGACCCACACGGACAGGTTAGACGAAAGATCGAAGAGGTCTTTGAAGTGGATTGCGTGTGATGTTGTGTGTGTGAAGTCTGAGAAATGTTTCCGTCTTAAGAGGTAAGGATGTGACATTTGAAATCATTTTAGTCATTCACATCCTCGTAGCGCAGTATTACAGTGGCTTGGAAACATCAATCAACATTGGTGTGATTACTCAGCAAAAATGAACATATTAACTGGCTTCTAATGTCTTAAAATGCCAGATTGTAACTTAAGATGCAAACATTTTGCATGTAAACATTTAAAGATCAGAAACAAGGTGTTTTTGACCACGTGGCTTTCCATAGATGTGGAGTGTGTTTTCTGCTGCTGTGCACATCCATCAGTGATATGTGTCATTAAGTCTAATTAAGTCTTATTGTATATTAGTACAGACTCACAGACACACGCTATCAACCAGCTGTCAACACAGAAGATGATTAATGAACCCACTTCACGCTTCGGTTGATTTGGAGTGTGTGAGCGTGTGTGTGGCTGGAGAACAACTGTAAAATCTCTTCTTTCATATCTCCTTTTCTCTCTCTCATCACACCTCCACTCTTCGCCACATCAAACTAAAACTACTGCCACTTCAGACGCTTCGTGGGGGAAACAACCAGATACTCAAAAGCAAAAAAAAAAAAAGATCTTCTGTTTTTTGTTTTTTTTTCTCTTGTCTGATTCAATCAAAGAAGAGAAAATGGGAGGAGATGGAGGAGGAAGAAGAAGAGGAAGAAGAGAAAAGAGAGAGATTATGTGGTGACTAGACGTCAGGCTCCAGTCGTGGATGGTAGAGAAACACACCCACACACACACATTTTCTTCATGCATGGCCCACACAAACAGACGTCTCTCCCAAACCTCTGGTGACATGGGAAATCCCCCCTTCCCCTATTCCCTCTATTGGACCAGACATAACTCTGTGTGCACATGAGTGTGTGTAACTGGAGTTTTTTTTTTTTTTTGACTGATTAACCGACTTTTACAATGCTCTCTTTCTTTCTTTGAAGCAAAACTCAATCTTCTTTGATCAGAGCGACAAACTCCCATCCTCAGCCTTTCCCTTATTCCTCTCCTGCTCCAGATAAATATTAGCTGATAGTCTATCAGCTCGTAAACAAAACACACTTCTCTCTCTCTTTCTCTCTCTGGTTCTTTTCTCAGTTTCCTGTTGATAAGCCCCTGATGAGAAAATCTATGCGATCACGCCGCTTTAGGTTTACAGACAAACTCACAAGGTGTCAAAATTGCCAAAGTCACAACCTTTTGACCTGCAGTCCTGAACTTTTTTCCCCAATCCAAAGTACCTTTAAGAACACGGCACAGATCCACCACTGCAGCAAACACATTTAGATTTTTTTGTATGCTCTTGATCATCTATTTCAACTCATTTTACTGCTTACTTTTCAACTTTCAGAAGTTTAAACACCCTCTGTTTCTCACCTTTTCACATTGCTAGACAATCCTTCTGGCTCTGTGCAATACCTCACTGTTATCTAACCTCAGTTTCAACCTTTGATGCTTTGACTTTTTGACTTTTTGACTTTTTCACCTCCAGTTCGATCAATGACCTAAACTTTATCCTGTCAGGTTTGTCAAAAAGTCACAAGACCGCTATTTGGTTAGTTGAGAAATATTTACAAAAGAGAAATTGGATTTCTTTGCCTGTTAATTTATATATAACATATAAAACAAACCAGAAAATATAAAACTGCTATAAATGTTATTAATTATCACCATCAATTCTACTAGCGGATGTTTCTGGCTATTTTGCCCCAAACTCTGTTGAAAAACTGAATCTTTCAGGAGTTTTTTTTAAGAACAAAAGCTACTACCAAGCTACTGCTGACTTGACATATGAAGAATCTGAGGGCTCAAAGTTCACATTAAAACCTCATTACATGTCCCTAAGCAGCTTACAAATCATCTGACAGAAGCTGTTTGATGTGTTGTGATTGTTCAGATGCTGAATGCTTCCCCCTGCCAGCACAGTCCAGTACTACAGCTAGTTTAATGAGTGGAATGAAATGTCTGGGAATTGATACACACACACACACACA
>NW_023339807.1:25041510-25044692 GCF_004916995.1 Morone saxatilis | reverse complement strand
ATCCAAACCCAGCAGCGTATAATGTTTCCCTCTTGCTGTGCCTCGTATGAACCTCGTTTTTATCCTCAGATGTCAAATGAAATATTGTCTGTTTATGTTTTCAATCTCCAAAATGAATGCCACTGATTGATTTCTCACTCATCTTCTCATTTACAGTGAGTCAGGCCGAGACAGAAGACTTTGATGAAAGGGGAATAAAGAGGAACTGATAGAGGAACTCAACACGTGTCTCGTATCGAGCGATAAAATAAAAATCATGCCCCTTTTCAATTACATAATGTCCTTAATTATATTAAGAATTTAAAGGATGTTTTGTTGATAAGTTACATGTTTTGAACTAATGGAATTCCTTCTTCACAGAATTATAAAATCAAACAATTTCTGACACTTTTACACATCAGCTAATACAAATACTGAACAATGAATGTCAGCTAGTGATATTTTGAGTGAACAATTAGTGTGTGTGAGTGTGATTAATTTAACTTTAATTAATTTTAACTTAAATTTAATTGAAGTACAAGTTTCTCTTTGTGTCCTCTCTCTCTCCAGTGCGGTATTAACTTGTCCTATTTGTCCTGCTCTCTGTATTTGACTACTTTGTATACAGAAAGACAATAAAAAAGTTTAACTTTTTAGTTTCTATTTATGAGTGAAATGTTGAGTTTTCCCACCAACGTGGTGGAACCTAAAATTTCCTCTGTATCCTCCCTCTGTGCCCCCCCGTCTCTTCCTGGGGTTGAAGACAGAGGAAGGAAATGCTGTCTGTGTCTGAATGAAGCTAAAATTGGAAGCAGAGTGGCACTGCAGCGGAACCGGCAAATCATCCCGACTCCCAGCGTGTGTGTGTGTGTGTGTGTGTGTGTGTGCTGGTAATGGATGGGGAGGGAGGGGGGGAGAGTGATGAGGAAGGGAGCGCCAAAACTTTTCCATTTGGGGGGCCACAGCAGCGCAAACAAAACTTCAAACAAGATCCCACCCAAGACACACACACACACACACACACACACACAGAGGCAGATATCCACACTGGGACAAACATGCTGCTTGTCCCACGCAGACAAGCTGCAGATCTCCAGTGACCACAGTCAGCCCTGTGAATTCTTCTGCAGCCGCAAGAAAGAAAATTATTTCACATCCAACTGGTTCCAGTCACAGCTAACGACCTTTCCTCCAAACGACAGCAAGAAATGACACAAAGAGATGAACTCAAATCACTGATGAGGAGTTATTTTAAAAGATACAAACAGACGATTTCACACTGGGATCCCTTTAAGGGAACCACGCACTGGCAAAAATACTGAAGTTAATAAGTCAAGCGCCTTTGGCCTGTTTTTTGAGCTCTTGCAAATCACACAACTGACTTTCTAATTCAAAATTTGCAAGAAAATGCTCTTAAAATGATTCAAATACTCCTAAAACCTGAATCATTAAAAAATAAAGCTGATGGTTTTCTTCAAACGCAGCCTGCATCCTCACTTTAACAGTAAAACTCAGCAGACTGGAGCAAAGCAAATCCTCTAAATTACATTCAAATCCCACAAAACCACTAAATCTAATATTTGAATTGTAAAACTGAAATTTCCAGAAAAGAAAATGTAACTTCTCCCAGACAGCGGCTGCACCTTTTCCCACAGAGCAGCAAAAACAACAGTTTCTGCTCCATTTGCCATTTAAATGAAGCTCATTAAAAGAAAAAAAAAACTGATCAGATATGAAAATGTTTCTCAATATTTCTGCTTTCCGCAAAACTCTGAATCCTCTTTGCATAACAGCTGCAACATCGAAAACTAATAGTGAAACCAAAAACCAAGAAACAATTCACCTCTTGCACATTTAGACCAACTGAAAATATAAAAGCTGAGTCTGCAGACAGTCATAGGAATTTCAAAATAAGGTGCCATTTAATAAGTCAAGTCAAGATGAAACCACACAGGGAAAAAAAAGCAATGAGAAACTCACTTTCTCATTTAAATCCAAGTGGAGAAAAAGTCCAGTTCTCAGTGATGTGAGACACTTTTCTGACAAAAATAAAACTTGTTGAGTCCCCTGTCTTCATTACTAACCAAATGTAAACTCCTTAGACTGTGCAACAACGCATTAAGTCCCAAACTGAGGAGCACAAAAACCTCAACTCACTGAGAGGAAAACACCTCCAAACAAACTATCTGAACTAATTATACAAAACACCAGCAGCAGCTCAGCAGCATTTAAATAAGAGAAAAATAAGTGAGAAATAGAACTCAAAGTTATAAAAAAGCACAAAAACCAAAATATCTGATATAAAAAAAATTATCTGGATTCAAGATGCCAAACATATCTTAGAATTAGAATTTTTACTTACTGTTGTTGTTATTGTAATCCAGAAATGTTAACACAATCTCTAAATTAAAAAAAAAAAACAAAGACAAAAAGGAGCTCAAAACTGAAGAAAAAAAAAAGTCCTGCAGAAGTTTCTTCTTCTCCTGACTTTTGTCTTTTGGTCAAAATGTGAAAAAGTCTGAGGGTGTAAGGAGCTGCTCCGTACTCACCGTGTAACTTTGGTCCCATCCACACATAGGGACGACCGGTCAGATCCTCTGCAAGTGTGTGTCTGAGGGTAGAGAGTGTGTGTAGGACAGGTGCAGTAGTTCTCCCCCTCTGTCTGTCCCGTTCCGAGCGCTGATAGACTCCACAGGGTGTGTGTGTGTGTGTGTGTGAGTGTGTGATCCACTCGGTGTCCTGTGCTCTAATGCTTGACGAAAATCATCAGCTCCGACTAAGTTGGAAAAAGGGCCGCCTCTCTTTCCCCAAGCCACGCCCCCGCAGGTCTTACCCCACTCCCACTGGCTCCGCCCCCCCCCCTTTCCTCGTGCACACACATACACACTTTTCTTCATGAAGAAGAAGCAGCAGGCGCTTTCACCTGAGGCTATGAGGTACACACACACACACACACACACACTGAAAACACAACTTTTTCTGCATTAAAATAAAGTTTTATTTCAATGATGATGATGGTGTTTGTGTGTGTCTGTGTGTGTGTGTGTGTGTGGGTGTGTGTGTGTGTGTGTGTGTGTGTGGGAAATGTCTGTTAGCAGCTTCAAAAGCGTAAACAACATGGGTGTCTGTTGGGGGGTGAGCACTGAGTCACTGTCACAGGATGTCCCACTCTTCCCCAGGAAAACACACACACACACATGCAC
>NW_023339807.1:25038551-25041496 GCF_004916995.1 Morone saxatilis | reverse complement strand
ACACACACAGACACACACACCATCTGCCTCTAGGGGGCAGGACTGATCTGCCCGTATTGCTTTGCTGAGTAACTTAAGAGTACTCTCTGCCTTTATCTCTGTCTGTCTTTTCTTATTGTCGGTCTCAACCACTCCGTGCTACTCTCTCTCCCTCTCTCTCTCTCCTGCTCTCTTACATCTCTCACTCTCTTTCCCACTTTGTCTCTCTCTCACTATTTTACTTTCTCTCCTCTTAAAGTGACTTAATTTCAAGTTTCTAATTTAAACTTCACCTTGCTTTATGGGCTGACTGGTGGAAACACGTGTGTTGCCAGAGCTTGTGGAGAAGGAACGCAGAGAATAAAGGGAAAAGAACAAAATAGAAAAATGTGATTATAATCTGTAAATTCTGCACACATATGGATTCTATTATGTTTATAAGATTTATAAAAATACATTGATGTGCTGTATTATTCTCTATGTCACACCCTGTTTCTCTCCCCATGAATGAGATTCATAACATTGCTTGCTTCATCTGTCTGGTAAAGGGAAGGCTTTCTGTCGTTACGCAAAGGTTTCATAATTTCTTGACTCAGACATGACAGGACTGTTACAGAGAGAATTTTGAGAATTTTGAGTTCGAGGAACAATCGCCTCCTCATTTGCCAGACAACAGCATTGCAAGATTCTGCCAAACCACATTATGTCAAAAAGGAAAAAAATGATGGCAGTTAAAGTACGGTTACAGGTTTAGGCAACCTTTAAAACACTAAGTTACGGAAAGATTGTGATTCTGGTGAGTAAAAAGGTGAACATTTAAGGCAGGTCTGTGCAGAAAATCATTGGCACTGACCCAAAAATCATACACATGAAATTGTCCAATAAGGACGTAGTTCCTCAGGATACGGGCAGCGCCCTAATCAATCCACCAAAAGTGTTGGATTAATCATTCTGCTGCTTATTGTAAAATATCACAGTGCAAATGCATTGATCCTATCTTCTCACGTGATGTATGTAAAGCCTTTTTTAAAATATTAATTCAAGCAGTTGGGATAAAGATTGAGTAGATAAATTAAAAAAGGACGTGAATGTCTGCTCTGAGGTTTGTTTTTGTCCCTTCTGCAACACACTGATCAGACATGAGCAGAATCTCTTCAACAGCTTTTTGTTAAACCAATTTTCTTTTCTTTGTTCCTTAAAGATAATCATTAAGTACAATGCTCTTAATAAGGGGGAACAAGACGTGAAACATACCATCTCTCTGTCTGTGCTGCAGTGGACTTTAAGTTAATGTCACACCTTTCAATTTCTGCAGAAACATTTGATGTAAAAGTGACTGTGACATTATTCAGACTTCATGTAATGAGGTTTATGTCTGAAAGTAGCTTCATTCTTTCCCTCTCTGCATTTCCCCCATTTTTTCCCTCTCTATTTATCCCTCTGTCTCTCTGTCAGTTTTAATAAGATGCATCAATATATTATAATAAAGCAAATTTTCTGAAACAATTCAGATTTTAATCCAACAGATGCATGCATGAAACAACTCACAGCTCTCACTCTCCCTGTTACAACAAAAGCTCTCTCGCTCACTAACACTGGAAATTCCCATCTAATTGTCCCCCTGACTCCCTCAATTTACCTCCTACTCACTCGCCTCCCCGTTCTCCCCCTTCTCTCCTCAGTCCCTTTGATTTCCATACTGTATTTACAAAAATGATTTTCCACTCTGACCTCTCTCTCACTAGTTTTTCCATCACTTTTCTCTCTTTATTCTCCTGAAGCCTCCCCTGCAAAATAAATACATCCAGAAATAAAGCTCTTCCTCTCAGCATTTTCATGTTTCTCTCACTTTTTTTTTGGCTTAGTTTTTTTTCCTACCAGATAATATAAGACACAAAAATGGCATTAAAAAGAATAAAATTACAATATTGGCAAAAACAATGCCTGTTGAAAATGAGAAGTGAGAAATTAAATGTGGAAATGAAAAGAGTGTGTAGTAAAACTGACACTAAAAGTGAAATTAAAAAAATGACAAAACAATGTAAAGACATGCTCACTTACAGCAAGCCTGACACGTAGATGATTTTATTGTTAAAAATAAAAAATCAATATTACCATGATGATAATTGTTGATCTGGATATTTTATATGAGTAAGATAAGTTTGACATGAGGACACCATGCACTGAAATTCATCCCATATTGATTGTAAAACTGATCAACTGCACATTGGCTGTGAATGAAAACATCTGAACCTCAGCTGATTTTAATGAGACATTTTGATCCGATTCCAAAAAATAGGAAAAAATGTTTGTGTTCCAAAATCCAGTTTCCAGTTTTCTGGCTAATTCAGCAGCAATACTCAAAAACATGAAGGATTCTGTCCTCCAAAAACTAAAGTATTTTACACTGCTCCTCACTTTAAAAATAAACGGAACATAATTTTCTGTGAAAAACGTTGCATATTAGTAATATTCCTTCCCTTTTTGGTGGCGTGATAAAGTGTGTCAAACTGAAACTGAATCTCTGCACACCATAAAATATCCAGATCAACAATCATCAGCGTCAGCCTTCAGAAAGCTAAATGAGTCTCCGTCTGTTTGTGTTTTTTTTCGTTCTCTAATGAAGAACGATGATCAGGAAAAGAAAACAAGCAACAGGAAGAAGAGAAGAAGAGAGAGAGAGACACACACAGAGGACCTCCCTCTCTCTCTCTCTCTCTCTCTCTCTGGTGACAGAGGGTCTGACCACATCACTCGCTGCCTACTGCTTCCTGCCAACAGACGACCCCGACACACACACACACACACACGCACACACAGACACACAGCTGCAGATCTGTCCCACAGCTGTCGGACATGTTGATGCTTTGCAACCAAGCCAGTCCTCCCTCTGCAAAACAACCAGTGTGTGAGAGAGAGAGAGCGAGAGAGAGAGAGAGAGAGAGATTGAAAAAGTCTCTTTTTTT
>NW_023339807.1:25036747-25038451 GCF_004916995.1 Morone saxatilis | reverse complement strand
GGTGTTTTGGAACAGGACGCACGGGACCGGTGCTTATGCAGGCCTTTTCTCTGAACGTATTTTTCTCAGCGTCTTCTCCTGAATAGAGGATCCCAGGGTGAGACGACCCTGGTTAGATAACAGGCATAAAAAACCAGAAACCAGTTACTTGCGTTCAGTGTCTCTCGCGTGCTGACATACAGTTAAGCGGTGTTGCAGCTTCCACGTCTGGGTGAACGCGGTCACATCTCGGCCAGGAGCTTCAGAACAAACCACGTTCAACTCTCCTGCTCTCGCACTGTAAGAGACGACGGGGGCGTTTTTTGGCTGGCATGCTGTGTCACTTTCCCAATTCAACAAATCAACTGCAACCCAGATTTTTTTTAGCTCTCAATTCTTGCGGGAAAGAAAATTCCACAGGAAAACACCGAATTCTTCGGATTTGGAAACCGCCTGGCCACTTAAAACCACAGGCACGACGGGAGAGAAAGTCCCGTTAAACGCGAAGCCCCCACACGGAAAAGAGACAGAGTTTCATTCCTGGATAAAAGTTCTCCCAGAGTGTTAAACTCTTTCCTTCTCCTTTCTCTTTTCCCTTCTCTCCCTCCCTGCCTCGTCGCGCCCCCCAATTCTGCTCCCGCCGCTGGAGGCTCCCAAGAGTCATTCTTCAGATGTGGCGCAAGGGGCCCACAGGCAGTTTGATTTGCCTCGCCAGAAATCACTGTGAACAGAGATCAGCTATTTGTCCATTTTCCTTTGCTGCTGTGAGTGTGTGGGTTTGGTGGTGAGACTGTGTGGTTTACCAAAAGACGGTGGTATACTGCGTTAGACCAAATTGGCATTAGTGGCACCCTCTGTATGTGTGCTGGTGTTGTTGTGGATTTAGGCGAGTTAATCGCTTGAATAGAGCAAAGCCATTGAGAGGAAGGAATTTAGGCAGGTTTAGACTCAACCATGATTCCCCCTCTGTGTGTGTGTGGTGTGTGTGTGTGTGTGTGTGTGTGGAGTCGACAGGCCGAGTGAACGGCGTGGCATGTGTCAAGGGCGAGGCCTCGAGAGAAGAATGAAAACCGATGGTGCGGTCAGGGAGTGGCCGAGGAGGAGGGGGGTGTGTGGGTAGCCAACTCTCCTAATCGTTGCCAATTCCACCCCTGCTGCTGCGAGCGGCACACACACAACACACCACACACACACACACACACACACACACACACACACACACACACACGATTGGGTGCATCTCGACACTCTCTCAACAGATGGCTGTAGCAGAAAGGCCAGGGGTAAACTTGAGCAAAACCCAAACCAGACAGTCACCACCCCATTTGCCCCCCCTCCTCGGTGTCTACAGCTAATCACAGTGTCCTCGGCACGCAACCCAACACACTCTTCATTAAGAGGCAACTAAACACACACATACACACTGTGTCCAGAGCTGACATTAAAATCAATTTCACATGAAACCTGAAACAGTCTGCTAGCATTCAGAGATGTTTGTATACATGTTGTTGACATAGGATCATTCTGTAGATTTTATAATAAATAATTCCACTAATAAATTCCAACTACAGTTGAAGGTTAAAGGTAATAACAATAACAACAATAACCCAAAGCCCAATAAAGGTCGGATCTGATGCTGGAGACAGTGTTCTGTGGTGGAAGACCCCTCACAGAAACTCTACCATGCCACCTCTAATATAAGACACATTCAGAATCAGAATCAGA
>NW_023339807.1:25028748-25036732 GCF_004916995.1 Morone saxatilis | reverse complement strand
GAAATACTTCAATAATCCCAGAGGCAAATTACTTAAATTCCATAATGCTTTGGACACCCTGGTTGGGCATTCTTCATCTCCGAAGTTTGCCTCTGGCCTCTCCGGCCTGATCACCTTTGTGTATCATTTTAAAGTCCAGTTTGGAATATTTAGGAGGATCTATTGGTAGAAATGGAATATAATATTCCTTAGTATGTTTTCATCACTGTGTAATCACCTGAACATAAGAATAATTGTAGTTTTATTACCTTAGAATGAGCTGTTTTCATCTACAGAAGGAGCGGGTTCTCCTCCACAGAGGCCACCATGTTTCACTGGCTCTAGACATTGTCCACTTCCTAGATGCCACTAAATCCTACACACTGGTCCTTTAAACGCTTTCTTGCCTGAGAGTTAGATGAAAAGATTGATATGTAAAATATGTAGCTAGAGCCAGCAACGATTAGCTTAGCTTAGCATAAAGACTAGAAGCAGAGTAAAACAAGAAGGCTGGCTCTCTCCAAAGGTCAAAAATATACACAATTTATGGATTCTACCTCTCTGATTGTGTACAGATTAAACAATTAATTAGTGAGCTTTAAAGAGTCTTCTATCATATTCTTTAAACTTTGGAGCAAGCCAGGTAAGCTGTTTTCCTCAGCTTTTAGTTTGTATGATAGGCTAAGCTAAGCTAACAAGTAACAAGCAACAATGAGATTTAATTGTGTGTTGAATCTGGTGACCCCTGTGGACAAGAGCGGTCATGTTTCATTGATTTCATGGGGAATCTGACCAAATCCGACCTGGCGGCAGGAATAACTATACAGAAATAGCTCAATATTCTTCTTGTTTCATAACCAGTTAACGCACGTTAAACCTTCTACAAGGAATATTTAACCTATGGACATGAGTCTGTCACTTTCGATGCTAGCTGCTCCGACAAAACATTTCCCACTTGTCTTTTACAACATATGGATGTTTTATATGACTTTATTCTTTTTGGGTAAAAATGTATGTCAGCCTACAACTGCTTAACTAACCCCCTAACCCTAACCCATATTGGACAACATTTGTTATTTTGTTATAAAAGTGACTCAGTAAACATGGCTATGATAATTTGTTTTTTCCTTGTCTTCTCATATTTGTGACTTGTTGGACTTCTAAAGTCCAACAAAGTTACAGACGGACATCTGCAGTAAATAATCTTAAATGATCTGGATAGTACAATATGCAACTAGGCCAACAAAACAACAAAAGTTGTGCAGTGATTCTGATAGAGTCGCAGAACTTACAACAACTTCTAATTCTTCTTGTTGTTGTTCATTTTCCTGTTTGAGTGCAGTCCAGTCCAGTCATGTGAGTCTGTTTCACTGCTGCGTACGTCACTTTCCGCCAACAATGAGCGTCAGTCCATGAACAAGTTGAAGAATCCTTCTAAGAAACAAAAATAAATCAACTGTTATAAAGCACTTTACTATGAAAAAAAAGGACCCAGAGGCTTCCCGCACTCGCTCTCAGGTAGCCATTAAAAACTTTAGGACATAAACATGTTCCAGCAATATTCCAGTAAACAGCGGAAACGTGCTATGAGTCACCACATGCAACAGCAGAGTGGAGATAACACACACATACACATGCCTGATGTCACATTACCCCCTGTCCTGGTAGTTTCCATTATAACAAGCCTGAGGACAAACCACTCTAGTGCAACTCTTATACTTAAAGACTCACAGTGTGTTTGTGGTTGAAAAAAACAATCTAATTAATAGTGACTTCATTCTTTGTGGTGTTTTTTATCTTCCACTATATCACTGTTACATTCCTAAAGTATTCTTAATATTGTGTTAAAGTGAATTTAGAGCAACATTATTGTACTTTTATCTTCTCTTGTGCCACTTTAATACTCTTAAAGTATTGTGATATTCTCATAGAAGTGTTATTATAAAATGATCATTGATAGTTTTCGGCCTGATAATCAACTTGATGAGATCTATCAGTGATTAACCTGGCAAATACATGCAAACATTTTTATTTTGTGTTCATTTAATCATCAGTTTAATTCATGTCATTAACTATGGTAATATAATAGATTCAGTTTATTTATGTACTTTGTTTCATAATTTTAAAGTACTGAAATTAATGAAAGAGACATTATGCTATGTCAGCGGATATTTAGCATATTTGAATTTAAGTTCTCAATTACCAATTTAGGTCCTTAATAATAAGTAATCTACTCAATCTTGTATCTTTCCTTTTATCTCCTGTGAATTTAACCTTTTTCCTGTCATCAGTTTTTAAAGGTCCAGTGTGTAAGAAACTACGGTGGCTGCAAAACGTCTGAAAAATGCAAACACCCCTATCTGGAGGTCCATGCAAGACAATGTGCAGCATCTGTAGATATAAAAGGCTCATTCTAAGGTTACAAAAACATAGCAATTCATATATTCAGGTGATTATACACTGAAAACTCTCTGCCAATAGATCTTCCTAAATGTCTCCAATCTCTTTAGTTACGATCAAATCTCATCAATGTGTAAAAAGTCTGAATTTTTGACAGTGTTAAAATTTTTGGACTAAATCAATCAGAAAGGTGATCCCTGCTGTCTCCACACTCACTCTCACACAGTGATGTGTGTCAACTTTTTGACATTATAACAAAATGTCTCATCAAACAGAGAGAAAGTATACCACCTATAGTAATATAACATAAGACCTGTAGTTGCACAAAGTCACTGCATGTTGTGTTCAATGTAATAAAATAAGGAATATTACAGCCAAATAAACATTAAAATACAGCCACTATAAATTCACAATAAACTAAGAAACAGTAAGTCTGTAGAAATGTTTAAAACTGATTTAAAAAACTGGTAAAATCATCACAGCAACTGCAGACTTGAGGTATTTCTCCCCCCTCCCCCCATGTCACAGACCTCCTGCCAGGTCTCACCTGTTCCCGTGTCCGAGCACTAGAGCCGTCGTCGTTGTTGGCTGCAACCTGCAGTGTTGTTGTTATTTTTCTATGATATTCCTGTAATACCAGAGCTCTTGACTGTGTGTGTAGATCCAGAAAGAGTTAAGTGCTACTTTGTGCTCCCGATTCCTTTCCACTCACACAAAATCTTTAATCCCTCCCCTCCTTCCCCTCCTAACCCATCTATCCTCTTTATTCTTTCTCCCCTTTATAATCCCATTTTCTATTACATTTTAGGTATACACACATTTATATATATATATATAGTATTTAATACCTTGTCAGGTATATATACTGTATATTTTAGAATTTTATATCTTTCCTAAAGACAAGAGAGATGACGATGATGATGGTGTTGCTGAAAGAAAACTGTGAAACTCTTTTTTTGGTTGCAGAGTAAACTCAGGGACATTTGTTGGGGACTCACAGAAGGTGTGTGTGCTTTCCTAAATGAAAAGAAACACTCAATACACAAACTTTATACTGTTATCTGTCGCACATTATGGTAATCAATACTCACACCTGTGATATTAACTGTCCAATTAACACTTTCTGCTTTCACTAATGTGATCACCCAGAGCACACACACATAAAACACACAGACACAGTTCCTAATAGCATGGGCAAGTGGAGGAGGGACAGAAACTGTTGACGCATCGTTGACACCCCACATCTCCTGTCTCCTCAGTCCTGAAAAGACACACAGAGACTGTTTAACTTTCTTGTTATCTCATCCTCAGTTTGGAGGGATAGAAGTTCTCATATTTCAGGGTTGGACCAACTTTCAGCATTTTTATGTAGCAGTGTAACTTGTGTACCCCGAGAAAGTCTGTCTTCTGAGTTTTGATCTGTGTAAAAAATTAAATCCATGATCACAGAGCAGCATTTAAGGTCTTTTATGATTAGTTTGCACGCTATTTAGACAATTGTCATACACAAGATAGGGTGATCGTCAATGGTAATGTGACTGCCCTTCCAGAAAACTGACTCTACTTCTTTTTTAAATAAATGCTTGCAAAGCATTTCCTGAAAGGTGCTACAAATCAAACTTAAACACACACACACACACGCGCGACACACGACACACGACACACTCTGTTGCCAAATGAAGCAGAATGAAGTGAGACAATAACCATGAGCGGCAGAAAGTGGGTCACTGCGAGGAGTTGAATACGCTCAACTGACAAAAGTGTAGCTCAACTCACGCACGCACAAATTATTAGAATTAATTATATAATTATTATATGCAGAAACAACAAATTTTAAAATATCAGATGCAGATACAAATACAAAATAGCAAAGAAAGCAATACATATTGACTAATCAAAATATTTTCCTTGAACAACTGTTAATGGGATTTAACTGTTACCAAACCAAGAGTAAACATTGATTAGATCAGACGTGTCAGAGTCTGCAGCAGCTCAGTGCACT
Source organism: Morone saxatilis (assembly GCF_004916995.1). Lineage (NCBI taxonomy): Eukaryota > Metazoa > Chordata > Actinopteri > Moronidae > Morone > Morone saxatilis. Next base: position 25,032,351 of record NW_023339807.1, on the reverse strand, counting down.
CAGCTGTGAAACCTTAATTACACTATCTGCCGCTACAAGCAGCACTTTAATTGTTCCTAAGTTTGTAATGTTCATGTGTGCGTCCAGATTGAGTGACCGGTCATTAGGGGGTTAAATGGGGTCTGTTGTCCGACTGCTCTGCTGATTAAGCTGGACTGGTCAAGACTGGTGGGCACCTGCCATAAGCAGCCTAAACCTCATCCATCACCCGCTGACCTGGCCACAGCCTGGCCCTTGGAGGCTGCAGAGGCCCCCGGGCCCTGGAGGCTCCTCTGCCCAGGAACTGACCACTACCATTATCCCCTGGACCTGGAGCCAGGATGACCCACAGAGGCCCCCTTCTCCTTTCTAACCCCAGCCCCAACCCTCCCTTTGACCCTCCAAAATGACCACTACCATAACCCCCAAAACTTGGATAAACGTAGCTTTCAGAGGTCCTTCTGAGCTCAGGGATTGACCCAAAAATGCTGACTAAGGCTACAACTACACTCTAAGCATCAGCTAGGGTCCTCTCTAACTCTTGCTCCAACCCTACTCGATTCAAAGCTAAAGCTGACCAATGCTATTAACCCCCAAACTGAGAATTAAGTTCATCTCTAGATGCCCCTTCTGCTCTCTAATCTAGATCTGAGTCCTAAATCCAACCCTCCAAGCTGACTACAACCAAAGACAGTGGAGACATGTAAGACTTGGGAGGCCTTCTCATCTCATGGTTTGACTCTAAAAACTGCAAAATGCTGACCATGAAGTCGATCTAAGCTAAGCGTAGAACTCTAACTGACCAGTGATGTAACCCCTCAAGACCTGACTTCAAACCCAGAGTTTACCAGTGCCATTTACCTCAACACTCAGAACTGGTTTGCTTTTCGAAGGACCCTTCTCCTTTAATCCAACCCCAAACCCTTGCTAATCCCAACCATCCAAGTTGACACGATCATACTTTTTCGAAACTAGAAGCCACGATACAATCTCCGAAAAGCTTAACACAGTTACAACACTCTCTCTCTCCCTTCTTTGCACAAACACTTATCGCTTTCTGGTGTTGTATGTTGCACACACTGTAATTTGTGATATTGGGCTGTATAAATTAAACCCATAGTATTACCCATAGTCAAGTAGACGTTTCCCTGTCTGCTGCTCTATCCCTCTATGCTGACCTCTTCAGTAACTCCCAACTCAGCATTCACAGGCCCTCAATTGCTCCAAAAAACTGCTAAGCTAAGCTAAGCTAACACTAAAAACCGCTTCTTATTTCTGCTTTTGTTGCATCCTAAATATAAACTGTGGCTGATGAGTACCTTAAGCCCCAAACCTGGAGTTGAGATGACCCTTAAAAGCCCCTAGTCCCTTTCTAACCCTGTTTCAAACCCTGGTCCTCACCCTCGCATCAACCCTAACAGCCCAGCAGTGCCATAACCTCCATGACCCGGGGACAAGTTGCCCCTTGGAGGCCATTCGTGGCACAAAAGTGACCACAACTGTAACCTTTAAGACCTGAGGCCAAATTAGATGGCATCTTCTTGCCCTAGCCAAAACACACAGCCACTGAAAAGTCTTAAATGGGTTAAAGGTGTTGCAATAAATCATTAACAAAGACATATTTTTTTGCATACCATAATTCCTGTTGCAGCCACCAGAATGTCCTTTACATTAAAGTGATCTGAGCTTTTCCAATATGAGAGACTGGTGGACTGTTATATTAATGTTATTTTACAATACAGTAAAATAATACATTAAAAATTAAAAGTAAAACATAAATTTACTTCATTTACTTCAACTGACATTTTTTTAACCTATCCAAATTAATAAAACTGAAGAATGCTCCAGAGTTGAAACATACATCCACTTAAAGTTTCTTGTAAAGACAAGCCTGACCAAAACAGAAACTAATTTTGCTTTTGTTTGATCACATTCCAGACCAGTTGAGTGGTTCATAATTGTAGGAAGGAAAACAAAGTGACAAAAATATAACAACAGCTGCAGCAAAAAGCAAAAGCAGCTGAAAGAAATATAATCTTTAGAGACATTTTTCAGTTTCTTAATATCTCAACAAAGGCAACAAAACACAAGAGCTAAGTAGAAACTTTTATATATATAAAACAGTTGTGATGTTTAAGATCAGGGACTAGTGGTTTCACAGTAGTTTGGGGCAACTTGGGACTAATAGTGGTGGAATTGGAAGCCAGTATTTCATTTCTGAAAATAAACAGACACATTTCATTCTTTAAGTCTTTTAATTCATAAATTTGTTTCAATTGTTTTCTATGACATGTACACAGCCACCTGGAGGCTCTGACACTGCCAGTCATTCTGGTTTAACAGACACGTAAAGTAAAATATGCAGGGTTTTTTTTTTAAATAAAAGCTGATTTAAAAACATTTCCACTCCTCTTGGACAAAGCCTTTGCCAGACAAAACAAGCTCAAGGCACTCACCTAACCCAGACTCAATACTTTAATACCATCCGCCTTAAAGAAAAAATCAATAAAAAATAATCAGCGGCCTGTATCCTGCACAGGCCCCAGCTGTCAGCTGTAAATCAGAATCAGATTAATAACGCAATTAATAACAATACATCTAAATTAAACAGACTCTGCTTGTCTTCATTGTGTAATTAGGCCAAAAGAAGCTGGGGGGTCCCACCAAACAAATAACTAGCAAGAGGTGAAAGTCGTGTCACGTTGACAAAGACTGGACGTCACAGCATGACGCTTCATTGTCATAACAAAAATTAATAATTGGTCACAAGAACAGCACCTCCTGAATGAAGTTTAATAGGAGGGTTAGAATTACAAGTTCTTGGGGAAAAACCTTGAAAACTGGAATCCTAACAGAAGTTATGAAAGCTTTATGTTGATTATACTGAAGAGTATTTTCATGTGTGGGTGTAAGTGTTTGTGTGTGAACTATCCGTGGGGCAGAGTTTAACTGGTTCATTCTATTGAGATCTGATAGGAGATCAGTTCACTGTTTCTTTGAAAGCAATCACACACAACCACACATAGACATATGCATTCCCTGCGATCTCTTATCAGCATGCAGAGAGGCTGTACTACTGGTAACACTAACCCAGTGACCCGCTGGCCTTGAAAAGTGAAATGGATTTACTGCTCTTCTCTTTTCAGCCTTTTCCTCTCGGATTGCCTGGATTGCTTCATTGTTGCCGTCCTCAGCTTTTATTGCAACAAGCAGTGGTTGTGTGTGTGTATTATAATATACCCTGGGGTTATTGACCATTATGGGCTTTACACGACCAGTGCTGAAGTTCATATACAGTAACAATATGAGCCCCAAACAAACCCGAGATCGATTAATAATGATGAGTGTAAATGACTTTACTGACACATCCAGTTACAGTCAGATCCATTAAATTTGGGTTTTCTTTTATTTATTTGGTCCATCTCAGGTTCAGTAACACAATAACAATGTATACACTTTATCTCATATACATTTTCAGTTACACACATACATTCACATAAACTGTCACACAGAGGCCCTCTTTATCTCAGGTAAAGTCACGTCTTTTCAAGGACAAGAAAGAGAAAGGAGGTGACACACATTTGGCAACAAAACAGCACCGTGTACGTGTGTGTGTGCGTGTGT
>NW_023339807.1:25026402-25028693 GCF_004916995.1 Morone saxatilis | reverse complement strand
CACACACACTCTTATACAGTATCACAGGAATATAAGGTGACACCTAAACTCTCACACAATACACTGTTCATACAGTATACCTGTGCACACGCACACACACACACTCTATAGGGTCTTTATCAGTCTGACATGACCCAGAAATAGATCAAGGAAATGTATCATCATACAACACAAGGTTATACAACACTCCCTTCATTCTACACACATAGAACAACAGATAATTCAATTGAGATTAGATAACATATATATGATCTGGTATGCAAATAAATCAGAGAATGTTGCCCACATCTTTACAGAGACCTGTCCATCAACATAACAGATCATATATATGTGTCATCTAATCTCAATATTGAATTATCTGTTGTTCTATGTGTGTAGAATTGGAGGGAGTGTTGTATAACCTTTTGTGTTGTATTGATGATACATTTCCTTGATCCTATTTTCTGGGTCATGTCAGACTGATAAAGAACCCTAGTAGAGTGTGTGTGGTGTGCGTGTGCACAGGTATCTGTATGAACAGTGTATTGTGGGTGGAGAGTTTAGGTGTCAACCTTATCATTCCTGTGATACTGTTTTTATAAGAATGTTGTTGGTGTAACAAGTTCGGTCTATAGCACATCTGTCTAACGGTACACGGTGGCTTGTTTTTGTGATCTTTATGTAGTGGTCACTGCGCGAAGTTTCTCTATGTGTGATTGTCTTGAACAAGACGTGACTTTACCTGAGGACTAAAGAGGGGGCCTCTGGTTGTGACAGTTCAATATGTGAATGTGAGTGGTAGTGTGTGGATAACTGAGAGTGGTAATGTGGATAGTGTAGGTTGAAATCTGGTTTGGTAGATACATTGTTATTAGTGTTACTGAACCTGAGATAGACAAATTAAAATAAATATTAAAACCCAAATTTAATGGATCTGACATGTGATATGGCATTGTGTTCAGTAAAGTCATTTACATCATTCATTACATTATAGGTTCTGATTCTCGGGTTTGATGGATTTGTGGGTCTATGAGTTGTTACTGGTCTTGGATAGTGAAGCTTCGGTGTTTGGCAGTGTTGTCGGTTTGTGAAAGTTGCCCAAATGGTCAATATCACCCAGGGTATATTCTGGTAATACTACACACACAACCTAGGTTCGTGACTATGTTGCAATAAAAGGTGTGTGAGGACTGGCAACAATGAAGCCAATGCCAGGTCGAATGCCGAGAGGGGAAAAGAGGCGTGAAAAGGAGGTGTGGAAGAGCATGTAAAATCCATTTCACTATATCAAGGCGGCAAGCGGTATCACTGGGTTTCAGTGGTTCACCAGTAGTTACAGTCCTAGCGTCTGGCTTATGCTGATAAGATGATCGCGAGTGATCGGTGTCAGTATGTGCTAGGTTGTGGTTTTGTGGTGTGAGTGCTTTCAAGATATTACAGTGTATACTATCTTCTCTATACAGATTCTTCTAGATAGGAATGAACCAGGTATTATATATCTCTGTCCCCTGACGGATAAGTTACACACATCGAATTATACTGGTTATCACCCTTATAGTCCATGCTATGTAATATTGATACGTCTAGCGGTGAGATTTATGAGAGTCATATCATTAAAGCTTTGCATAACTGTCTGGTTAGGATCCAGTTTTCAAGTTGTTCCTCATGGAACTTTGGTGGTGTAAGTTTGTGCGTGACTCTGCTCCTATTTAATATCTCATTAGGAATTGGTTGCTGTTCTGATGTGGGATAGAGGGTTGGGGGTGTTGTGTGTAGGATTTTTGTGTATTTTGGGTGATTAAGGATTCCAATGCTGTTTGTATGATGAGGTTGTTTTTTAGTATTGTATTTTGGTTTTGATGGTACATTGTTTGGTGGTATTAGGTGTTGTTTGTCTTGTGGGGGTGGTATTTTGGATTGGTGGTTGGTGGTGTGATGTTTTATTGTGTTCTAGAAGTGTGGTTGGTGGTTGGTGGTGGTATGTGTAATTGTTGTTAGGTTTTGTGATGGGTGTATTTCTTGTTTAATTAGTATAAGTTGGTGTTTGTTAGTGGGAGTTTAGACGTTGGTTGTAGATATTATGATTTTTAATGTGATCGTAGTTATTTGTGTTTTTTTTGTGTATTCTTTTTTTTGTTTGGTTTTATGAGTTTTATGTATGTTGAATTTGTGTTATATTTATTCTGTGATTGAGTAATGTTCTAGATGTGTGACCATATTAATTTTTGTTTATGACAATGTAAGCGTCATGCTGTGACTCAGTCTTTGTCACGTTTGACACGACTTTCACCTTTGCTAGTTATATTGTTTGG
>NW_023339807.1:25024267-25026377 GCF_004916995.1 Morone saxatilis | reverse complement strand
AGCAGTCCCATTTCGTCCAGACTGGACATAACCAGCAGCAGCCTTAAAGCCAAGCTGGGCCAGCATGGCTCCTAACCAGACTCTCTTCCTCTCCTCTTGGGGCGACAGAACCCACTGTCGGTCCTGTCCGCCTGATCCAGCTGGGTAGACCGTTTCAAACTCCACTGCTCTTTAATCCAAACCCCATGCATCCTTTTTCGATGACTGTAGGCTATTTCTGTCATAGGTAATAATATATAATAAAGCCTCTAACAGATTACAACAAAAACAGAGTTTGAAGGCACTAGTCTTCCATCTGCAGCATCTAAATGAGCAGCCTTTGCCATATAGTCAAGATTTTAACAATTTTAAAATCTAATCCAAGCAGACATCATTCAGTGATGTTTCAGCAATAAAGCTGAAAAAATAGATTAAAATAAAAATGTAACAAAGTAGCTACCGACGGCTACATCGACTATTCTCAGCCGTTGCCATAGCAAATTATGTTTATGTACTTTTAATTTGTTTTCCAAAATATGTTCACTGTGAATGTTTTTGTGAAGGAAGCACTAAGTTTAAGGGAAGATCGTGGTTTTGGTTAAATATTGAAAAAGTAAACACATCCTGTCCCGTGCTTCAAGTTTGTGTTGATTTTTGATTATTTCACCAAGACCACAATCTTTCCCCTAACGGTAACCAAGTGCTGTAAAAGCTGTAGTTGCTGTGAGTGGAGATTGTAGGGAAAACAAATGGAGTAGGAGGTCAGTCGACATTTTTAAGAGACACAACTTTGTGGGGACATGCATTAAATGTTTTTTAATCATGTTGATGAAAATCTTTCAGATGGCATTGTGTTTAGTTTAAGTTATGTTGAAATTAGTAGTACAGAAATGTAATTATAAGGAGACAAGATTGCAGATGGACACAATCAATAGAAAGCTAAAGTAAGCAATCCAAACCTGAATGGACCTGGTGGATCTGACCTCAAAACAACCTGACAGCACCATTTGCTCACCATCTTCTAACAGTTCATCCCAGTCACAAGTTGTTAAGGTTTTGTGGTATTCACCTCTCCTAATGCCGCCTAATACAATGGAGGACAATTAAAAATGCATTGTGGAAGTTTCAGAGGTGAATATTTCAAAATCTTAGCATAAAGAACCTCAGAAAGAATCCCACCAAGCCCAGATTAAAGACCAATTGGCTCATAGCAAGAACATTCAAATTCTAAAATTGTGTTTGAACAGTGGCAGTTACGTATTTAACTTCTGAACATAAAGAGTACGCAAATCTGTTGAGAAAGGCCCACTGTAAAACAGACTGGGCCTGGCCCACATGGCTGTCTTCTAGCCAAAAACACAAAACAATCTCTAACATGAAGCCGCATTCAAATCAGCTATTGGCTTCATTTTTATTGGTTGATTGAAGAAGCACCATGTGTTGCTGACATTGTCAGAATGTTCTCAGGTCCAGAAGGGTGCCATTTAGACCCAGACCTGAAGATGAAAATATAGACGTGAACCCAGACTGGGTTGTGCCCACCTGTGACAGCAAGAAACCGACACACTATGAAATATAAATCTCAAGATACAAACACACGCACACACACACACAGCAGGCTGTGGCGCGTGGCTGCTGTTGCAGGGAGAAGTTTGGCTTCAGTCCGATTTGTCTGGCAGTCTGCCAAGCTAAACACACACAAACACACACACTTACTACACACACACAACCATTCACAGCTTAGCGCCAAGCTCAGATAAAGGCTTCCCTCGATCTGGCTGGGTGGTTGTTCCTGTGTGTGTGTGTGTGTGTGTGGACGGGGAGAGAGTGGAGAGAGAGAGAGAGAGGAGGTAAAGTTTAAGTACAGTCAGACAGGAGAGAGTAAACACTGATAAGTCCCAGCTGTACGAGTGTGTGTGCGTGTGTGTCCATACGGCCATGTGTGCACGCCCCCCCAACACACACAAACACTAAAACACTTCCGAGCCCCCCAACCTTTCCATCAAATCCATCGTCCCACACACACTTCCACCACTTTGATGAGGTGAAAGAGTGTGTGTCCGTGTTCAGCCTGTGTGTGTGTGCGTGTCTATGTGTATGTGTGTGTCCCTGTTCAGCCTGTGTGTGTGTG
>NW_023339807.1:25018495-25024167 GCF_004916995.1 Morone saxatilis | reverse complement strand
GGAGGAGGAGAAAGAGGAGGAGGGAGGATGAAGCAGAGTGTGGGTTAAATGGAGAAAACAGCATGAAGCGAAGTTATCAATAATCAAACTGATCTAATAAATGGAGAATATGAAAGCTACAGTTGCATCATTACAACATAAAAAGATGGCAGTGTTGATCTTGAACGTCTAAAACAGCTGCTCACTGTAGGTTTTAGCAAACGTTACTCAAACGGGGGAAATAGTGCATTTGTTGGGAACTGTTTTCAGCGGTGGATCAATACACATTTGGAGTGTGTGGTGCAGCAGGACAGTGTATGTGGGATTGAATCAAAATAAACTACAGTGTGTGTGTTCGTGGTAATGAAGGAGCATGCCACCAGGTGCAACAATGTGGCTCATTGATTTATTTAGTTTTTTTTATAGTTTTTGGACGACAATGGAGCTTTGCGGCACAAAAGGAAAAAGAGATCAGACTTTGAAACACACACAAAACTTGCTAGTAAATCAATTCATCATTGGTTTTGGTGTTTTCATGGGATTTGTTGTTGTTGTCACACACATCTTTTATATTATTTTAATTCATATTTTGTTTATTACCAAATGGCATTTAGTTGATATTTAACAAAAACATACAGCACATTTGTATTGTATTGTAAGAACTTGTTGCAGCAGTTGTGTCATTCTATTGTCTCTGCTTTGTATTAATCTGTTCCTGTGAAAACAAAAAATAGTTTTCATACTTAGTTATCATGTTTAATATAATTAAGCTTTGGCAAAAGTTTAATGAGGTCAATAAGGTTTTTATGACATGTCCTGCCTTTATTCATCACTCCTTCACCAGGAGTTTTTTTGCTTTGTTTTGCTATTTCCTACCGCTTTAATCATCTCCGTCACTTTCACTTTCCCATGATGTCAAGTTTTCTATATTCCCACGCCAAGTGCTTGCTCATGGTGGGAATTGTTGGGTCTCTGTAAATAATTAGAGTACAGTGTTGACCTGCTCTATATTAAAAGTGTTCTGAGATTCTGTTATGATTTGCTGCCATACAAATAAAATAAAAAAATATTTAATTTAATCCACATTGCTCGAGCCAATCGGCCCCTGAATGCAACTGCCAACTATTGCACAACCCACCACCATTATCTCCAGTCGAGGGAGATGATCTTCATCCTGCTGATGTTAGATCACCACCACCAGTGTACAAACCTCAAAGGATCCTGTATCTTTTTTCTTCATAAGGACCTTATGTATTCAAGATGCTTCACATTCATGGGGTCCATTGCCAAAGCCTTTCTTTGTGTCCTTTTCTTTCTGTTTTTTTCACAGACTTTCCTGTAACAATTTTGAGCTGTAAATCATAAAATGTCCTGACACTGACAGGTTCTTAATATAGTTATCAATTGTCAGTTTAATGTCAGTGAAGTTAAAACAGGATCAGCAGTGAAGCAGCGAGTAACTGCTTACTTTATGCCAAAGCCACACATTTTGCATAAAAAGATCAGACAACCAAAGCGCTTCACATGCAAATAAAATCTTACGAAACAGTTTAAGGTGTCTGTTATCTCACGCAGTATCAGCTGATTTGTTCCTACAAACAAAAAACTTGCAAAACCGTAAATGAGATCTAATCAGGACATTAGCATCGCGGCTTTGTCTCTGAACTTAACAGATAAAACTTGTCTGTTTTTTAGTTACACTGGACTACATTTTTTTTCATTAAAAGGCAACTCTGTGTGTAATAATAATAATTCCTGTCAGTTACTGTTAATCATATAAGACAGAAGAAGGATGGAAGGAAGGAATTAAGGAATAAACAAAGGAAAGTGGAAACAGTAGGAAGATTGTAAGGATGTATAAAGCTACGGAGGGAGGCCACAACTGATGGTTCGTGTTGGAAAATGGTCTCTCATATTTTTAAAAATATACGTGATTAAAGATTAATGCACAAATAAAACGCTTGCTGACATATTTTTGCTTTCCATCAGTGATCACTCGTCTGTTCATCGCTCACAGCTTTCCGTTGTGTTTATCTCTATCGCTCATGTTTTCAGGCTGAAGCTGGATGTTCGGCTCCATGGCGGCCGGCCTGATGACACACAGCTCTGTCTGGCCTGTGGTTTAATCTCAAGTGGTCCACAGGACCCCCCCCAACCCCCCCGCAGCAGAGAGCATACACACACACACACACACACATACACACACAGTGGATGCAGGGACAAACACACACATCAAGAAAAACACAGATTGATGCAAACACACACAGGATGAAAACATGCTGCTCAAGTACAAGCTGAATCACACATGCACACCCACACACACTCCCACACGCACACGCAGACATACACACACTTACATGTATGCACAAACAGCTGTTTCCAACATGCTGAGGCGGTCTGGAAACCACTTCCTCTCAGCGGCTCAAACATATTTTATTCATTTACTGTTCGCTCAAACAGGCAGGCAGAGCACTTTCACTGCACACACATACTCTGGCTGTGTGTGTGTGTGTGTGTGTGTGCGTGTGTGCGTGAGAGAGAGAGTAAAAGAAAGAGATGGAGAGAGGGATGTGTTTTTGTATGTTTGGATGAAATGTGTGTGTTTTCGAGAGAAACAGAGTCAATCTGAGCACTTTGTATACGTTTGAGGGAACTTTTTATGATGTGTTTGTGTGTGTTTATGTGTGTGTGTGAGAGAGAGTTTCTGTACTTGCAGGTGGCTAATTACCTCTCTCAGTGTCTTTCTCTCCTCCGTTCATTAAGTTCTTTTCTCTTTCTTTTTAGTCCCTTCTCATTAAGGGCTGTTCGAACTGTTTGAGTGAGCAGAAAGTGAGTTGAGGATTGTAATGCTAATTTTCCTGACTCATTATCTAGAAGACAATTATACTCTACGGTTACTTTTGTTCATAGGATAAATTACCTGTTTGTGTGAGTCAATGCACGTCAGTCTGGCTTGGTGAGGTTCATGCAGTGCTCAAACATATAAAGAATATCCCCAAACATCTGAACTTCAATCATTCAACCATTTAATTCCTCTGAACCAAAAACTAAAACCTCCCTCGTGTATGTGTATGTAAGCTTGTAGCGTAAATACAGAGCTGTTTAATTCTAACACTGTGTGAATTTCTGTATGTGTGTATGTGATTACTGATGCCGCTAACAGCTCATAACGGTGTTTGATAGCGCAGGTTGTTAACAAAACACCTGTTAACAGAGACAGAGGTATAAAGCCTTTCAGTACACACACATACACACACACACACACACACACACATACACACGGTAGTAAACAAACCCATCCAGATCTAGGCGGGAACAGCTGCAAACTTTATTGGGGCTCTTACTACTCGGCAGGATTTGCATTTGAAAACATCCTGAGCAGTGCGACTAGCTTCATTAGTACAGACAGAAACAATCTGATTTTACTGGATGTGTGTGTGTGTGTGTGTGTGTGCTAAGATAATTTATCTATCTGCCATTACTTCACTGTGTAAATATTGTGTGCATGTATGTGTGTGTGTGTGTGTGTGTGTGTTTAAAGATCGAGAAGCTGTTTTTAATGACGTGTGCCTTTTAAACATTGACCCAGTCAATATAATCAGATTGTAAAATAGGCTCTAATCAGCCTCATCAAGGGGAGGGGAGGCGTAAACACTGTATCGTCGCCACGTTTACGGCAAGGTTGCATTTTAATTATGGGATGGATTAGCATGCAGTGTTAATAAGCATGCTTGTGCATTTCATCACAGTGGGTACGAGTTAATAGTTGTTTTGCAATATTCAAAATATGTGGCATGAAATTGTTTAAGACTTGCACAAGTGACAGGATTGTCACTGTAAACTATATGTGATATATGTGTATATGATACTGAAGACACATTTAAAAAATGACTATATAATGTCAAATTAAGTGTGACAACTTGTAATAGCTGTAGATAATAACACTGTGATGAAATGCAGATTATATCTCGCTATAAACAGTAAAATATGTAGGCAGTGATTTACATTAAATGTAAATATTTAAAATATAGTTTATTTTTCTATGTAAACAGTAAGGTGAGCTCAGATCCTAAACTCCGTACAAATCACCACTGTTAAATGTCTAATTACAAAGACAGTAATAAGATTCAATGTATTTTATATACAATGTACATTATGAGGTTTGGTTGTAAGCAGTAAACTAACTATGCGGTTCCATGAAGATGTAGGCGTGTTGCTAAATGCTAATGTCAACATTCCAATTCTAGCATGATGATGTTTAATCAGGCTTGGGGAGTAATGGATTACATGTAGTTACATAATCAAGATACAAAAAAGGTTAGTTAGGTAGTTACAGAAAAACAATATGTAATCATACTGCAGTTACATTTAGTAAAAATGGGGATTATTAGCAGGATTGTAGTTTATAATAAAGAACAATATACTACCATGCATGTGCAATGTCAAAACGGGTCAATTTGACAGCAGTAAAAATACCCTTCATGTCCTGAAATTTGATGACTTTTCCTAAAAATGAAAACATTTCAAAACTCTATACTTTTGCACAGGTGCTACAAATTTTGGTACATTGATGCTGTTCCGGGTGAAATTTGACCCAGATCTAGTGAGATGGATTTTAGACCACTAGAGTGGTCAAAATCAAGGAAAATGGTTGTTTAGGAATCATTGGAAACTGGTTAACGTACTATTCCTATGTTCTGTGTGTATTTTTAGCATGGGACAGTGCGTGACGCAGTTGTGGGGGGGGGGGGGTGGGGGGGGCTTGACACTTCTCATCATAACTGGTTCGGGCCAGGTTCCGCCCAGGGCAGCCCCTGCCTGGTCATTGGGGGCCATGGAGGACCTCTAAACAGTTGAAATCTAAAACAGCACTAGGAGTGGTCCATTATGGTGCCACATTAAGAAACATAAGCGTCATAAAGAGGTCAGGAGGGGGTGCCTTGAAGGCAGAGACTTGCACCTGCATCTGCAGGATGCATCTGCACTCTCGCTCCCGTCGTTTACTAATTATAAGATCTAATTATAGTAGACAAATTAGAATTAAATATGATCGATATATGTGTGTGTGGTGTTTGTTTGGTTGGTGTGTGTTTGTTTTATGGTGTGGTTGGGTGTGTGGGTGTGTAATAATATTTATATGTATGGGTTTTGGGTAGTTATGAGCTGCTCGCTCCCTTTCTGTGTGGGTCGAGATGTTGCTTTGTAGTGTTTTTGTTCTATTTGGGCAGCAGAATATTCACTTGTTCGGAGTGTTTTGGTCTGTTGATCAAGATATTCTTTTTTGCCTATAGTCGATGGTGAGAAGGTTGTGGAGGATTGTGTGGTAGTTAGTAGGAGTTCTAGGAGCAAATATGTGATTAACATTAGATTTTTGTGTCTTGATGTCATGAAGTACATTCGTTTGGTTGGTCCTTCATTATCCATATGCGATTATATTATGTTCTCAGCTGGGTGTATGGCTCGTTGCTCTGGATAGATTGTCCTTTGTAGTTACTCCAGGGATCCTCTAGATTTGGGTGCTTCTTTGTGTATGGATGTGTATTGTTTGTTGATCTTTTTTATGGGTTTTATGTTTCGATTTCGTTAGAGGTTGCTGACATGTCATCTATATATGATTATTAGTGTGATGTTTCATTAGGCGTGTTTTTTCTCCAATAATCGGTGATTGTTGTGGGTGTTAGATTTCTCTCCTT
>NW_023339807.1:25018033-25018395 GCF_004916995.1 Morone saxatilis | reverse complement strand
GTAACTGTATCAGATTAAAGTTTTCCCAACACTGCAGACATTTTATTCTCATTTTTCAAAATCCTACTTTTCTTTTCCCCACTCACTTTTATTGTACCAGACACCATACTGAAACACTGGAAAGAACCACTCTGAATCATACACTGTCACTGATACATCTGGATGCTGTGATCTTTGACCTTTAACCCACAGATAGTTGTATTTTTTGAGTCATTCAGAAACTAAAACTTGAAGCTGAACAAAAAGCTAAATAATCACACACAGAGGCCATTACCTCTCTGCCTTCCGCTGTAATCTGCCTCTGTCTCTCTCTCTTCTGTCAACCAACCATACATCTTCTGATACCACCACACACACACACA
>NW_023339807.1:25017819-25017979 GCF_004916995.1 Morone saxatilis | reverse complement strand
CACGCACGCACACACACACTTCCATTACTGCTTCATCATGTTGACCCCACATCAACCCCCACAACGTCAGCTCTGACCCCAGTCTACCCTTCCTCCACTCATCCCTCTTTTCTCCCCTCCTCCTCTACCTCCTTCCCCCCTTCTTCTCCATCTCCTCCTC
>NW_023339807.1:25016350-25017790 GCF_004916995.1 Morone saxatilis | reverse complement strand
CCCCCCCCCTTCATTGCTCGTATATACTCCTCTTGCACTCCTCTTTCAGTCTCTTTCGTGAAAGAGTCATTGTGTGGCCATGTTGAAGGGGAAAAGAGAAGCAGAGCAGTGGGACAGACATCAAAGATGGAGGTGGAGGAGAAAATGAAGGGATGAATGAGTGAGGAAAGAAAGGAAAGAAGGAGGGATGAGGAGGTGGAGAAGTTGGAGAAGAACAGAGAAAAGGAGGAGATGAACAGCGTTGATCTTTAATGTTAGATGTTTTGTGTCTATCTTGGAACCAAATAAGTTTCTTCACTTTAAAATCATATTTCTTGGATAAGTGTTCTGTAGATCACACAATATCTATAATTCTCACTCATTTTTTCTTCTTTAACAATTGTAGGAGAAGTTAAAACTTTAAAACATTATATTACAACTAATACACAGCTAACTTTCCCAAATAGTCACTCTGAATTATGAGGCTGTCGATTTAGTAAACTGAAGCCTAAATGACGCAAACAATGTATTTATTTTATTTATTTTAAATATTCAATAGCTTACCTTGTTTTTACATGTTGAATAGATATTAATTTCTGAGAAAAACATAATTAATTTACTGTATAATAATAATAGATAATAATATAATTATTTAAAATAGCATAGCATTAATATTTATAGAATATAGAGTAATTACAACGAGAGTCACCAAGTTTAACACACTGCTAATTAGAGATACAAAAAAGGACAGATAGAAGGAGAAAAGGAGAGAGGAGGGGGGGGGTGGAGGAAGGGAAAAGAGTGTTTGTGAGTAAAAGGGTGGGGAGGAGAAGAGTGAGTGTAATAGCTCCTATTAGCACATACTTTCAAAGAGCAACATGTTTTACAGACTCACGGTACATCATAACCGCGAGAGGAGGCAGCGGACAATATTCAAATCTGGTCGTACAGTAGATTCTGTTCAGTAGCTTCAGCACTGTAGTGTTTTTTCAGCTTTTATCACATTAGGAGATAGTTTAGT
Organism: Morone saxatilis; assembly: GCF_004916995.1. Classification (NCBI taxonomy): domain Eukaryota; kingdom Metazoa; phylum Chordata; class Actinopteri; family Moronidae; genus Morone; species Morone saxatilis. Next base: position 25,016,790 of record NW_023339807.1, on the reverse strand, counting down.
TCCTCTTAATCCTGTTGTTTTCTTAAATGAAGTTCATCAAATAGTTTTTCACTTCAGAAAAGAAAAGATTTAAAGCTATTTATTTTATTTATATTTATAGTATATTATTATTTATAGTATATTATTATTTATTTATAGTATTATGATGTTACGTTTCTGTCCAAACAGTTCCGATTACTTTTTAATGAATGTAGGTACACGTGACAGTTATTGTAAAACAGGCTGGTTAAACAAGCTGCGAGAGGAGACGTAATATGTTAGAATGCTTTCAAATTCTTCTGTCCAGTATCCACCGGGCTCTGCTGCGTGTATGGGGTTAGATTTTTAAACAATTTGATCTGTTTCAAAGAGGAAAATATAGAAATCAGACAAATAATGAAACCACATAAACCAGATTTAAAAAAACAAACAAAACAGAGACAGCTGAAGAGTGACAGGAA